>NC_133385.1:13894679-14132969 GCF_049309525.1 Garra rufa
TGGATCACGAATCATTTGTTTCAGATCAGGATTTCAGAACAATTTTTTTTTCTTAAACAGTAGAAAACATCAAACTATTAATGCAGTACAGTTATAAAAACTAAAAAAAAGAAAAGAAAAAAGAAAGTATACACAAATACAAATCCCTTAAGAAAATGAACAGTAGTTTTAATACAGTAAAAGTGTACTATACTTTGTAATACTTTGCATGTACAGTACTTTGCCATTTTTTATTAGTATATTTTTATTGATCTATTTCTCTTTTTTTAGAATTTGAAATGGAAGACATTGTTCGATAAGTGAGATCTCTGATTGAAGTCCTTGAAAATCCAAAAAGTAATGCTTGAAAATTCCTTAAAAGTCCTGGAATTTCATTTTAGAGTATTTGTATAAACCCTGAAGACAGCAACAAAACTGCCATGTTCAAGGCCCAGAAAGGTAGTAAGGACATTGCTAGAATAGTCCATGTGACATCAGTGGTTCAACCTTAATTTTTTTAATCTGTGAGAATACACTTTGTGCGGAAAGAAAACAAAAATAATGATATTATTGAACAATTTCTTCACTTCTGTGTCATTTAATGACAGACATTTTATTTTTGGGTAAAAATGACATTGCACACTATTACTGTTTGTACTGTATTTTTAATCAAATAAATGCATAAGAAGTGAGAATAAGAGTTTTTTTCCAAAAGCATAAAAACTTGCTAATCCCAAACTTGACTGGACTTTCTGATTCATAAAACTTTATTCCAAAGTTTAAATCCATAAAACGATTTTCTCTTTTATCCTGACCCAGCCAGAACTCTATCAAACACAATTTCTGCACCATTGTTGAAAAGTTACGGATTTAAGGACACAGTTTTTGAGTATGTGTGAAACTTTCTTAGCCTTGTATGTGCACTATATTATACAAGGATTAGTAATGCTGTCATTTATCAGTGTGTGTTTGCTTCGGATTATAAAATCTTCCCTGGCTTCAGAAGGTATTTCTCTCCTGAAAATCCTCTCATGAGGTGAATTCTCAAAACTTAGAAAAAAATCGTGAGGAATTCATTAAGCATTTCACAGTTTAGTCTGCGGCAGTGTACAAAGTGTCTGTTAAAATCTCAATTACAAAAGCCACAGGAACAAAATTTCACGTATCTGTGGACATAAACGCAGGGAGACTGACAAATTGGTTCTCATAAAAGTGCAAAAAAGGATCCTAGTAATTGCTCCCACCCGAATGATCATAACCCCCCTGATTACGAGATGCCGTGTGGGCATATGAGTTTGTGAATTGAAAGTGCTGAGATGCATTAACACAGGGCCTGTATAGTATGTTGTTTCAAAATCATATTACAGTCTCAATTCCATCTGCAATAAACATCCACATGAAACCAGAGCTGCATGGATATTGACTGTGTGCGCATGTCTTTATGCTTGTGTGCTCTAGTGTTTTGTAGGATTACTCGGATGATAATCTCACATTCTGGCTCTGTTGGAGACTTTCTCAGATCTGCCCCACTGCCCCATTTATGCAGCATTTCTCTGTAGATCATGCATAATGTAAAACCTTTGAAAACTATGCTTTTAACTTCAGACCCTTCAGAAAGAACTATTGCTGAATTTGGAGATGTACGAAATGATTAGGAATTTATGAAAGACAAACTCAATGAATTCTGCATGGCTGTTCCAAACCAGCGAGCTGTGCAGCTTTGTTCGGTTCACACTTTGCATTATTATATTGCTAGTGTCTGATTGACATGTGAAAAAAGTTCTTTGAGAACCCAGTTGAGGCTTTTCTATGCTAATGTTACACTGACTCAACATTTAGTCATTGTATAAAGGCCAAGTAGGAATATTTGCTTATTCTTTTGAACATGAAGTACCATGGCAATACCATCTTATAACTAAGCAGCCTGAATCATGGAAATACCATAGTATTTGACTATGGTAATCATTCTGTACCCTTATATGAACACTGTACCATGGTTTTGGGATTCTGATTCTCAAGTTTTTTGTCTATGTCCAGTTTACAAATGAAATCTCTCCAGTTCGTTTTTGCTACACTGTATGTTTTTGAGTCACTGAAAAGAACCAGATTTTACACTGGTTGAATTGTTTTTGCAAGCAGTACCTTTCTAGCTATTATTTCACAATAGACTGTCCTTTTCTTGCTTCAAGTACAAACGCAAACATTCACACTCATTCTTTCCCGTAATGAGATTATTTTGCCAACAAATCTAACACTGTAGATCAAGTGAGTATCAGCTGATGCAATTATCTTACAATGGCCAAATATTGCTAAATTACTCAAACTGGTCAATATACAGTTGAGGTCAAAAGTTTACATCCCCCTTTCAGAATCTGTAAATGTTAATTATTTTACCAAATTGAATGATCCACAGCTGTTTTTTTAGTGATAGTCTCGTGTTTGTCCTGAACAGTTAAACTGCCTGATTTTCTTCAGAAAAATCCTTAAGGTCCCACAAATTCTTTGGTTTTCCAGCATTTTTGTGTATTTTAACCCTTTCCAACAATGATTGTATGGTTTTGAGATTCACCTTTTCGCACTGAGGACAACTGAGGGACGCAAATTCAACTATTAGAGAAGGTTTAAATGTCACTGATGCTCCAGAAAGAAAAACGATGCATTAAGATCTGGGGGTGAAAACTTTTGAACAGAATGGAGATGTGTACATTTTTCATATTTTGCCTAAATATCATATTTTTTCATGTAGCACTGCCCTTCAGAGGCTACAGAAAATAGTTACATGTTTCCCAGAGGAAAAAATAAGTTAAATTCACCCTGATCTTCATTTCAATTCTAAAAGTTTTCACCCTCCGGCTCTTAATGCATCGGTTTTTCCTTTTGGAGCATCACCAAAGCATCAGTCCCAAAGTTGTCCTCAGTGTGGAAAGATGGATCTCAAAATCATACAGTCATTGTTGGAAAGGGTTCAAATATACAACAATGTTGGAAAACCAAAGAAATTGTGGGGCCTAAGGGATTTTTCTGAAGATTCTGCAGATTCTGAAAGGGTGATATAAACTTTTGACCTCAACTGTATCTGCTTATCAGTACTGACTGGAATAATAGGTTTCTGATTAGGTTGTGGTCAGATGTGTTTCATTGAAAGTTCTTGTTGTGAATGTCAGTCTCGCAAGGTTGCATGGTTATACATGCCCTACAGCTCTTAAAACTATTATACTCTAATGAGCATACTGTACAATGTCAGTACAAGCATTCACAAGGTTTGTAAGTAGATTCAGTAATTATGCTCCAAGAGTTGGGTAATTGGGTATGCAATTTTGGGTAGGCGTTCATGAGCAAATCTATTGTATCCTGTTTGCCATGAAATCATGTGTGGGAGAAAGGCTGAAACCTCTGGCTAATTCATCTAAATTGCACAATTAATTGTATGTATTTCTCTGATTGTGTCAGGCAAACTGACATTTACATTACTGATGGCAACACAACATAGTGCCTTCTTTTAGTATAAAACTGTTTTTATCTCGCTCTTAGCTGCTGCAGAATACGCCTTGTTCTTGCTCAAGGTCATTATCTCTCACAGATACATCTGAAGGTGTGAAAGTCCAGTGGAGTGGTTAATTACAGCAGATTGTTTTTATAAAATACAACTTACATCTCCACTTGAAGACTCGAGAGCCTAGTGAAGCACAGCGAAAGTCTTCGTTATGTAGCTGTACAGCTGCTAGACAGGTTTTGCGGATGAGCAAAAATTTAACCAGCTAGGGCGACACCCTAATCAGCACAAATGAGCCTGGATAGAAATTTATGCTAGTCTATTCTGATTCTTTCAGTAGTGAATAAATGTTTGAGACATATTGTATTTTGGATAAACCTCTTCACAAAGAGTGGATTTGTCAGTGGGTTATTGAAGTGGGATACTGGTCAAAAGTTTGGAATAATTATTTAAAAAAAAGTCTGTTATGCTATTATTTTGTCTGTTGTTATTATAAAGTCTATTATTCTTACCATGGCCAAAATAGTAAAAACAGTAATATTATGAAATATTATAACAATTAAGTTAGTATATAGTTTTCTGTTGTAATATATTTAAAAATGCATTTTTTTAGCTGAATTTTTTAGCAGCCATTATAGTCTTCAGTGTCACACGGACCTTTAGAAATGATTCTATTATTTGCTGATTTGGTGCTCAAGCAACATTTTTTATTATCATCAATGGTAAAAAGCTGTTTTTGTTGAATCTATGATACACTACCATTCAAAATTTTGGGATAAGTAGATTTAGGTTTATATGTAAAAAAAAAAAAAAATAATAATATATATATATATATATATATATATATATATATATATATATATATATATATATATATATAACACTATTATCCAGCAAAGACATATTAGATTACTCAAAAATTACAGTAAAACACATAATGTTACAAACTTTCTGTTAATCAAAGAATCCTAATGTTAATCAAAAGATGTACTGCAGTTTCCACAAAATTATTAAGCAGCAAAACATTGATAAAGGGCAATAACTAATAATAATTGAGCGCTAATTATATTAGATTAAGGCTGCCATCACAGATGAATAAATAATAATAATAATAATATATTTAAAAATATATTAAAATAGAAAACAGTTCTTTTAAATTGAAATAATATTTCACAGTATTACTCTTTTTATTGTATTTTAATAAAAAATGCAGCCTTGGGGGGCATAAGAGACTTCTTTCAGAAACATAAAAAACCATGAATAATTCCAAACCTTTGACAACTAGTGTATAAAGTCGTGAAATTTACTGACTGAATCATTGACTGGAATATCATTGAATGAACCAAAAATTAAAACCATAAGAAATATTTTCAAATATTTAGCTTGAAATATAATAAACATAAACTGAAATGAGTAAAAATAAGTTAAAATGAGTTGCCAAATTCAGTTTAAATAATAAAATAATATAGACATATTAAGAAAAAGCTCATAAAAAAAAATTCAAAACGATTCAAAGTAAGTTTGTTTGCGTACTATATGTGTGTGTACTGTGTATATTAATTATGTATATATAAATACACACACATATATGTATATATATTATACAAATATTTGTACGCATTTGTATGTAAACACTTGTATATAATTTATATTATCTATAAATATAAAAAAATTATATAAATTAACATTTTTTCATAATATATACATGTATAGTATGCAAACATAAAATTTTATTTTGAATCGCTTAATCACAGCTAATCATTTTGCAGCTCTAATTAAATGCCAAGTTCTGTCACAAAACTCTAGACGGCGTAGGCTGATGGGTCATTAGCGCAAACAGATGATATTCACAGCATTAAACTACCTGGCACAAACTGATTGGTTCATGTTGCATACACAACCAATTATCTTACTGCTTCACATTTAAAAGAGCTTTTCGCAGTGCGCTCTCAAAGTTCTTCTAAAACCCGCCACCTCCCCAGCTCCACCTGTATAGATCTGCTATGTGTTATTATACTACTTGTGCAGCAGCAGTATGTCTTAAATACTCACAGCAGCAGCAGTTCACAGTAATTCAATAGCAATTCTATTCCGCCAAGACCAAATGCATTAACATTGTCATATCCATCCCAATGCTAAAAGCTTCCAAGAGTTGTCATGATCGAAATGCACTAAAATAACACTGTTCAAATCTCTGATCTTCATCTAGGCTTGCAAACCTCTTACAGTCAGAACAGCCAGTTAGGCCAAGAGGCCCGTTCCCCAGACTGCCACGTCACGCCAATCTATGAAGACAGAACCTTCCAGAACCCTCTGTACCAGAGCCCCACGCACGGCTCCCAGAGCGCTATCTCCAGAAACAATACAGGTATGTGATGAATGTCCTTCATGCACCACTGCTATCTTTGCAAACTCAGTGAATGAGTTCTGACATTTCCACAGTGTTAATCTTGAACAGTGTCTGTATCGCTCACTTACTCTCTCTCTCTCAGGGTTTGGTACTTTACAAAGGACCACTAGTCAGTGTAGCACTCTGAGGTACCAGCGAGGGCTATTTTCGCTGGGCTCCGTGGCGACGCACTCCGACACCTATCGCCCCGCCCATTATCGCCAAAGTGACCCAAACTACACCAGACATGCAGCTGCCGTCGACAACGCCGTCACACGCTCGCCTTCCATAGACAGCGTTCACAAAGATCCCAGGTGAAAAACTAAACCCACTGATGCAAAAACATTGCAGAAAGCTTCAAATATAATTTAGGGCCATCTTTGAAGCCATTGACATTTAAAACATAGAGGCTTTACTTTGAAACCCAGCGTGTCTTCCCATTATTCGAACTTATTTGATTTGTTGAGCCTTCACAACTTTTGTGCATATGTTGCTTTGTAATCATATTTCTGGGCATGTTTATTCTGCAGACAGAACAAGAGCTTGTCAGAAAATGTAAACCAGATCGCCTGAGTGCTCATTCACATTTGCAGCGCATATTTTAATGACAAATGCGAAAAAATATTGCGAAAAATAGAAGCTGGACTGATTTTTTTAAGCGTCTAGTTATTTGTCCTGATGCTAACATGTAAACACAAGTAAGTATGTGTATTTTATTGAAATCTGCAAACATTTATTTGTCAAATGTGGACATTTTTTGAATTTGTTTGTGTGTTTGACATCTGTTTTCTCTGTGTCTGTTGGGGGTGTTAGGGAGTTTGCCTGGAGAGACCCCGAGCTGCCAGAGGTGATCCGAATGCTGCAGCATCATTTCCCTTCTGTCCAGGCCAATGCTGCAGCTTACATACAGCACCTCTGCTACGGAGACAACCGCATAAAGGCAGAGGTGTGGTCACACACACATACACACACAGGCATACAGTTGACTTACTGTAGTTTAAGCCTAACTTAAAGCCTAAACATTAAGAGAAAAAAAGGCACATTTGATTAGACAAAAATCTTGGACATTAATCTGTGTACTGCAGGAAGAGGCATCAGTATTTACAATAACTTTTAACTACTGTTTAAATGTTTGGGGTTTGAAAAATGTATACTTTTAATTTAAGGCAAGGACACTTTTCATAAGTAACAGTAAAGGCAATGATCAGTGACTGATGATAATGATGCAAGTTTATTTATTTATTTTTAAATAGGTGCACAAATATGTGCTTTCCTCTTGAACTTTCTGTTCATCAGATTTTCTATTCATCAAGGTTTCCACAAAATACTAAGGAGCACATCTGTTTTTAACATTCATAATTACAAGGAATGATTCTTGAAGCAAGGACCATGTGACACTTTAGACTGGAGTAATGGCTGCTGAACATTCAGCTTTGCTATCACTGGGATAAATTATATTTTAAAATATATTAAAATAGAAAATGTTTGTTATTTAAATAAATTTAACAGTATTTGTACTGTATTTGCAAATGAATGCAGCCTTTGTGAGCATAAGAGACTACTTTTAAAAACATTAAAAAATCGAACCAAACCCAAATTTAATCAGTCTTCACTGAAGATATTTAACAGCTATTTAATATACATAAATTTATTTTTATAGTTTATTTTTTTATAATCAGAATAGTATTTATTTGACACAGAAACAGTGGGGATCTTAATTAGCATTAAACTTGAAGAGATAAATATAGGTTTCAGAAATCTAATATAGCATACTAAATTCTGCAACTGGAAATCATAAATGAACAACGGTGTTCAATAAATTCAATAAAAGAAGTAAGAAGTAGGGACTTCTATGTATTAACTCAAACAAGTGAATTAGTGGCTAAAGCAAATCAGTTTGTTCACATTAACAAATATCCACTTGACTACAAAGCTTAATTATCTTACCAAAATAAGAGGGATCATGCAAAATACATGTTAGTTTTTATTTAGCACTGACCTGAATACGATATTTCACATAAAACACATTTGCATATAGTCTACAAGAGAAAATAATAGCTGAATTTATAAAAAAAACCCTGTTCAAAAGTTTACATGCACTTATTTTTTGAACCTGTGTTGCTACCTGAATGATCCACAGCTGTGTTTTTTAATTTATTTGTTATTTTTTTTGTGATAGCTGGACATGAGTACCTTGTTTGTCCTGAACAGTTAAACTGCCCGTCGTTCTTCATAAAAAAAATAAAAAATAAAAAATAAAAAAAAATCAGCTCCGACAAATTATTTGTTTTTTTTTTTGTTTTTTTTAGCATTTTTGTGTATTTGAACCCTCTCCAGCAATGACTGTATGATTTTGAATTCTGTCTTTTCACACTGAGGACAACTGAGGGACTCTAATGCTTGTTGATGCTCCAGAAGGAAACATTTTTAATGTGCATATCAGGATAAATTTACCTTATTTTATGCTCTGGGAAACATAAAAGTATCTTCTGTAGCCTCTGAAGGGCAGTACTAAATGAAAAAATATGATATTTAGACAAAATAAGAAAAAATGTACACATCTTCATTCTGTTCAAAAGTTTACCCCCCGCATAATGCATTGTGTTTCCTTATAAAGCATCAGTGAGCATTTGAACTTTCTGTAATAGTTGCATTTGAGTCCCTTGATTGTCCTCAGTGTGAAAATCATACAGTCATTGCTGGAAAGAGTTCAAATACACAAAAATGCTGCAAAACCAAAGAATTTGTGGGACCTGACAGATTTTTCTGAAGAGCAGCAGGCAGTTTAACTGTTCAAGACAAAAAGGGACTCATGAATAACTATCAATAAACAAAAAAAATCAACTGTGGATCATTCAGGTAACAACACAGTATTAAGAATCAAGTGTATGTAAACTTTTGAACAGGGTCATTTTTATAAATTCAACTGTTATTTTCTCTTGTGGACTATATGTAAACGTCTTTTATGTGATTTATCTTATTCAGGTCAGTACTAAATAAAAAATAACATGCAGTTCGTATGATTCCTCTTATTTTGCTAAAATAATTAACATTTTTCAGATTCTGCAAGGTGTATGTAAACTTTTGACCTCAACTGTAGCAGATGAATTTCTGAAATATGTTTCTGCTTTTAGTTAGTTTGCATTTGCAGACTGCATAAACAGACAGAAAGCACACATAAATGTGAACACTTGCACTCTCTTACTGTATGTTTTCAGGTGTGTCGACTGGGGGGGATCCGGCACCTGGTGGATCTGCTTGACCACAAAACCTTGGAAGTTCAGCGGAACGCTTGCGGAGCTTTGCGAAACCTGGTGTACGGAAAAGCCACCGATGATAACAAAGTGTGTGTGAGGAATTCCGGTGGAATCCCGGCTTTGGTTCGTCTGTTGAGAAAAACTCCAGACTCTGAAGTGCGAGAGCTCGTAACCGGTGAGTGGGTGTGTGGGGTCACATGACTGACTGCCATAAGAGAGTCTTTCTTTTGCTTTTTCACTCCCTCTCTGTTCCTCTGTCTCGCTCTTTCCAACTCGCTTTCTTTCGCTCCTGTGGTGAGATCAGTTTGCACTGTGAAGCTCAGATCAGAGATTACAGTCAATGGAACTCGTGGCTGTGATTAATGTGGAGAGACAAAGTATTTGATTAAAAGCTGAGCTGACACAAACTTGCACGCACACACACACTCTCTCCAAGCTGGATATCCTAAGTAGTGGTAGATAGATATGGGGAAATTCTACTCTCCCAAGCAGTTTTCTTGATGCATACAGTGTATTTTCACTGTCATTTCTCAAACAGAGGCAGCAGGGTTGTTCAGCAAAGGCAGAGCTCTTTCTGCTCACACACATACTCACAACCACAGGGACTATTTTGTGTTAATGATCTCTATCTGCGGGATTTTTTGTTACACTCCCACTGCCTCTTTACAGTTTTATTACACACCTCTGAATGTGTCTCTCATTTTTTCTAATGAGCTGTGTTAAATAATCAAGTGTGTTGAATTGCTTATTATAACTAAAGGAGTTTTATTTAAAAATTCTTATTCACACTCTTAACAATGCAAACTCTAAAACTGTAAAACAAAAAAAATCTGCTCGACATGTACTGTAAAATGCTAAATGGCATGTTTTCATTTGATAAATGGATTTGACAAAATCATACAGCTAAAGAATTAAAAAAAAAATTCTAAAATGCTATTTAAATCACAAAATAATTTATCAGTTAATCATTGTCATATTTAACTGCATTAAACATGAATTAAATAAAGTTGCTTAAAATAGTAAGTAATTTAATAAAAGTCACACTAGGTGACCAAATTACGTGTCATTATGATTTCTGAAGGATCATGTGACATGTGAAAACTGGAGTAATGACTGCTAAAAATTCAGCTTTGCCATCACAAAAAAGTTACATTTTAAAATTTATTGAAATCAAAAAAAGTTATTTAAATTGTTATAATATTTCACACTATTAGATTTTTTAAAATGTAATTTAGTTTCAATAAATGCAGCTTTAGTAAGAATAAGAGAATCTTATTTATTCCAAACTTTTGACTGCCAGAGTAAGTTTTGTGTTTGGCAACGAAACAATTTATTAGTGAATGGAAAATGTATTGCCAGTGCGCAGATTTGAAATAAGTAATTTATTTTTATAGTTTTATTTATAAATGAGGTTCCTTCATTTTATATTGAAGTGGCACTTCTAGTTATCTATATTTAATGCTATACTCTGGCATTTTATATGTTATGTACGCTACCAGTTAAAAGTTTTTGGACATTAAGATTTTATAATGTTTAAGATGTTAAAGAAATCTTTTCTGCTGACCAAGCCTACGTTTATTTGATCCCAAATACAGCAAAAGTAGTAATATTTTGAAATAGTTTTACTATTTAAAATAACTGCTTTCTATTTGAATATGTTTTAAAATGTAAATTAATTCCCGTGATCAAAGCTAAATATTTAGGATCATTACTCCAATCTTCAGTGTCACATGATCTTACAGAAATCATTTCAATATGCTGTTTGCTGTTCAATAAACATATTATATTATTATTATTATTATTATCAATATTTAAAACCGTTGAGCTGCAGAGAAACCTGAAAAAAATATACTCAGCTGTTTTCAACATAATAATAACAATACATGTTTTTTGAGCAGCAAATCAGAATATTAGAATGATTTCTGAAGGATCATGTGACTGAAGTAATGATGCTAAAAAATTCAGCTTTGAAATCGCAGGAATAAATTACATTTTAAAATATATGTAAATACAAAAGTTATTTACATAGTAAAAATATTTCTAAATTTTACTGCTTTTGTAGTACTTTGAATCAAATAAATGCAGGCTTGGTGAGCAGAAGAGACTTTAAAAAACATTAAAAATCTTACTGTCTATAAACTTTTGACTGGTTGTGTACATTATATATATGTTTTTGGGGTTATCCTTTATAGGAGTGTTGTGGAACCTGTCGTCATGTGATTCTGTGAAGATGACGATCACTCGGGACGCTCTCGGACCGCTCACCAACACAGTCATTATCCCTCACTCTGGGTGGGGTGCAGCACCTCAGCGAGAGGACCAGAAACTCAAACTGCACTCATCTTTGGTGCTGAGGAACACCACTGGCTGCCTCAGGTATGCCTCATGTAATTTCCTCCTAAGAAATATCTGATTAGGTGTACAAGTCTAATTATACAAGAGCTTCCTGTTAAGATTGATTAATCAATAGTCGTTTAGGTAACCTGCTGACTAGCTGAGTTTTCAAATACACAGTTTTGCACATTACTGCTAGTAGCAGCATCACTCTTCAATCTCTTCATCCTCAGAGATGATCACTATTTACATTTTCAAGTCAGAATGATTGTTTTATCTAAATCAGATGGACATTATATTGTTGACCACATGATACTGATGTGTGTGTGTGTGTGTGTGTGTTTCAGGAACCTGAGCTCAGCTGGAGAAGAAGCCAGAAGGCAGATGCGTTGCTGTGAAGGGCTGATTGATTCCCTTCTCTATATAATCAAAACCTGCGTAAACACCTCTGATTATGACAGCAAGGTTAGAGATATTCTTGTGATTGCGTGCTGAATACATCTGAAACCATCCAGATCTGATGTACAACATTCTATAGATTGTTGGTAATATTTGGAATATATCTGACACATTCTTGCCAGATATTTGACTAATTTTCAGTCTGCATATCCAGTGACAGCTGGGAACTGGCAGAGGCTCATGTTGCTTATAAAAAGGTGTTACATGTTTTCTGTGCCACTCCTTGAAGGGCCAAAAAATATTGAGTGCCTCTAGTGGTGAAGAACAGCATTGTGCAGCTTTGGCTATTTCTTTACCAAATCTTAGTCTTAGCATGCCATCTGCTGGAACAGGAAGCGTTGAAATCTGCCTGGAAAAGGAGGCGGAATCCACAAAATATTTTAAAAGATTTTTTTTTTCTAATTAGTAATAATAAAAAAAATTGCGATTGTTATTTTTAACCCATATTTAACCCATGTGACTTTTCTTAAAAGTCAACTCACCCAAAATTAAAATTCTGTCATTAATTACTCACCCTCATGTTGTTCCAAACCTGTAAGACTTTCGTTCATTTTTGGGACACAAATTAAGATATTTTTGATGAAATCCAAAAGCTTTCTGACCCTGTCGTGGTACTCTTGAGAACACGTGTCGAAGACTGTCACAGAAGAGAAGAAATTGTTGAATAACATTGTTGCTTTTGTTTTCTTTGTGCACAAAAAGTGTTCTCGCAGCTTTGGTTGAACCACTGATGTCACATGGACTATTGTAACAATGTTCTTACTACCTTTCTGGGCCTTGAACGTCTCAGCTGCATTGCTGTCTATGCAGGGTCAGAAGGCTTTCGGATTTCATCAAAAAAATCTTAATTTGTGTTTCGAAGATGGTTGAAAGCCTTATGGGTTTGGAACGACATGAGGATGAGTAATTAATAACAGAATTTAAATTTTTGGGTGAACTATCTCTTTAAATGAAGAATATCGAGGACACTCTTTTTAATATAATGAGGACTGGGCCTGTCGATGTCGAAAATATTAAATACACTATACCCTTCCTTCTCTTTTTCTCTTTTCCTGTGTTTTAAGATTGTGGAAAACTGTGTGTGCACTTTGAGGAACTTGTCATACCGCCTTGAGCTGGAGATGCCGCCGTCTCGGCTGATGGGAACCCAGGATCTGGACAACCTCCTGGGCCCTGACACCTCCAGCAAACAGGCTGACTACAGCTGCTGGGGCCTCAGAAAGAAGAAGAAAAAGAGGTCCTGGCAGGATCAGCAGGTAATCTATCACTAAATATAATGAGCTTGGATTCCATGCTCTGGAAGCTTATAAATGCAATTGCGCTCAGTTATCAAATGATTTGGGATTTTTTGAGAGAGAAATTCATTTTGCAAATAGCTTGCACAAGCCAACAGATGTTTCATAAGAGCAAGGCACCAAACACTGTACATTTAAAAGAGTTGTTTTTCAGCCAATAGTCATGGAAAACCTAGAAATATCATTAAATTTGCAGATCTGTAAATTATGAAAACTAATAAAATCTTTAAAATATTATTTATATTATTATTAATACTAATAATTAATAATTATTATATTATTAAGATTTTATTGAGTGCATCCTCTATAAAATATTTTACTAGTTTTATTTAATTTTAAATAATTCATTAATGATTATATAATAAAATAATAATGTTATAAATAATAATACATAGAAATACTGTAAATTAATTTTACATTTAAATTTTAAAATACTTGTTTTTCCACATTTGTGACCCTGGACCACAGAACCAGTCTTGAAGTAGCACAGGTATATTTGTAGCAATAGCCAAAAATACATTGTATGGGTCAAAATTATAGATTTTTCTTTCATGCCAAAATCATTAGGATATTAAGTGAAGATCATGTTCCATGAAGATATTTTGTAAATTTCCTACTTAAAATATATTAAAACTTAATTTTTGAATTTATTTGGACAACTTTAAAGGCGATTTTCTCAATAGTTGGATTTTTTTGCACCCTCAAATAGTTGTATCTTGGTCAAATATTGTCATTTTCTAACAAACAATACAAACAATAGAAACCCTTTAAATTCAGCTTTCAGATAACGCATAAATATAAATTTCAGAAAATGAACCCATATGCCTGGTTTTGTGGTCCAAGGTCACATTTTATGTTTACAGAAACCAATTTATTAGTTGCTACAGAAAGTTATATTTACAGAATGTTCAAAGCTGAAACTAACTATCACTATTTGTGTCATCCTGTGATGCAGTGGGATGGTGTGGGGCCTATTCCAGGATTTTCTGGAAGTCCAAAGGGAGCAGAGATGCTGTGGCATCCATCTGTGGTAAAACCTTACCTCACTCTCCTGGCAGAGAGCTCAAACCCAGCCACGCTGGAAGGGGCGGCTGGGTCTCTGCAGAATCTGTCCGCCGGAACCTGGAGGGTAGGCTGCTTGTGGTCACTATAACATAAACTGAATTATACAGCCACAGTGTTCAAAATAGAACTGAATTATATGAAGGCCATAATTGGCTGGTGGATGAAGAATATGTCCTGCATAGACACACACTATCTGACCAGATGACGCTTCGAGGTTTTAATACAGCAGCTGTTTTTATTTTATTTTATTTAGTTGCATAGTTTATTTTGGAAATGCTTCTAAAGTTAAGAGTAGACTAGATTAATGTAAATGCAAATTTTTGCTTCGCTGAAAGATAATAACCTTCTTTTTCTCTCTCTTTCACCGTTCAGTTTGCGGCCTACATCCGCGCTGCTGTACGTAAAGAGAAGGGTTTGCCCATTCTGGTGGAGCTACTAAGAATGGATAATGACAGGGTGGTCTGCTCTGTGGCCACTGCTCTACGGAACATGGCTCTGGACGCCAGGAACAAGGAGCTCATTGGTTAGTCACTCAAACGTATTGCTATGAACTCAGTGCAATGCTTTACATTCCATTTTTATTATATGTCAGTTTTATGTGGGCATTAAAAACTGCATCGCATCTTCTAAAATAAATATGTGCTGAATTCGGTTGCTTTGAAAGGAAAATACGCCATGCGGGACCTAGTGACCCGTCTTCCTGGCAATGGGCCCTCCCTGCTGTCAGATGAGACGGTGGCAGCAGTCTGCTGTGCGCTGCACGAGGTCACAAGCAGGAATATGGAGAACGCCCGTGCTCTCGCGCAGACGGGCGGCATCGACAAACTGGTTACAATCAGCAGAGGACGTGGGGAGAGGTGCTCACCTCTTTTTATGGGCTGTTTGAAGTGGGCGGATTTATATGTCCACACTGTTTCATAACAAAAACATTTTCTTTAAATGTCCTAGTATATCTAGAATAATTTCTTGTTGTCTGTGGCAGGTACTCCATGAAGGTGGTCAAGGCAGCAGCTCAGGTGCTGAACACTCTGTGGCAGTACAGAGATCTGCGCACCTTCTACAAAAAGGTAGATGTTCTCAACCATTGCATTGTGGTTAGTGACCCTGATGTTCTCATGACATCCATTTAGTCAATAACAACAATCAATATTTTTGTCTTGTTTTCCATTGAGAAATATATAGTAGTAGACTTCTACTTACAAAAACAAAAACGTATCAATAATACAGTAGCAATGAACTCTGGAAAGCGGGATACATAGAACACCATAGCATAGACAATAACTAACAAACTAAAGAGGCAAACATGGCAATATATACAAGCAACCAAACACAAAACAGGTGGTGAACATAATCTATAAATATGACCGCTAACAAGACATATGATGAGTTCAAGTCCTTTTAGGAAGCTTGTATTTACGAGTTCGCAAGTCATATTTATGATGTCAGATGTGTTTAAGGGTGTGTTCATACTTTTTAGTTTGGTTTGTTTGGTTCATTTGGTCCGGACCAAAAAAGAAAATGATACATTTGTTCCTGGTCTGCTTAGGATTCACACTGGCATGTTTGGCAGCGAACCTAAAGATACTGAACCTAAATGCATAGTGTTATGTTCACAACCTGATTGGTTGGGTTGAATGACGTATATTTTGTGACGAAACTCACAGAACACTCATTGATCGGTCTGCTTAGCGCCACTTTAAAGGAGTAGTTCACTTTCAGAACAAAAATTTACAGATAATGTACTCACCCTCTTGTCATCCAAGATATTCATGTCTTTCTTTCTTCAGTCGTAAAGAAATTATGTTTTCTGAGGAAAAAATGTAGGATTTCTCTCCATATAATGGACTTCTATGGTGCCCCTGAGTTTGAACTTCCACAATGCAGTTTAAATGCAGATCCCAGCTGAGGAAGAAGGGTCTTATCTAGCGAAACGATCAGTTATTTTCTAAAAACATTTACAATTTATATACTTTTTAATCTCTACACAGAGTACACACAGAGCTAGACAAGATGAGCACTTGAGGTTAAAAAAGTATATAAATTGTAATTTTTTTTTTAGAAAATAACCAATTGTTTTGCTAGATAAGTCCCTTCTTTCCTCGGCTGTGATGGTTTAGAGCCCTTTGAAGCTGCATTTTGGAAGTTCAAACTCGGGGGCACCATAGAAGTCCATTATATGTAGAGAAATCCTGAAATGTTTACCTCAAAAAGCATAATTTTCTTGCGACTGAAGAAAAAAAGAAAGACATGAACATCTTGGATGACAAGGGGGTGAGTACATTATCTGTACATTTTTGTTCTGAAAGTGAACTACTCCTTTAAGTTGACTACACCTAATACCATATGCTGGACTATGCATGCTCATGGTTGAGTGTATGTGATTTTATTTTCACCACCTGCGAACTCACAAAGAGCTCATGAAAGGCACTTTGTTGTTTGTGTTCATGTGCATTCGTAAATGCAATACAATCTGTTTGACATTAAAAAGCTAAAAAAGCTAGGCAACTAACAAAACTAACTATAACTAAAACTCAGAAACAACGTGATTAACTAAACAGTCTTTTAGAACATCAGCCTGACATACATTTAATTGAAAAGCAAAAATGGGCTTTCAGACATTTATGGATTACATGATTATATATTATTTTCACAGTTGCAATAAATTATTCATAATTAATTGATTCTCCTTAATTTAGCTTTTTCAACTTTAAAAGTTTCCTTTCTGAAATAGCCGACTGCTTATATACATTAAGAAAGTTATCAAGTATTGTGGACATTCACACAAAAAACAGTCAATAGTCACACAGCATTTGACCACTGGATTTACAAAAATTATTTCAGGTTTAAAAAGTGTTTCCACATTGTATCAACCACGGCTTTTGTCTTTTAAACACATTAAAATGCACAAATTCACAAACTTTTTTTGTCATCTGATCCTTTTCACTTAATATATTTACTTGAAGTGCCCCTGAGATTTTAAATCAAATATTTTAATAATTAAGTATCACATTTGCATCTTCATTGGTTTTCTGACATTGGTTATGGTCACATGACACACAGGTAAACAAATAAAAACTTTTTTATTTTTTTATTTTATTTTTTTGACTGATTTTAAAACAATTTGTTTTAATGTAACATTTTTTAATGATTTAATTAATTATTAGCTGATCAGTAAACTCATAAACCCACTGCAGTTCCTTCACAAACACCAGTTTGGGAAACCGTAATGTAATATGTTTAATGCACTTCATGTTGTTAACAAATGGAATATATTTTCTTACTCTTTGTATTTTTATACTAAGATGGTACAAGATTATCCTATATAAATAAATGTGATAACTGAGTTAGGTCAAAAGTAATCTAAAGTTATTCAGATTATATTATTATTATTATTATTACTTGTACTTAAAACTAGAAAAATATTACTGAAAATGTACTTATTTCATGCTATTTTACATTTAAATTTATGACACAAACAATTTGGAGGCAAGACAAGCTGAAAATGTTTACAGAGTTTGAAGTGTATACACTAATGCTTTGCAGAAAATAATTTATTTACAGGAACTTATAGTATCTATATATCAATCATTGCAACCGCAGTTACAAAGCAACAACAGACTAAATGACTTGAAAGTTTGATCGAAAATACTTTGTGTATCGGTTGACCTTTTGTAATTGCATCACCTGAGATGGATAATAATATTAGATGTAAACAGGAACTGTGTGTTCTGTGGTTCATCAGGATGGATGGAACCAGAATCACTTCATCACCCCAGTGTCAACACTGGAACGAGACCGCTACCGATCACAACCTACTCTGCCAACCAGCAACGTGCAGATGTCACCTGTTATCCAGTCAGGTGGGCCATTATAATAGAAAGGAACTGTGAAGAAATGTAATTCTGTAGCAGCTACAGAGAAATGACTTGGTTTATTGTTAATCACTATTTTATTTTTTTTCTCCACATTTAGGAGGCAGTGCCACCTCTTCCCCTGCCATGTTAGGTATAAGAGGTCATCGCTTAAATCAACGGAGGACTCAGTCGTCTATGCAACTTCATAATTATTATGGAGACGCCAACAGAAACACAAGTCAATATACAGGTGAGCTTTCCTCGAGTCCTCTGTACACTTTATAACAGATAAAAGGCAACATTTTTAAAAATCATTTACATCTCGCAATTCTGACTTTTTTCAATGAATCGTGAGATATAAACTCGCAGTTGTGAGTTATAAAGTCAGAATTGTGAGATAAAACTTGCAGTTCTGAGAATTGCGTGATATAAATGTCGCAATTCTGACTTTAAAATACGCAATTGCAAGTTATTAAGTCAGAATTGTGAGATGTAAACTAAATTCTGAGAACATATCAATCTCGCGATTCTGAAAATTTGCACAATAGCAAGTTTTTATCTTGCTGTTCTGACATTATTTATTGCAATTGTGAGATATAAACTCACTTGATATAAACTCACTTGATATTGCGCTTTTGTATCTCGCAATTGCGACTTTTTTCCTCAGAACTGAGTTTATGTCACAATTCTGACTTTATAATAGCAATTACGAGCTATAAAGTCAGAATTGTGAGATATAGAATTGTGAGTTTACATCTCGCAATTCTGACTTTTTTTCGATGAATTGCGATATAAACTCACAATTGTGAGTTATAAAGTTAAAATTGTGAGATATAAACTCGCAGTTCTGAGAAATGAAGTCAGAATTGTGTGATATAAACTCGCAAAATCTGACTTTGATATTGCGAGTTTGTATCTCACAATTGGGACTTTATATGACTCTAAATGAGTTTAAATGTCGCAATTCTGACTTTAAAATACGCAATTGCAAGTTTTTAAGTCAGAATTGTGAGAAATAAACTAAATTCTGAGAACATATCAATCTTTTTTGCCCCTGAAAATTAGACTTTTTTTTTGCAATTGTAAGTTTATATCTTGAGATTCTGAAAATTTGCACAATAGCGAGTTTTTATCTTGCTGTTCTGACATTATTTATTGCAATTGTGAGATATAAACTCACAATTGTGAGTTATAACGTAAGAATTGTGAGATATAAACTTACAGTTCTGAGAAATGAAGTCAGAATTGTGTGATATAAACTTTAATATTGCAATTGTGACTTTTTTTCCACAGAACTGAGTTAATATGTCGCAATTCTGACTTTATAACACGCAATTGCGAGTTAAGTCATGAGAACATTTTTTTCCCCTCAAAATTTTTTTTTTTTTTCCTCGCAATTGTGTCGCCATTCTGAGAATTTGCAGAATAGAGTTTTATCTTGCAATTCTGACATTATTTCTTGCAGTTGTGAGTTATCAGTTAGAAAAGTTAGAATTGTGAGTGTACATCTCTCAATTCTGACTTTATTATATGTAATTGTGAGCTACTAAGTCAGATTTGTGACTCTCAATTCTGAGAACATATCTAACTCTCAATTCTGAGAACAAAAAAGTCACAATTGCCAGATATAAACTCGCAATTGCAAGCTATAAAGTCAGAATTGTGAGATATAAACTCACAAATCTGACTTGATATTGCGTTTTTGTATCTCGCAATTGTGACTTTTTTCCTCAGAACTGAGTTTATATGTTACAATTCTGACTTTATAATACGCAATTACGAGCTATAAAGTCAGAATTGTGAGATATAGAATTGTGAGTTTACATCTCGCAATTCTGACTTTTTTCGATGAATTGCGATATAAACTCACAATTGTGAGTTATAAAGTAAAAATTGTGAGATATAAACTCGCAGTTCTGAGAAATGAAGTCAGAATTGTGTGATATAAACTCGCAAAATCTGACTTTGATATTGCGAGTTTACATCTCACAATTCTGACTTTTTTCAATGAATTGTGAGATATAAACTTGCAATTGTGAGTTATAAAGTTAGAATTGTGAGATATGAACTCAGTTCTGAGAAATTAAGTCAGAATTGCAATATAAACTTGCAACTGAATATAAACTCAATCTTTTTTTACCCTCAAAATTGGACTTTTCTCACAATTACGAGTTTATATCGCAGTTCTGAGAATTCGCAGAATAGCGAGTTTTTTTCTTGCAAATCTGACTTTATTTCTTGTAATTTTGAGTTCATATCATGCAATTCTGAAAAAAAAAAGTTAGAATTGTGAATTAGCATCTTGCAATTCTGACTTTTTTTCAATGATTTGTGAGATATAAACTCACAATTGTAAGTTATAAAGTCAGAATCGTAAGATATAAACTCACAATTCTGAGAAATTAAGTCAGAATTGCGTGGTATGAACTTGCAATTGTAAGTTATAAAGTCAGAATTGTGAGATACAAACTCACAGTTCTGAGAAATGAAGTCTCAGAAATGAAAAGAATTGCATGATATAAACTTGCAATTGTCAGTTATGAAGTCAGAATTGTGATATAAACTGCCAGTTCTGAGAAATGAAGTCAGAATTATGTGATATAAACTTGCAATTGTAAGTTATAAAATGAGAATTGCATGATATAAAGCTCATAAATCTGACTTTGATATTGCAAGTTTGTATCTCACAATTCTGACTTTTTTTCACAGAACTGTGACTATATCTCGCAATTCTGACTTAATAACTGGCAATTGCAAGTTAAGTCAGAATTGTGAGATATAAACTCAATTCTGAGAACATATCAATCTTTTTTCCTTTAAAATTTGACTTTTCTCACAATTACGAGTTTATATCTCGCAGTTCTGAGAATTTGCAGAACAGCGAGTTTATATCATACAATTCTGAGAAAAAAAAGATAGAATTATGTGTTTACATCTCGCAATTCTGACTTTTTTCATTAATTGTGAGATATGAACTCACAGTTTCTAGAAATGAAGTCAGAATTGCGTGATATAAACTTGCAAATCTGACTTTGATATTGCGAGTTTATGTCTTGCAATTCTGACTTTATAGACGGTTTCAACAACAACAAACGTTATGCATGCGTGCTTTTGTGGCCCTAACTTAACTTCCGGTAGACATCCAAATAGAATCAATACCAACAGCTAAGTCCTTCTAGAGTAGATTATTTTTTTAATAACAAGGGAAATATGTTGGCTGAGTAAATTAGACTGATTTATTAAAAAAGCAAACTCTTTCTCAGCCAGCAGGAGGTGCTTTAAGCACGAGAAACAAGGTTTCCCCGGTAACGGCTGTAGACAAAGCAGCTCTTAATTTACAAACGCTGCCTTATGCAGGATGAAATGAAAATGTCATTTTCTAAAGACAGCCTTTCTTCAGAAATACAGTGATATAAAAACACCCACGCCTCGGTTTGATTTTTAAACGTACATTACATGCTCATGTTTATTCAACGAAGCCTATTGGAAAATCGGTCGGTTTTTATATCGTGGCAAGTCGCCACAAATAAATAAATGTTTGGGAAACACATACCACAGCACAATAACCTGAGACCAACTTCATTACTCATTATTAGCTGCGTTTGTAGCCCGCGACACGAACCGGACAGATAAACAAACACAGACCGGAAGTTAATTTAGGCCCGATGAAACCGTCTATAACACACAATTGCAAGTTACGTCATAATTGTGAGATATAAACTCCCAATTCTAAGAACATATCAACCCCCCCCCCCCCCCCCCCCAGAAATCTCACAATTTTGAATTCTTTTTGTCATGCATTTCTAAGAAAAAGAAAAAAGAAAAAGGCGTTCTATAAGATCCAATCAAATGCTATTTGCTTATATACATTCTTACTCAGAAAAAGGCAGCATAGTCTATAATGATTTATGGTATTTCACTTGGAAAACAACAGAAGAATCTGTCTGTGAATTAAGAAGCGGGACAGATGTACTAATGGATATTTCACCCATGCTCTCTTCAGCTAATAGAGCAATCAGTTTTATTCCCTTGTCTGCTCGGAAGCTGTAATGGTCATTTATTTAAGAGCACTTGACCTCCGTAGTTACTCTTTATTGATTGGTGGTACTTCGGCCTGGAGGGTCTGATTATGTGGCTGTGATTCAGAATACGGGTTCAGTGTGATTGAGGTCTTCATTTGGCATGTTGGGCTGTTAAACCGTGTCCGCCCATCTAACCCTCAGCCCTGCTCTCCGCCCTTAACTGCGCTTCACAGAATTAGACCTCCACCACAAACTGTACCTTTTAATATAACACTTTTAAACATCATTCTATTCATACAATAGAAATCGTGTTTTAATATTTGTGTTCATTGTTTAGGGTCTGGAAAGCAGTCTGCCTATTTTATCAGTTCATATCCCTCTCCTTCAGCCGAAGAGTCCCGCAGATCACAGGTGAGTTGAAGAAAGGAAGGAAGAAGAAAGAAATTGGTGAATCTGACGCCAGCTGAACCCAGATGCCATATGCCCACTGTAAATGATAACCATTGACTTGGATTTAATGTGTCTAATCCCAACAGATGAAGTTTACGTAATCCATTGGGTTTGTTCCTTGACTATTCTCCACAAACATCTGTGGTGAAAAGCATCTGGGTTTAGTAGCACACACTGTGTAGAAATTGAGTTTTAGGATTTAAAGGAATAGTTCACCCAAAAATGAAAATTCTGTCATTAATTACTCACCCTCTTGTCGTTCCAAACCCATAAGACCTTTGTTCATCTTCTGACCCTAAATGTGTCTATAAAGGGTCAGAAAGCTCTCGGATTTCATCAACAATATATTTGTTTGTGTTCATGAAGATGGAAGTTTGGAACGACATGAGGGTAAGTAATTAATGACAGAATTTTCATTTTTGGGTGAACTATCCTTTTAAGATAAAATATTACATTTTTGTACAATTTTAAACATATATGTGACCCTGGACCACAAAACCAGTCATAAGGTTAAATTTGACAAAACTGAGATTTATACATCATATAAAAGCTCAATAAATAAGCTTTCTATTGATGTATGGTTTGTTAGGATAGGACAATATTTGGCTGAGATACATCTATTTGAAATCAGAAATCTGAGGATGCAAAAAAAATCAAAAAGACTGAGAAAATCACCTTTAAAGTTGTCCAAATTAGGTTCTTAACAATGCATATTACTAAACAAAAATTACATTTTGATATGTTTACAGTAGGAATTTTACAAAAAATCTTCATGGAACATGAACTTTACTTAATTTCTTAATGATTTTTGGCATAAAAGAAAAATCAAAAATTTGGACCCATGCTATGTATTTTTGGCTATTGCTACAAATATACCCCAGCGACTTAAGACTGGTTTTGTGGTCCAGGGTCACATATTGCTTATTCTACATGTAAATAAATTTAGCTGTACCATCTTAATCTAAATACACAATCAAAAATTAAATTTTGATATGTTTACGGTAGGAAATTTACAAAATATCTTCATGGAACATAATCTTTACGTAAAATTGTAATGATTTTTGGCATAAAAGAAAAATCAATAACTTTGACACGCTATTGGCTATTACTACAAATATACCCATGATACTTCAGACTGGTTTTGAGGTCCAGGGTCACATATTAACTAAAATTAACACAGGTAATCTTAATTTTCATTGAAATACAATTACCTTTAACTGATACAAGATTAAAAAGCCCTTAAACTTGTTTTATAGCTTTTTCAACATTTCTCTTTTAATTTAATTTCACTTTATTTTTACCTAATTTTGATAAAACTAAATAAACAAAAACTAATAAAAATGAAGAACTAATGAAAAATGAATTAAAAGAACACTCTTTATTCATCAAAAGAAAAAAACTAATACTAAAAATAAAAAAAACTAATAAAAAAGACTAAAACACAGCAGAATTACTAGAAATAAAAAAATAAATAAAACATTCTTTTTATAATATTAGTCATATTTAATTGTGTCTTAATAATACTAAAATAGCACTGGGTTAAAACATAAAATGCAATAATATAATAAAAATGAATAATAAAATAAAAACGAATAAAAAAATCTAAATAAAAACGAATAAAAATGTCAAAACTAAACAGAATTACAAAAAAATACAAAAAAAAATATACAACTAAATATTTAATAGTATTAGTAGTATTTATTTAATAGTATCTCAATAATACTAAAATAACACTGGGTTGAAAAATAAAAATGCAATAACTACTAAAATAAAAATGAATAATAAAACGAATAAAAAAGACAAATAGAATAAAAATGACAAAACTAAATAAAATAGCACTGTGTTAAAAAATAAAAAATGCAAAAACTTCTAAAATAAAAATGACAAAAAAAATAATATAAAACTAAATGTTTAATAGTATTAGTATTATTTATTTAATAGTGTCTCAGTGATACTAAAATAACACTGGGTTGAAAAATAAAAGTGCAACAACTAATAAAATATAAAAAAATAATATAAAAACTAATAAAAATAAAAATGACAAAACTTAACAGAATTACTAAAAAATGTTAAAAATTAAAATATAAAAATAATATAAAACTAAATATTTAATAGTATTAGTAATACATTTTTTAATAGTATCTCAATAATACTAAAATAACACTGGGTTAAAAAATAAAAATGCAACACCTTCTAAAATAAAAATGACAAAAAACTTAACAGAATTAATTAAAAAGAAAATATAAAAAAGAATATAAAACAAAATATTCAATGGCATTAGTAATACTAAAATAATACTGGGTTGAAAAATAAAAACTTACATGAACATATGTGACCCTGGACCACAAAACCAGTCTTAAGTCGCTGGGGTATATCTGTAGCAATAGCCAAAAAAACATTGTATGGGTCAAAATTATTGATTTTTCTTTTATGTCAAAAATCATTAGGAAATTAAGTAAAGATCATGTTCCATGAAGATTTTTTGTAAAATTCCTACTGTAAACCTATCAAAATGTAATTTTTGATTAGTAATATGCATTGCTAAGAACTTAATTTGGACAACTTTAAAGGTGATTTTCTCAGTATTTAGATTTTTTGCACCCTTAGATTTCAGATTTTCAAATAGATGTATCTCGGCCAATTATTGTCCTATCCTAACAAACCATATATCAATAGAAAGCTTATTTATTGAGCTTTCATATGATGTATATATCTCAGTTTTGTAAAATTTAACCTTATGACTGGTTTTGTGGTCCAGGGTCACATATACATATGTGACCCTGGACTACAAATCAGTCTTAAGTAGCATGGGTATATTTGTTGCAAAGTGGCCAAAACTACATTGTATGGGTCGAAATGGTAATTTTTTTCTAAATAAAGATCATGTTCCATGAAGATACTTTGTAAATTTCCTACCGTAAATATATCAAAACTTCATTTTTTGATTAGTAATATGCATTACTAAGAACTTCATTTGGACAACCTTATAGGCGATTTAGAAGTTTTTGCACCCTCAGATTCCAGATTTTCAAATAGTTGTATCTCGGCCAAATATTGTCCTATCCATACATCAATTTAAAGCTTATTTATTTAAAAAAAAATTGACCCTTATGACTGGTTTGGTGATCCAGGGTCACATATTTATAAACATTTTCAGATGAAGTGACTGGATTTTTGTTGACTGTGTTTGGAGAACCTCTTACAGTAAATAGTAATAATTTTTTTATTATTTAGTTATATTTACCTATGTAAATGACGGCACCCATTTTGTCTCCTCTTTCAGCATGGCCGGCTCTACTACCCCGAGGACGGAAATCAAAGCACCTATGACACTTTTGGAATGTACCTGTCGTCTCCGATGGGCTACGAGGATGCCTACCTGGACGAGCCGGTGCATTATCCCGTGGTGAGCGAGAGGCAGGTGCTCAAACCCAATACCAACTACGTGGACTTCTACTCCACCACACGCAGGCCTTCATACAGAACTCAGCCCTACCCAGCCTCACCTGACTCATGGGTGTAGGCATGTATGTGTGTGCGTATTTGTCCATGTAACGTGTAGCCATAGATAGAATATTGCAAGGAGGTGTTACTCCTTAAAACATATCTGGATCAGTGGATTTCAAGACCGTTGTATGGACATAAGCTATTGCATTTGAAGTGACTGGTTCATTATCATTCAACAAATTAATTTGTGTTTTGTGTGCGCAAACAAGCCAGTGCAACGACATTCATTTTCATTTGGGTGTGTGTGTGTGTGTGTGTGTATGTGTGTGTGTGTGTGTGTGTGCAGGTGTGAGTGGGAGTGTGTGTACATAGATGAAAGATTATGCTCCATTAAATTAACTTGAATTAGTTTGACCTGGGATTGAGTGTGAGCCAAAGACTTTCCTTTTCAGTATCTGCTGTTTTTACACAGTGAAGCGTGTTTAAGGTCTGATTTACCGAGAACTTGAACCACCTTTTTATGATTTGATTTTTCATGTTGTTTTAATGGCATGATATTATAGTCACCTCCGTTTTTGAGCCAAATGAAAAGGTGTAACTAAATTATATATTGGCTGAAAAGGCTAATGATAAATTATAATAGCAGTGTAAAAGAGAAAGAGAGAAAAAAAAAGAAACACTAATAATAATGTTCTGTGCATTGGAAAACAAAAACGTCATTTTGTCTGGTCTCATTGCTGTAACCTACTTAATGTAAAGATTAATGTATGTTCCATGGAGTCTTGTACAACTACGTCAGTTTATTGTACAACCGTGATCTGTGCTACTAAGCACAAAAAACTGTGCCATGATAAATCGCTATGTAGAACTGTGTGTATATGTAAGAGACCTTATGGAGGCAAAAGTTATTACTATCAGAATATTTAGATGTAATAAAGATAACATTTGTTTTTTGTAATATTTGATTATGTTGTTTATTCATCTGCTTGGTTTTCACACTGCAAATTGTGTTAAAGGAACACTCCACTTTTTTTGGAAATAGGCTCATTCTCCAACTCTCCCCAAGTTAATAAGTTGAGTTTTCCCTATTTGAAATCCATTCAGCCGTTCTCCTGTTCACTTTTAGCATAGCTTAGCATAGATCATTGAATTCTATTAGACCAATAGCATCGCGTTCAAAAGTTTTGTGTACTGTACCGGCGGAAAATGTAAAGCTGTGATATTCTAAACCGATAAGATTAGGAACTACACTTCCATTCCGGCGTAATAGTCAATGAAGTTTGCTGCCGTAATATGGCCGAAACAGGAGCAGTAATATCAAGCAGTGCCTGAAATTAGTTCCCAGCTAAGTTAGTATTTGCACATGTGCTGCATGATATTACCAAAGTCCCTTTAAGGCAAGTCATGTCACTCGGCGGCCATCTTTGAAACGCCTCTCGGGCATACAAGTGCAGCTCCTATCTGTTTGAATGGGGAAACATCAAAGTCTCCAAAACTGTTCACCAAGTTTACGATTAAATTTCATATTTTAAATCTTCAAAGAAATCCAACAAGAACTGCCTCATAAATATGGTTCCTTGTGCTCCAATAGCGTGAAAAAACATAGATATATATACATAGATGTATATATATCTATGTGAAAAAACGCTTATTTTTCCGGCTAGATGAGCCAGTGCGCATGCGCAGTACTGAGCGCACGTATTAGAGCGCCGATTGTTTCTATAGCAACCGGGACTTCTAACGGCAGCTGCAGTGACGCGCTGACTTTTCTAATCAACTATTGGCACTTTCACTAAGAAGGCGGGGCTTCGCGGCCATAATGAGCGTTGCATTTTTCCCCATTCAAACCTACACGAGTGACATGTCTTGGGTATTCTATAGTCTTTGATATTACTGCACCTGCTGCGTCCATATTACGGCAGCAAACTTCCTTGACTGTTACACCAGAATGGAAGTGTAGATCCTAATCTTATCGGCCTAGAATATTGCAGCTTTACATTTTCCGCCGGTCTTAGTACACGATATAACTACAGAAGAGTCAAGTTTTAAATAGGACAAATATCGAAATTCGTTGGTCGTTTTTGAATGTGATGCTATTGGTCTAATAGGATTCAATGATCTATGCTAAGCTATGCTAAAAGTGATCTCGCCAGAACAGGAGAACGGCTGAATGGATTTCAAAACGGTAACTTATTAACTCGGTGGGAGTTGGAGAATGAGCCTATTCTAAAAAAAAAAAAAGTGGAGTGTTCCTTTAAAACTTCCTAACAGAGAATAACCCAGAGGACTTTGCAATAGCTTTCATTTGGAAAATGCTATTTATCACAACAAGACTAATATGCTTATCAACTTTCAATTCAGAATCAGAAATGACACCCAGATTTGTAACACTGGCGTGCTTATTAGCAGATAGTGGCCTTAAGCTAGAAACAAGTGAAGTTCTTGAAAAATGAATAAAAAATGGTCCATCTACAGCCACACGGGGACGCTAAAGAGTCGGTTATACTGCAAATAAAAGCAGCACCACAGTATTTCAGCGGATGTAACAGGGCAGCTATCATGGAGCAGTGGTTGGAGGGAGTGAAAACCCCTGATACATATCAGTGTGTTTATTTTCTTGTTCATGGTGAGTTATTACTTCTACATGGTGCTCAGCACAGATTTATAAGTGGTCAGTTCCTGCTCCAGTGTATCAGATGGACAAAGGGGTCATTCTTGTTATTATTTTTAATAATAATAAAAAAGAATTTGCTTGTGGTGTAATGTAAGGACTTTTAGAAATGTGCTCTGGTCAAGATCGTACACTTTTAAAATAATAAATAATAACTTACCTAACAGGATGGAAATACAGAGCTAAAGTCATTACTCAATGAGGAGATGTACGCTACCGGTCCAAAGATTTTTGATGTTGTTTAGAAAAGTCTCTTCTGCTCACCAAGCCTGCATTTGTTTGATACAAAGTACAGCAAAAACAGTAAAAAAAAATGTTTTTTAATAATTTTACTATTTAAAATAGCTGTTTTCTATTTAAATATTTTTTTAAATGTAATTAATTCCTGTGATTTCAAAGCTGAATTTTTAGCTTCCTTACTTCAGGCATATGATCCATCAGAAATAATTCAAATATTCTGATTTGCTGCTCAAAAACATTTATTATTGTGTTGAAAACAGCTGAGTAGAATTTTTCTAAAAAGTTTCTTTGATGAATGGAGCATTTCATCAATCTTTTGATCAATTTAAAGCATACCTGTTAATTTTATAATTAAAAAAAAAATTATATATTACTTTTTTTATATTATAACAATTATACTGGCTCCCTTTTTGAATGGTACAATAATGTTGCAATAAAATGATGTAAAATGCTAATCTTTGGATCTTTCTATTCATCAAAGAATCCTGAAAACTATTTTAAATATTGATAATAATAATAAAAAATGTTTTTTTGTTCATTCTTGAACAGCAAATCGGCATATTAGAATGATTTCTGAAGGATCATGTGACAGTGAAGACTGAAGTAATGATGCTGAAAATTTTGCTTTGATCACGGGAATAAATTACATTTTAAATAGATTCAAATAGAAAGCAGTTATTTTAAATGGTGAAAATATTTCACATTATTACTGCTTTTGCTGCATTTTGGATCAAATAAATGCAGGCTTGGTGAGCAGAAGAGAACTCTTTAAGAAAACAATAAAAATCTTACTGTTCAAAAACTTTTGACTAGTAGTGTAACTTACATTAACAATAAATTAACTAATAAGTTAATTTGTTCATTTATTTATTTATTTATTTCAAAATGATTTAAAGTGAGACAAACCAACTACCACCACAAAATGTCAAATTCAACAGATCCATTTCCATTTCTACATTTATATGCTAAATTTAACTAATAGAAGAAGCAGATTAAGTAAATAATATTCCTTATGATAAGAAATTCCTTAAATGAAAATGATTGCTGTTTTTCTCACCTAAAAAGAATGTCTTTTAAAGAATATATTTAAAAAAACATGAATATTCAATATTAAAGAAAACAGTTTGAAACATTTTAATTAGAGAAAAAACAACAATTTTAAGAGATGTCTGTAATATATACTTTTTTATAAATTGTCAGTTTTTCATATTAGAAGTTACAACATCTCTCAATAATTGGAACAAATAGCAACATCTGCTCAAACCAAAGTAGTACAGTTATTTCCAAAATGTAAATTATATCCATGTACAATTAATTCTGATAATAAAGATAACTAATATGATTTTCATCTTTACAATTTGTGAGCTTAAATTGATACTTCATCCAAAAATGACAATTCTGTCATTATTTACTCACCCTCATGCCATTCCAAACCTGTGAGACCTTTATTCCCCTTTGGAACAAAATATAAGATCATTTTGATTAAATCTAAGAGCTTTCTGTCCCTCAATAGACAGTAATGGAGCTGAAATGTTCCCAGACACATAGTAAGGACATCGTTAAAATAGTCCATGTGACATCAGTGGTTCAACCGTGATTTTGTCCTTACTGCCTTTCTGGGCCATTTGAACGTTTCAGTTGCATTGCTGCCTATGCAGGATCAGAAAGCTGTCGGATTTCATCAAAAATATCTTAAGTTGTGTTCCGAAGATAAATGAAGTGTCTTATGGTCTTATCTTCATTCTGTTCAAAAGTTTACACCCCTGGCTCTTAATGCATTGTGTTTCCTTCTGAAGCATCAGTGAGCATTTGAACCTTCTGTAATAGCTGCATAAGAGTCCCTCAGTGTGAAAAGATGGATCTCAGAATCATACAGTGATTGTTGGAAAGGGTTCAAATACACAAAAATGTTGAAAAACCAAAGAATTTGTGGGAAAGCGAGCAGTTTAACTGTTCAGGACAAACAAGGGGCTCATGAACAAAAAACACAGCTGTGGATCATTCAGGTGACAACACAGAACCAAGTATATGTAAACTTTTGAACAAGATAATGTTTTATAAATTCAACTATTATTTTCTCTCATGGACTATATGTGTCTTATTCAATTCAGTACTAAAGTTACATTAAAAAATAACCAGCATTTTGTATTATCCCTATTATTTTGCTAAAATAATTAACATTTAGAAGATTCTGCAAGGTGTATGTAAACTTTTGACCTGTATCAGACACTTCTTAATTATGATTTTTGTTCAAAAATGTATTTTTTTTAATTTATTTAAAATGCAAATATGCTTTAAGGATTTAAAAAGTGTTTAACTGTGCATGTAAACAGACATTTCTCATTCAGGGCGATGGGAGTGTGTCAGAGTGCGTTGGCTGTTCTGATTGAGGGAATCGCGAGAGGGGGAGGAGTTGATGAAGCGCGCTCCCTTCCTCAAACACTCACTCCCTCACTGAACGTGAAACGCGTGTCAGGCAGAGACTGAACGGTATCTCTCTTTTAAAACAGGTACGTTTTCTACAAACTTTAATTCTAAACCAGCTTATTAACATGGAACAAAATAATAACGGAAAAGCGTTGCAAGTTTACAAACGCGCGTTTGTGTTAACTGATGTATCAAACGGGCGCGTTCCAGAGTATGTTATCAGTTGTGTTATTTACTTCACAGTTGTTTTATATGCGTCCTTTGTTGTACAGATCATGTTTACCTTTTCTGACTCAACACCGGTGATTGTGTGCTCTGTCATACTGTGATTTTTCAGTTGTCATGTGCAACACTGGTCATAATTTGTACACAACCAGTTCAGTAGTTTGCAATCCTGATTCATATCTGTTTGTCTTTATTTTGTTAGTGAGTTTTTTGTTTTGAACATTAAATATGTAACAGCTGCTTGAGTTTATAGTTAGCCACAATACTGGACTTGCGGTAGGCATCACATGTGGATATTTTGTGCTGCAAATACTTACAGTAAGGAACTTTGGACCTTTGAATCAACACTTAAAGCCTGCAAGTTTACACTTCATACACATGCTCATTTTAGGAAAAATGTGAACTACCCTAGACTTTCCAGCCGGGGTCATGAGCCAACTGACACTGAACAGGTGTACACACACACACACACACACACACACACACACACACACACACACACACACACACACACACACACACACACACATGTTACACTAGATTTGACAAAGTAATGGAATGTGTTTGTTGTTGCATTTGCAAAGGTCAGCTGAACCAAGACTGCGGCCGTTCCTCCATGCCTGCTTGTCATTAAAACCTTGCATTTCTGGTCTCTTTTCCACATTGTACCCTGAAGCCTTTCGATTGAGTTAGTTAATGTTTTCAGTTCAGTAGACGTCTGTTATTGCTGCCTTCGGCCAGAAAGTAATCAGATCACTTGCGGTAAGCAGAGTAGGATTTCATTTTTAAAGCTTGCTGCCATTGTTCTGATCACTGAATCTGTTGTTGCACGCTCTATTGAACCCTATCGAATTATATTGAATTTTGCAAAAGCAAGAGCATGGACCACATGCCTTGTGGGTTTTCCTGAAAGAAGATATTTTCCTTGTCCCGCTGCTTAAACCTTACGGTTCCTTCAGTGTCTTGTACATCCACTGTGAGCATTTCAGGCACTGTTTCCATAACAGTAGAGAGGTCACGATACTAGCGACCATTTGTGCCATCTTCAGTTAGGACAGCATAACTGTTGCTTGATGGAGCATATGACCATATAACTTCATGAATTTGTAATCAACAATAATCAACTATTTTAATTTATATAGCTGTGTATTCATTGGTTATTATACCATTTGCGATGCTTTCTGGTGCTGTAATTTTTTTTCCCTCACTAAAGCCGTTAAGTACAGTCTAAAAAATGATGGGTTAAAAACAACCCGACTTGGTATATTTTGGCAACCCAGCACTGGATAAATATTGAAGAACACATGCTGGGTTATTTTGACCCAGCTGGTTGGGTTAAATGTTTTTACCCAACATGCTGGGTTGTTTTATTTAAGTCAACTGTTGTTTAAAAATTATTATATTGATGTCTTAAAATGGGCTGGAAATTAAAAACCCTATAGAATTATAGAGGCAACAGCAATAATCAAACAAAATTATTATTATAACTCCAGTGGACAAAAATATAAAACAAATTAAATTTATTTGTGTGAATACGGCATTATAACGTACATTTAAACTTGTTTAACAAGCATTTTAAGTGTATTCACTATTCAGCTGTTCTTTTAATCACTTTTATTGCTAATAATATTGCTAATTCTTGTGCCTGAGTGTCGCCAAAATCTGAGCTGGTGATGGGCTGCTGTTCGCTGGGGGAACAACAAACCTCAGACCGCCGCCTCGCGTTTTCACTCGTAGCTGAAGGATGCCGTGACTGACTACATAATCTTCCCATAAACAAACAGTACTGAGATTAGACAACATAATTTAACATTAAATTAAATTTAGTATTATAACAAATAAAATCAATTTATGTTAAGGCAAAAGGCATTTCAATCATGCAAAACAACACTGACTGACGCAGCTGACTGACATCTCATCCTTGTATATTTAGTTTAAAATAATATAATTTACAGCAGCAAATATTTTATACAGTAAATAAAACAAACCTTTATTTTGCTGAAGAAGTGCACCAATTCGGCACCAAACTCAGCAGCTGGGTTGTTTTGTTGGAAACAGGCTCAACCCAGCAGCTGGGTAGAAAAAAATAACCCCGCATTAAAAATGACCCAGCTGCTTAGTTACAAAAAAACCTACCCAGTACCTGGATGAAAAAATAACCCAATAAAATGATCCAGAAAGCTGAACCTAGCATTTGGGTTAAGAAAATTTTTGTTCAATTATCAAATACATTTTTCTTCAAATTAACTTTTTTTAAAAACATTTTTTATTAAACATTAAATTTATGGGTTGAAACCAGCATTTAGGTTAAAAAATATAACCAATCCATTTTTAGAGTGTACACAGTCTTTTTGTTCAATTTTCAAATACATTTTGGCTACAAATTAACTTTTTTTAAATTAAAAATTAAATTTATCGGCTGAAACCAGCATTTAGGTTAAAAAATAGAACCCAGCAGTTTTTAGTGTGTACACAGTCTTGTACACAGTCTTTTTGTTCAGTTTTCAAATATATTTTTGCTTCAAATAAACTTTTTTTTAAATTAAAATTTTATATTTTCCAGCATTTTTTTTAGAGTACACAGTCTTTTTGTCTAATTTTCAAATACATTTTTGCTTCAAATAAACTTTTTATTTTTTAAATAAAAGATTAAATTGGTTTTAAACATTTACAAATAATAGCTAGAGTTTTTTTTTTTGTATGGATATACAAAAGCACCAAAAAAAAAACCTACATACAGAAATAAAAGCATAAATAGATAAATATTTAAAATAAAACCTTTAAATGTTTACAAATATTAACAAACATTTTAAAGCTTTTTTATTTTAAAAACTACTAAAATATATTGTTTTGGGTATTGTTGAACTTCCTTTAAAATGTAAATTTACATTTATGTATGCTATAGTAATCTTATATAAGTAACAGATTAATTAAACAGTATTCCTCATGATAAAACTTATGTTGTTTTCCCAACCAAAAATTATGTAATTTCCTGGAAGATGATGTTAGAGTTTTTTTTTTTAAAGGAAAAAAAAGAAAAATCTAGAAGAAAGTAACACAAACATCATCGATATTTCTTAATTTGGAAATTTATTTTCATATTAGGAGTTACAGAAAATCTCAGGAAATGAAAAAAAGGCAACAAAGCAAAGTAGTAATATTATTTATTCAGATGTGTTAAAATAATTTTAAAATAAAAGTTTGTAATGTTGTGGTTCACCTCATGGCTGGTTTGCTTGGTTCATGGCTTTAAACACCTTAAAGGGATAGTTCACCCAAAAATGAATATTACCCCATGATTTACTCACTCTCAACATCCTAGGTGTATTTAGGGCCCGAGCCCAAAAGGGCGAAGGCCCTATTGTTTTTCTAAGGATTATTATTATTAGGGCCCGAGCCCAAAAGGGCGAAGGCCCTATTGTTCTTCTAAGGATTCTTATTTGTTTTTTTTTTTTTTTTTTTTTTTTTTTTTTTTTTCAACCGTTGGGGCACTTTTGGGGGCCTTAACATACTCAAAAACTCTTGAAAATTTGCACACACGTTGGAATCTGCCGTCGTCCGGACGCCACAGAGGCTGGGACCCGGGCGTGGTTCAGGGCCTCTACAGCGCCCCCTGGAACACAGTTTGAAAACTTGATGTACTGCGCACACATACTTGCACGTATTGATATGAAACTCGGTACACATATAGAACTCATCGAGCTGAACAACTTTTGTACTCTATGTCATAGGCTCCACGCAACAGGAAGTGAGATATTTAGGGCTGTTTAAAAAGCGCATGCTCTGGAATTTAACGTACTCCTCCCAGGATTTCTATAGGATTGTCACCAAACTTGGTCAGCATGATCTCAAGACATTGAGGACGCTAAATTGCGAGGGGATTTTTGATATCTCGAACGGTTTGGCCATGGCAAGGCGACAAAATTTTGGCGAGAAATGAGAAACAGGAAGTGTCTAATAACTGTTGCACACATTGCCTGATTCTGATGAAACTTCACCAGTTTGTTCGTTGTATGATGCCGATTCCATAAATCTGACTATTATGAGTCAAAGTTATAGCGCCACCAACTGGCAGCAGGAAACGTGTCATTTTCAAAATGCTTTGAAATCAGCCTCTTAATTTTACTCGATTTTCTTTAAACTTCATCAAAATCATGTCAAAACATGGCCGATAAAGAATATGTAAAGGGGTCGATGATAAATCAAATGCTGTTGCCATGGCAACGTGTCAAACTTTAAAATTAGATTCCTGTCTTTTCAAGGCAGATAACATGCTTAGAATTTCATGAAACTCAACACACACATCAATATTAATGATAGTTAGACACTGGCAAAAGGTCATAAATGGGCGTGGAGCAGGCACTCTATAGCGCCATCTTTTGACAAAAGTTGGGGGGTTAGTTTTTCCTACAGTCACCAAACTCTGTACTTATATTGTTCTCATCAATCTGGACAACTTTCTAAATCAAACTCATTAGCTAAGACCAACAGGAAGCCGGCTATTTTGATTTGAATGTGGATTTTTTGAAAAATCAGGCTGTAAACAAATTCACACTACTCCTAAGAACAACTAGCTGTTCACACCAAACTTTTTTAACATGAAGAGAAGATTCTGAAGATGTTAAATTGCGAGCGGATTTTGGATATCTCGAACGGTGTTGACGTGGTGATTTTTTAAAGATATAGTAAAAAAGATGAGCGAAGTTTTTTTACATCTTTAAAGTGCAGCATCCAAACTCTTTAAAACTTTTTTCACACAGAGATCTTATCATTCTGAGCAAGTTCTGTTAATATAAATTTTATACAAGCTTCTATGAATTAAAGAAAATTTAAAAATGAAATCAGAAACCTGCTGTCACTCAGCAGGCTGAATGTCATTATGTGTGTGTGTTCAGTCACCACAGAATGACAGTCAGAGTGAGAGAGTGCAGGGGGGAGGGGTGAAAGGGAGAGAGGGAGAGGGAGTGAAACTGTTTTGCAATAGACCATCTTTTAGGAAGAAATACACATATGTAGAGTAATTGGCATAAATATGTCTGATCTTTGAGAGTCGGATATTTTGAGAAAATATAAAGGGTCACTAAGTCTTTCATTGTTTGTATTTTGCAGTTGTTGCAGTTTTTTTACTGAACTGTACCATGAACTTGTCCTATTCAGTCACATAGCAAAAGATTAAGAAAAGTACAACTTTTTAGCATGAGCAATTTATCTTCATTGATAGACATTTATTTTCATTGTTAATTTAAATTTTATATTCAATAAATAAAACTATTTCAAGACAAACTTTGACAACAAAACAAACTTTGCTGTTATCTGTTCAAAACATCTGAAAATTGTACCATTTTAAGATGAGTTATATATATATATATATATATATATATATATATATATATATATATATATATATATATATATATATATATATATCGCCCCATTACAACACTCAACTTGATTTTTAAAGATATTTTGAAAGAATGAAGCGTTTACTGAGCACTTTATTGTGTATTGCTGTACACCCACATGAACTGTGTTCATGTTCATGTTAATTCACAGTACATAAACTAATGTTAAAAGATACTAATTTACCTTTAAACAATATATGAATACTTTTTTTAGCTTAATATTAATTAACATTAATAAATGCTATTTAATTATAGTTCATGTTAATGAAACTGGATGGCAACATTTTATATATTGTGTGTATGTGTCTGTGTGTTGATTTTAAAATGTAACCCTTTCAATTCAGTAAACTTTAAATCCAAACTGGCTGAGGGTTACTGTAAATGCATGTGCCAACTGGGCACCGTCTTCCTTATTGATTCTTAGTTATGTAGCGCTTAAGAGTGATGTCTTATAACAGGAGTCACCAGCAAAGCAATATCCACATACAAATTGTACAGATAGGTAACAATGACATTTAAGCAGAAGTGGTGGACGTAATGCAAGCAATAATAACATTTTGTTCTCATCATGAATTGCATGTTCTTATCATCATGATCAGAATATAGGGAAAATGTAGCATATTGGTTCACAGTTGGCATTTATCTGAAGTCCTTGCAGGGGTTTAGGTTTATAGCAAACTCCTTCTAGAGATTTAATGAAATCAACATTATATTTGATCAGTCTGTTCTAGAGGCCTTAGAGATGTTAAATTGTGAAGATCTTGAGTTTTCGGTAAAGGGCGTGTCTGTGGCGGACTGACAAAGTTTGATGTTTCGCCATAGACATAGCAGTTGTTATAACTTAGCCATAAAATGTCCGATCTGCCTCAAACTTCACAGGTTTGGTAAGAGTCCTGGCCTGAAGACACCTAAAGGTCAATATTCAGATATTATCATAGCGCCACCTGTTGGCAGCAGGATATATCATATCTTTCACTAACTCAAACATACCAAGGTCAATCTGCACCAAACTTCATATGTTTGATAATAGTGCTGGCCTGAACACATCTACATGCCAATAAAAGTTATAGGCATAGCGCCACCAGCTGCCAGCGGGGAAATTTGGCAGATTTAATTGACTTTGGCATATTTCTCCTACATTTACTGTATAAAAAGCATACTGCTCACCGTTTGCCATTTTCCTAAAGCCACTGGTCGGCGGTGAGCCCGGGTGCGAGGGCCCGGTCATCGCTGCTTGCAGCTTTAATTATTAGGGCCCGAGCCCAAAAGGGCGAAGGCCCTATTGTTTTTCTAAGGATTATTATTATTATTATTATTATTATTATTATTATTATTTTTTTTTTTTCAATGTTTTGGGGGATTTCGGGGGCCTTAACATACACGAAAACTCTTGAAACTTTGCACACACATTGGAACCTGCGGCCATCAGGGCCGGACAGACTTTGACATGGGGGGGTCACCTGGGGGGGGCATGGCACAGCGTTAAAAATTGCGACTTTTGAAAGGCTCTCGAGCGCACAACGGTTGACCTACAGTCACCAAAATTCATACACATATAGACCTCATCGGGCCGAACAAATTTCACACTCATAGTCCATGCTTCGCCAAACAGGAAGTCGGCTATTCAGGGATGTCTAAAAAGTGCATGCAATGGAATTTGAAATACTCCTACTAGGCCTTTCCACCGATGGCCACCAAACTCGGTCAGCATGATCTCAAGACATTGGGGGCGCAAAATTGCCAGGGGATTTTTGATATCTCGAACGGTTTGACCGTGACGGGGCGACAAATTTATGGCGAGAAATGAGAAACAGGAAGTGCCTAATAACTTTGACATACTTTGTCTGATTTTGACTAAACTTCAGCAGTTTGTTCACCGTCTGATGCCGATCACAGAGATGTGACTATTATGAGTCAAAGTTATAGCGCCACCAACTGGCAGCAGAAAGCGTGACGTTTTTGAATCGCTTTAAACTCAGCCTCTTAATTTTACTCAATTTGCTTCAAACTTCATCACAATAATGTCAAAACACGACCGATGAGAATCTGTGAAGGGCGTTATCCAAAACTTTTATCATGTTGCCATGGCAACGTGTCAAACTTTAACTTTAGTTTTTTGTGTTTTTGAGCCACTTAAAATGCTTAGAATTTCATGAAACTCAACACACACATCTGTATTAATGACAGTTAAACACTGATAAAAGCCCATAAATGGGCGTGGAGCAGGCGCTCCATAGCGCCACCTTTTGACAAAAGTTGGGGGGTTACTTTGTCCTACAGTCACCAAACTCGGTACATATATTGGACTCATCAAGCCGGACAACTTTCTAATTTACACCCATTAGCTACGACCAACAGGAAGTCAGCTATTTTTATTTAAATATGGATTTTTGGAAAAATCAAGCTGTGGAATTTGAAATACTCCTCCTAGACCTTTCCACCGATGGCCACCAAACTCGGTCAACATGATCTCAAGATATTGGGAATGCAAAATTGCCAGGGGATTTTTGCTATCTCGAACGGTTTGGCCGTGGCAGGGCGACAAATTATGGCGAGAAATGAGAAACAGGAAATGTCTAATAATTTTGACACACTTTATCTGATTTTGACCAAACTTAAGCAGTTTGTTCGTCGTATGATACCGATCACAGAGATGTGACCATTATGAGTCAAAGTTATAGCGCCACCAACTGGCAGCAGGAAGTGTGTTGCTTGCAAAACGCTTTTAAATCAACCTCTTAATTTTACTCAATTTGCTTCAAACTTCATCAGAATAATATCAAAACACGGCCGATGAGAATCTGTGAAGGGGTCCTTGATACATCAAATGCTGTTGCCATGGCAACATGTCAAACTTTAACATTTGTTTCCTGTGTTTTTAAATATAGCTGTGAATAAATTCATATCACTCATAGCAGAATCAGACAGTTCACACAAAACTTTGTCAACATGATGCCAAGATACTGAAGATGTTAAATTGTGAACGGCTTTGGGATATCTTGAATGGTGTTGATGTGGTGATTTATGAAAGTAACAATAAAAAAGATGAAGAGTTATTTTCATATATCTTTAAATTGCATTATTCTAACTCATCAAAACTTTTTACATATAAAGAACAAGAAATTCTTAGGAAATACGTGTAGTTTCAAAATGTTATCATGCTCAGAGGCCCCAAAAACATTAAAAGTGTCACATAAATTTGTCAGATTAAAGCTCCAATACCAGGGATGAACACTAGAGGTCCTCATAAGATAAGGAATCGTTTGACCTCTAATGCTATTTAGCTCATTCTCAGTGTATAAGAATGAAAATAATCCATAGAATCAGTTGATATATACTGTACTGTCAATGTACTTTTACATAATTATTTTTTATAGGTGCTTAAAGAGCATTAAAATCTTTTTTTAATCTTTTAAGGAAAAATTATATGATTTATATACATATATACACTCTCACTGATAGAATAAAAAATCTTATAGGTATGAATCTATACTGCTCAGTTCACTTAATTAGAATGAGAAACAAATACATCAACTAAGTTAATATGTATTTATTTTTAATATATTTGTTTATAATTATTTCACAGATGCTTATAGATCATTAAAATAATATTTAAAAATGGTTGTAGATCATAAAACATGGTAACTATTTAAAATAGGGTCTCTTTTGTTAACAATGGTTAATGAACTAACAAACACGAACGAACAACGAACAATATATTTGTACTAGATTTTCTTCAAACTTCATCAGAATAATGTAAAAACACGGCCGACGAGAGTCTGTAAAGGCGTCCCTGATGCATCAAATGCTGTTGCCATGGCAAATAAATAAAAATAAAAAAAACCTTCAAATATTTGTTTCCTGTGTTTTTAAGGCAGATAGTGTGCTTAGAATTTCATTTTCCATTTTCAATTTTCAATGATTTATTATATATTTAAAGTGCAGCATCCTAACTCTTTGAATCTTTTTTCATACAAATAACTATTAATTCTGATCAAACACAGTTCATTTCATAATTTTACAAAACTCCACGAATGAAAGAAAATTAAAAAACATATCTGATCTCACTCTGCTCTGCACTCTATATGAGTGTTTGTGTGGTAAGTGGCTGAGTGTAAGGAGGGGGGATGGGTGGTAAGAGAAAGAGTCAGACAGGAGGAGAGACAGTTAGGGTTAGTCCAAAGGGTTACTGTGAATGCATGTGCCAACTGGGCAACGTTTTCCTGATGCTATCGGGATGGCGACTGCACAGACGGCGAGGGCCCGGTCATCGCTGCTTGCAGCTTTAATTATTATTATTATTATTATTATTATTTTTTTTTTTTCAATGTTTTGGGGGATTTCAGGGGCCTTAACATACACGAAAACTCTTGAAACTTTGCACACACATTGGAACCTGCGGCCATCAGGGCCGGACAGACTTTGACATGGGGGGGTCACCTGGGGGGGGGCATGGCACAGCGTTAAAAATTGCGACTTTTGAAGGGCTCTGGAGCGCACAACGGTTGACCTACAGTCACCAAAATTCATACACATATAGACCTCATCGGGCTGAACAAATTTCACACTCATAGTCCGTGCTTCGCCAAACAGGAAGTCGGCTATTCAGGGATGTCTAAAAAGTGCATGCAATGGAATTTGAAATACTCCTACTAGGCCTTTCCACCGATGGCCACCAAACTCGGTCAGCATGATCTCAAGACATTGGGGACGCAAAATTGCCAGGGGATTTTTGATATCTCGAACGGTTTGACCGTGACGGGGCGACAAATTTATGGCGAGAAATGAGAAACAGGAAGTGCCTAATAACTTTGACATACTTTGTCTGATTTTGACCAAACTTCAGCAGTTTGTTCATCGTCTGATGCCGATCACAGAGATGTGACTATTATGAGTCAAAGTTATAGCGCCACCAACTGGCAGCAGAAAGCGTGACGTTTTTGAAACGCTTTAAACTCAGCCTCTTAATTTTACTCAATTTGCTTCAAACTTCATCCCAATAATGTCAAAACACGACCGATAAGAATCTGTGAAGGGCGTTATCCATAACTTTTATCATGTTGCCATGGCAACGTGTCAAACTTTAACTTTAGTTTTTTGTGTTTTTGAGACACTTAAAATGCTTAGAATTTCATGAAACTCAACACACACATCTGTATTAATGACAGTTAAACACTGATAAAAGCCCATAAATGGGCGTGGAGCAGGCGCTCCATAGCGCCACCTTTTGACAAAATTTGGGGGGTTACTTTGTCCTACAGTCACCAAACTCGGTACATATATTGGACTCATCAAGCCGGACAACTTTCTAATTTACACCCATTAGCTACGACCAACAGGAAGTCAGCTATTTTTATTTAAATATGGATTTTTGGAAAAATCAAGCTGTGGAATTTGAAATACTCCTCCTAGACCTTTCCACCGATGGCCACCAAACTCGGTCAGCATGATCTACAGATATTGGGAATGCAAAATTGCCAGGGGATTTTTGGTATCTCGAACGGTTTGGCCGTGGCAGGGCGACAAATTATGGCGAGAAATGAGAAACAGGAAATGTCTAATAATTTTGACACACTTTATCTGATTTTGACCAAACTTAAGCAGTTTGTTCGTCGTATGATACCGATCACAGAGATGTGACTATTATGAGTCAAAGTTATAGCGCCACCAACTGGCAGCAGGAAGTGTGTTGCTTGCAAAACGCTTTTAAATCAACCTCTTAATTTTACTCAATTTGCTTCAAACTTCATCAGAATAATATCAAAACACGGCCGATGAGAATCTGTGAAGGGGTCCTTGATACATCAAATGCTGTTGCCATGGCAACATGTCAAACTTTAACATTTGTTTCCTGTGTTTTTAAATATAGCTGTGAATAAATTCATATCACTCATAGCAGAATCAGACAGTTCACACCAAACTTTGTCAACATGATGCCAAGATACTGAAGATGTTAAATTGTGAACGGCTTTGGGACATCTTGAACGGTGTTGATGTGGTGATTTATGAAAGTAACAATAAAAAAGATGAAGAGTTATTTTCATATATCTTTAAATTGCATTATTCTAACTCATCAAAACTTTTTACATATAAAGAACAAGAAATTCTTAGGAAATACGTGTAGTTTCAAAATGTTATCATGCTCAGAGGCCCCAAAAACATTAAAAGTGTCACATAAATTTGTCAGATTAAAGCTCTAATACCAGGGATGAACACTAGAGGTCCTCATAAGATAAGGAATCGTTTGACCTCTAATGCTATTTAGCTCATTCTCAGTGTATAAGAATGAAAATAATCCATAGAATCAGTTGATATAGACTGTACTGTCAGTGTACTTTTACATAATTATTTTGTATAGGTGCTTAAAGAGCATTAAAATCTTTTTTTAATCTTTTAAGGAAAAATTATATGATTTATATACATATATACAATCTCACTGATAGAATAAAAAAATCTTATAAGTATGACACTATACTGCTCAGTTCACTTAATAAGAATGAGAAACAAATACATCAACTAAGTTAATGTATTTATTTTTAATATATTTGTTTATAATTATTTCACAGATGCTTATAGATCATTAAAATAATATTTAAAAATGGATGTAGATCATAAAACATGGTAACTATTTAAAATAGGGTCTCTTTTGTTAACATTGGTTAATGAACTAACACACGAACGAACAACGAACAATATATTTGTACTCGATTTTCTTCAAACTTCATCAGAATGATGTAAAAACACGGCCGATGAGAGTCTGTAAAGGCGTCCCTGATGCATCAAATGCTGTTGCCATGGCAAATAAATAAAAATACAAAATACATTCAAATATTTGTTTCCTGTGTTTTTGAGGCAGATAGCGTGCCTAGAATTTTATTTTCCATTTTCAATTTTCAATGATTTATTATATATTTAAAGTGCAGCATCCTAACTCTTTGAAACTTTTTTCATACAAATAACTATTCATTCTGATTAAACACAGTTCATTTCATAATTATACAAAACTCCACGAATGAAAGAAAATTAAAAAACCAATCTGATCTCACTCTGCTCTGCACTCTGTGTGTTTGTGTGGTAAGTGGCTGAGTGTAAGGAGGTGGGATGGGTGGTAAGAGAAAGAGTCAGACAGGAGGAGAGACAGTTAGGGTTAGTCCAAAGGGTTATTGTGAATGCATGTGCCAACTGGGCACCGTTTTCCTGATGCTATCGGGATGGCGACTGCCAGACGGCGAGGGCCCGGTCAACGCTGCTTGCAGCTTTAATTAGGGCCCGAGCCCAAAAGGGCGAAGGCCCTATTGTTCTTCTAAGGGTTCTTATTAGGGCCCGAGCCCAAAAGGGCGAAGGCCCTATTGTTCTTCTAAGGATTCTTATTTGTTTTTTTTTTTTTTTTTTTTTTATTTTTATTTTTTTTCAACCGTTGGGGCACTTTTGGGGGCCTTAACATACTCAAAAACTCTTGAAAATTTGCACACACGTCGGAATCTGCCGTCGTCCGGACGCCACAGAGGCTGGGACCCGGGCGTGGTTCAGGGCCTCTACAGCGCCCCCTGGAACACAGTTTGAAAACTTGATGTACTGCGCACACATACTTGCGCGTATTGATATGAAACTCGGTACACATATAGAACTCATCGAGCTGAACAACTTTTGTACTCTATGTCATGGGCTCCACGCAACAGGAAGTGAGATATTTAGGGCTGTTTAAAAAGCGCATGCTCTGGAATTTAACGTACTCCTCCCAGGAATTCCATGGGATTGTCACCAAACTCGGTCAGCATGATCTCAAGACATTGGGGACGCTAAATTGCGAGGGGATTTTTGATATCTCGAACGGTTTGGCCGTGGCAAGGCGACAAAGTTATGGCGAGAAATGAGAAACAGGAAGTGTCTAATAACTGTTGCACACATTGCCTGATTCTGATGAAACTTCACCAGTTTGTTCGTTGTATGATGCTGATTCCATAAATGTGACTATTATGAGTCAAAGTTATAGCGCCACCAACTGGCAGCAGGAAACGTGTCATTTTCAAAATGCTTTGAAATCAGCCTCTTAATTTTACTCGATTTTCTTTAAACTTCATCAAAATCATGTCAAAACACGGCCGATAAGAATATGTAAAGGGGTCGATGATAAATCAAATGCTGTTGCCATGGCAACGTGTCAAACTTTAAAATTACATTCCTGTCTTTTCGAGGCAGATAACATGCTTAGAATTTCATGAAACTCAACACACACATCAATATTAATGATAGTTAGACACTGGCAAAAGGTCATAAATGGGCGTGGAGCAGGCACTCTATAGCGCCATCTTTTGACAAAAGTTGGGGGGTTAGTTTTTCCTACAGTCACCAAACTCTGTACTTATATTGTTCTCATCAATCTGGACAACTTTCTAAATCAAACTCATTAGCTAAGACCAACAGAAAGCCGGCTATTTTGATTTAAAGGTGGATTTTTTGAAAAATCAGGTAGTAAACAAATTCACACTACTCCTAAGAACAACCAGCTGTTCACACCAAACTTTTTTAACATGAAGAGAAGATTCTGAAGATGTTAAATTGCGAGCGGATTTTGGATATCTCGAACGGTGTTGACATGGTGATTTTTTAAAGATGTAGTAAAAAACATAACCCTAATTTTTTATATCTTTAAAGTGCAGCATCCAAACTCTTTAAAACTTTTTTCACACAGAGATCTAATCATTCTGAGCAAGTGCTGGAAATATAAATTTTATACAAGCTTCAATGAATTAAAGAAAATTAAAAAGATAACTCAGAAACCTGCTGTCACTCTGGTGAATGTCTCTACAGTATGTGTGTGCGTTCAGTCAGGCACAGAGAAGCTCATTATTGCAGGGGGGAGGGGTGAGAGGCAGAGAGGGTGACAGAGTAGAGAGCCATTCTACAGACCATCTTTGAACATAATGCACATACTGTATGTAGTGTAATTACATAAATATGTCTGATCTTTGAGAGTCTGATATTTTGAGAAAATATAAAGGGTCACTAAGTCTTTCATTGTTCGTATTTTGCAGTTGTTGTTTTTTATTTATTTTGTACTTAACTGTACCATGAACTTGTCCTATTCAGTCACATAGCAAAAGATTTAAAAAAATACAACTTTTTAGCATGATCAATTTATCTTCATTGATAGACAATATTTACATAGTGTTATTTATTGAATATAAAATAATAATAATAAAAAATTAAGACAAACTTTGACAACAAAACAAACGTTACTGTTATCTCTTCAAAACATCTGAAAACCATAATTTTAAGAACAGTTATAAATATATATATCACCCCGTTAAAATACTCAACTTGATTTTTAAAGATATTTTGAAAGAATGGAGCGTTTATAGAGCACTTTATTGTGTATTGCTGTACACCCACATGAACTGTGTTCATGTTCATGTTAATTCACAGTACATAAACTTTATATGAATACTTTTTCTTAGCTTAATATTAATTAACATTAATAAATGCTATTTATTTATTGGTCATGTTAACTGATATAGTTAATTTTAACAAATGAAACTGGATGGCAACATTTTATATTTTGTGTGTATGTGTCTGTGTGTTGATTTTAAAGTGTAACCCTTTTAATTCTGTAAACTTAAAATCCAAACTAGCAGATGGTTACTGTGAATGCATGTGCCAACTGGGCACCGTCTTCCTTATTGATTCTTAGTTATGACAACAATTGATTTTATACAAAAATATATTATACAAAAATTGTAAAGATAGGTAACAATGACATTTAAGCAGAAGTGGTGGATATAGAGGAAGCAATAATAACATTTTGCTATCATCATGAATTACATGTTCTTATTTGTAGCATACTGGTTCACAGTTGGCATCTATCTGAAGTCCTTGCATTGATTGCATTTAATTAAATCAACATTATATTTGGTCAGTCTGATCTTGAGGCCTTAGAGATGTTAAATTGTGAAGATCTTGAGTTTTCATTAAAGGGCATGTCCGTGGTGGCCTGACAAAGTTTGATGTTTCTGCATAGACATAGAAGTGGTTATAACTTAGCCTGAAAATGTCTGATCTGCCACAAAATTCACAGGTTTGGTAAGAGTCCTGGCCTGAAGACACCTAAAGACCAATATTCAGATATTATCATAGCACCACCTGTTGGCAGCAGGATATCTCATATATTTCACTAACTCAAACATACCAAGGTCAGTCTGCACCAAACTTCATATGTTTGATAATAGTGCTGGCCTGAACACATCTACATGCCAATAATCAGTTATAGGCATAGCGCCACCATCTGGCAGTGGCAAGTTTGGCACATTTAAATGACTTATGACATATTTTTTCTACATTTACTGTATTAAAAGCATACTGCCCACCGTTTGCTGATTTCCTGAAGCCACCGGTCGGCGGTGAGCCCAGGTGCGAGGGCCCGTTCATCGCTGCTCGCAGCTTTAATTTATTTTTTTTTTTTTTTTTTTTAAACCTTCTGGGCACTTTTGGGGGCCTTAACATACTCAAAAACTCTTGAAAATTTGCACACACGTCGGAATCTGCGGCCATCAGGACGCCACTGAGGCTGGGACCCGGGCGTGGTTCAGGGCCTCTACAGCGCCCCCTGGAACACAGTTTGAAAACTTGATGTACTGCGCACACATACTTGCACGTATTGATATGAAACTCGGTACACATATAGATCTCACTGAGCCAAACAACTTTTGTACTCTATGTCATGGGCTGAACGCAACAGGAAGTGAGATATTTAGGGCTGTTTAAAAAGCGCATGCTCTGGAATTTAACGTACTCCTCCCAGGGTTTCCATAGGATTGTCACCAAACTCGGTCAGCATGATCTCAAGACATTGGGGACGCTAAATTGCGAGGAGATTTTTGATATCTCGAACGGTTTGGCCGTGGCAAGGCGACAAAGTTATGGCGAGAAATGAGAAACAGGAAGTGTCTAATTACTGTTGCACACATTGCTTGATTCTTATGAAACTTCACCAGTTTGTTCGTTGTATGATGCCGATTCCATAAATGTGACTATTATGAGTCAAAGTTATAGCGCCACCAACTGGCAGCAGGAAGCGTGTCATTTTCAAAATTCTTTGAAATCAGCCTCTTAATTTTACTTGATTTTCTTCAAACTTCATCAAAATAATGTCAAAACACGGCCGATGAGAATATGTAAAGGGGTCGATGATAAATCAAATGCTGTTGCCATGGCAACGTGTCAAACTTTAAAATTTGATTCCTGTCTTTTCGAGGCAGATAACATGCTTAGAATTTCATTAAACTCAACACACACGTCAATATTAATGATAGTTAGACACTGGCAAAAGGTCATAAATGGGCGTGGAGCAGGCACTCTATAGCGCCATCTTTTGACAAAAGTTGGGGGGTTAGTTTTTCCTACAGTCACCAAACTCTGTACATATATTGTTCTCATCAATCTGGACAACTTTCTAAATCAAACTCATTAGCTAAGACCAACAGGAAGCCGGCTATTTTGATTTGAATGTGGATTTTTGGAAAAATCAGGCTGTAAACAAATTCACACTCCTTCTAAGAAAAATAAGGTATTCACACCAAACTTTTTTAACATGAAGAGAAGATTCTGAAGATGTTAAATTGCGAGGGAATTTGGGATATCTTGAACGGTGTTGACGTGGTGATTTTTTAAAGATGTAGTAAAAAACATAACCGTAATTTTTTTATATCTTTAAAGTGCAGCATCCAAACTCTTTACAACTTTTTTCACACAGAGATCTTATCATTCTGAGCAAGTGGTGTAAATATCAATTTTATACAAGCTTCTATGAATTAAAGAAAATTAAAAAAAGAAATTAGAAACCTGCTGTCACTCTGCCTGTGCCTGTCTGTGTTCAGTCACCATTGAGTCACTGAAGAGTGACTGAAGGGGGGAGGGGTGTAAGGGAGAGAGACCAGTGGAACATGCTGTTTTGCTTAAGACCATCTTTGAGGAAGATGCACATTGCTGTAGCGTAATCGACATAAATATGTCTGATATTTTGAGAAAATATAAAGGGTCATTAAATCTTTCATTGTTTGTATTTTACAGTTGTGGTTTTTATTTATTTTTACTGAACTGTACCATGAACTTGTCCTATTCAGTCACATAGCAAAAGATTAAGAAAAATACAACTTTTAAGCATGAGTGAATAATCTTCATTGTAGACAATATTTTCATAGTGTTATTTATTGAATATAAAATTATAATAATTAAAAATTTCAAGACAAACTTTGACAACAAAACAAACTTTGCTGTTATCTGTTCAAAACATCCGAAAACCATCATTTTAAGATCAGTTATATATATATCGCCCCATTAAAACACTCAACTTGATTTTTAAAGATATTTTGAAAGAATTAAGCGTTTATAGAGCACTTTGTGTATTGCTGTACACCCACATGAACTGTGTTCATGTTCATGTTAATTCACAGTACATAAACTAAAAGATACTAATTTACCTTTAAACAATATATGAATACTTTTTTTTAGCTTAATATTAATTAACATAAATACATGCTATTTAATTATTGTTCATGTTAACTAATACAGTTAATGTTAACAAATGAAACTGGATGGCAACATTTTATATATTGTGTGTATGTGTCTCTGTGTTAATTTTAAAGTGTAACCCTTTCAATTCAGTAAACTTAAAATCCAAACTAGCAGAGGGTTACTGTGAATGCATTTGCCAACTGTACTCCGTTTTCCTTATTGATTCTTAGTTATGTAGCGCTTAAGAGTGATTTCTTATAACAGGAGTCACCAGCAAAGCAATATCCACATACAAATTGTACAGATAGGTAACGATTTAAGCAGAAGTGGTGAATGTAATGCAAGCAATAATAACATTTTGTTATCATCATGAATTACATGTTCTTATCATCATCATCAGAATATAGGGAAAATGTTCACATTTGGTTCACAGTTGGCGTTATCTGAAGTCCTTGCAGGGGATTAGGTTTATAGCAAACTCCTCCTAGACATTTAATGAAATCAACATTATATTTGGTCAGTCTGATCTAGAGGCCTTAGAGATGTTAAATTGTGAAGATCTTGAGTTTCAGTAAAGGGCGTGTCCGTGGCGGCCTGACAAAGTTTGTTGTTTTGCCATGGACATAGGTGTAATAACTCAGCCATAAAATGTCTGATCTGCCTCAAACTTCAGAGGTTTGGTAAGAGTCCTGGCCTGAAGACACCTAAAGGCCAATATTCAGATATTATCTTAGCCACCTGTTGACACCAGGATATATCATATCTTTCACTAACTCAAACATACCAAGGTCAATCTGCACCAAACTTCATATGTTTGATAATAGTGCTGGCCTGAACACATCTACATGCCATTTATAGGCATAGCGCCACCAGCTGCCAATGGGAAGTTTGGCACATTTAAATGACTTATGACATATTTTCATATATTTACTGTATTAAAAGCATACTGCCCACCGTTTGCTGTTTTCCTAAAGCCACCGGTCGGCGGTGAGCCCGGGTGCGAGGGCCCGTTCATCGCTGCTTGCAGCTTTAATTAGGGCCCGAGCCCAAAAGGGCGAAGGCCCTATTGTTCTTCTAAGGATTCTTATTTTTTTTTTTTTTTTTATTTTTTGTTAACCTTCCGGGCACTTAAGGGGGTCTTAACATACTCAAAAACTCTTGAAAATTTGCACAGACGTCGGAATCTGCGGCCATCAGGACGCCACAGAGGCTGGTACCGGGGCGTGGCAAGGGGACTCTACAGCGCCCCCTGGAATTTTGAGGGCCATATAGCACACATACTTGAACGTACACATATGAAACTCGGTACACATATAGAACTCATTGAGCTGAACAACTTTTGTACTCTATGTCATTTTCTCCACGCAACAGGAAGTGAGATATTTAGGGCTGTGTAAAAAGCGCATGCTCTGGAATTTAACGTACTCCTCCCAGGGTTTCGATAGGATTGTCACCAAACTCGGTCAGCATGATCTCAAGACATTGGGGACGCTAAATTGCGAGGGGATTTTTGATATCTCGAACGGTTTGGCCGTGGCAAGGCGACAAAGTTATGGCGAGAAATGAGAAACAGGAAGTGTCTAATAACTGTTGCACACATTGCCTGATTCTGATGAAACTTCACCAGATTGTTCGTTGTATGATGCCGATTCCATAAATGTGACTATTATGAGTCAAAGTTATAGCGCCACCAACTGGCAGCAGGAAGCGTGTCATTTTCAAAATGCTTTGAAATCAGCCTCTTAATTTTACTTGATTTTCTTTAAACTTCATCAAAATCATGTCAAAACACGGCTGATAAGAATATGTAAAGGGGTCGATGATAAATCAAATGCTGTTGCCATGGCAACGTCTCAAACTTTAAAATTAGATTCCTGTCTTTTCGAGGCAGATAACATGCTAAGAATTTCATGAAACTCAACACACACATCAATATTAATGATAGTTAGACACTGGCAAAAGGTCATAAATGGGCGTGGAGCAGGGACTCTATAGCGCCATCTTTTGACAAAAGTTGGGGGGTTAGTTTTTCCTACAGTCACCAAACTCTGTACATATATTGTTCTCATCAATCTGGACAACTTTCTAAATCAAACTCATTAGCTAAGACCAACAGGAAGCCGGCTATTTCCATTTGAATGTGTTTTTTTGGAAAAATCAGGCTGTAAACAAATTCACACTTCTTCTAAGAACAACCAGCTATTCACACCAAACTTTTTTAACATGAAGAGAAGATTCTGAAGATGTTAAATTGCGAGCGGATTTTGGATATCTTGAATGGTGTTGACGTGGTAATTTTTTAAAGATGTAGTAAAAAACATAACCGTCATTTTATTTATATCTTTAAAGTGCAGCATCCAAACTCTTTACAACTTTTTTCACACAGAGATCTAATCATTCTGAGCAAGTGGTGTTAATATAAATTTTCTACAAGCTTCAATGAATTAATGAAAATTAAAAAACGAAATCAGAAACCTGCTGTCACTCTGGGTGAATGTCTCTACTGTATGTGTGTGCGTTCAGTCAGGCTGAGAGAAGCTCATTATTGCAGGGGGGAGGGGTGAGAGGCAGAGAGGGTGACAGAGTAGAGAGCCATGCTACAGACCATCTTTGAGTTAGAAATGCACATATATGTACTTTAATTACATAAATATGTCTGATCTTTGAGTGTCTGATATTTTGAGAAAATATAAAGGGTCATTAAGTCTTTCATTGTTTGTATTTTGCAGTTGTTGTTTTTTATTTATTTTTTACTGAACTATACCATGAACTTGTCCTATTCAGTCACATAGCAAAAGATTAAGAAAAATACAACTTTTAAGCATGAGTGATTTATCTTCATTGTAGACAATATTTTCATAGTGTTATTTATTAAATATAAAATTATAATAATTAAAAATTTCAAGACAAACTTTGACAACAAAAACTTTGCTGTTATCTGTTCAAAACATCTGAAAACCATCATTTTAAGATCAGTTATATATATATCGCCCCATTAAAATACTCAACTTGATTTTTAAAGATATTTTGAAGGAATGAAGCGTTTATAGAGCACTTTATTGTGTATTGCTGTACACCCACATTAACTGTGTTCATGTTAATTCACAGTACATAAACTATATATAAATACTTTTTTTAGCTTAATATTAATTAACATTAATAAATGCTATTTATTTATTGGTCATGTTAACTAATATAGTTAATGTTAACAAATGAAACTGGATGGCAACATTTTATATTTTGTGTGTATGTGTCTGTGTGTTGATTTTAAAGTCTAACCCTTTCAATTCTGTAAACTTAAAATCCAAACTAGCAGAGGGTTACTGTGAATGCATGTGCCAACTGGGCACCGTCTTCCTTATTGATTCTTAGTTATGTAGCACTTAAGAGTGATGTCTTATAACAGGAGTCACCAGCAAAGCAATATCCACACAAAAATTGTACAGATAGGTAACAATGACATTTAAGCAGAAGTGGTGGACGTAAAGCAAGCAATAATAACATTTTGTTATCATCATGAATTACATGTTCTTATCATCATCATCAGAATATTGGGAAAATGTTCCCTATATTGTGAACGGCTTTGGGATATCTTGAACGGTGTTGATGTGGTGATTTATGAAAGTAACAATAAAAAAGATGAAGAGATATTTTCATTTATCTTTAAATTGCATTATTCTAACTCATCAAAACTTTTTACATATAAAGAACAAGAAATCCTTAGGATATACGTGTAGTTTCAAAATGTTATCATGCTCAGAGGCCCCAAAAACATTAAAAGTGTCATTTAAATTTGTCAAATTAAAGCTCTAATACCAGGGATGAACACTAGAGGTCCTCATAAGATAAGGAATCGTTTGACCTCTAATGCTATTTAGCTCATTGTCAGTGTATAAGAATGACAATAATCCATAGAATCAGTTGATATAGACTGTACTGTCAGTGTACTTTTACATAATTATTTTGTATAGGTGCTTAAAGAGCATTAAAATCTTTTTTTTATCTTTTAAGGGAAAATTATATGATTTAAATACATATATATACACTCTCACTGGTAGAACAAACAATCTTATAAGTATGACACTATAATGCTCAGTTCACTTAATTAGAATGAGAAACAAATACAAAAAGGCCAAACAAAAAATCAACTAAGTTAATATGTATTTATTTTTAATATATTTGTTTATAATTATTTCACAGATGCTTATAGATTATTAAAATAATATTTAAAAATGCTTGTAGACCATAAAACATGGTAACTATTTAAAATAGGGTCTCTTTTGTTAACAATGGCTAATGAACTAACAAACACGAACAAACAACGAACAATATATTTGTACTCGATTTTCTTCAAACTTCATCAGAATAATGTAAAAGCCCAGATGCATCAAATGCTGTTGCCATGGCAAATAAATAAAAATAAAAAATACATTAAAATATTTGTTTCCTGTGATATTTAAGGCAGATAGCGTGCTTAAAATTTCATTTTCCATTTTCAATTTTCAATGATTTATTATATATTTAAAGTGCAGCATCCTAACTCTTTGAAACTTTTTTCATACAAATAACTATTCATTCTGATCAAACACAGTTCATTTCATAATTATACAAAACTCCACGAATGAAAGAAAAAAAAAACATATCTGATCTCACTCTGCTCTGCAGGAGGAGAGACAGTAAGGGTTAGTCCAAAGGGTTGAATGCATGTGCCAACTGGGCACCGTTTTCCTGATGCTATCGGGATGGCGACTGCACAGACGGCGAGGGCCCGGTCATCGCTGCTTGCAGCTTTAATTATTAGGGCCCGAGCCCAAAAGGGCGAAGGCCCTATTGTTCTTCTAAGGGTTATTATTTTTTTTTTATTTTTTTTTTTTATTTTTTTCAACCTTCCGGGCACTTTTGGGGGCCTTAACATACTCAAAAACTCTTGAAAATTTGCACACTCGTCGGAATCTGCGGCCATCAGGACGCCACAAAGGCTGGGACCCGGGCGTGGTTCAGGGCCTCTACAGCGCCCCCTGGAACACAGTTTGAAAACTTGATGTACTGCGCACACATACTTGCACGTATTCATATGAAACTCGGTACACATGTAGATCTCACTGAGCCAAACAACTTTTGTACTCTATGTCATAGGCTCCACCTGACAGGAAGTGAGATATATAGGGCTGTTTAAAAAGCGCATGCTCTGGAATTTAACGTACTCCTCCCAGGAATTCCATGGGATTGTCACCAAACTCGGTCAGCATGATCTCAAGACATTGGGGACGCTAAATTGCGAGGAGATTTTTGATATCTCGAACGGTTTGGCCGTGGCAAGGCGACAAAGTTATGGCGAGAAATGAGAAACAGGAAGTGTCTAATTACTGTTGCACACATTGCCTGATTCTGATGAAACTTCACCAGTTTGTTCGTCGTATGATGCCGATTCCATAAATGTGACTATTATGAGTCAAAGTTATAGCGCCACCAACTGGCAGCAGGAAGTGTGTCATTTTCAAAATGCTTTGAAATCAGCCTCTTAATTTTACTCGATTTTCTTTAAACTTCATCAAAATCATGTCAAAACACGGCCGATAAGAATATGTAAAGGGGTCGAAGATAAATCGAATGCTGTTGCCATGGCAACGTGTCAAACTTTAAAATTAGATTCCTGTCTTTTCGAGGCAGTTAACATGCTTAGAATTTCATGAAACTCAACACACACATCAATATTTATGATAGTTAGACACTGGCAAAAGGTCATAAATGGGCGTGGAGCAGGCACTCTATAGCGCCATCTTTTGACAAAAGTTGGGGGGTTAGTTTTTCCTACAGTCACCAAACTCTGTACATATATTAATCTCATCAATTTGGACAACTTTCTAAATCAAACTCATTAGCTAAGACCAACAGGAAGCCGGCTATTTTGATTTGAAAGTGGATTTTTGGAAAAATCAGGCTGTAAACAAATTCACACTACTTTTAAGAACAACCAGCTGTTCACACCAAACTTTTTTAACATGAAGAGAAGATTCTGAAGATGTTAAATTGCGAGCGGATTTGGGATATCTTGAACGGTGTGGACGTGGTGATTTTTTAAAGATATAGTAAAAAATATTTTTATATCTTTAAAGTGCAGCATCCAAACTCTTTAAAACTTTTTTCACACAGAGATCTAATCATTCTGAGCAAGTGCTGTAAATAAAAAATGTATACAAGCTTCTATGAATTAAAGAAAATTAAAAAAAGAACTCAGAAACCTCACTCTGCCTGTCTGTGTTCAGTCACTGCAGAATTACAGTTAGAGTGACTAAAGGGGGGAGGGGTGAAAGGGAGAGGGGAAGAGAGGGGTAGAAAGTGAAACATGCTATCTTGCTATAGACCATCCTTGAGAAATGCACATATATATATAGTGTAATCGAAATAAAAACGTCTAATCTTTGAGAGTCTGATATTTTGAGAAAATATAAAGGGTCACTAAGTCTTTCATTGTTTGTATTTTGCAGTTGTTGTTTTTTTATTTATTTATTTTTTTACTGAACTATACCATGAGCTTGTCCTATTCAGTCACATAGCAGAAGATTAAGAAAAATGCAACTTTTAGCATTAGCGATTTATCTTCATTGATAGACATTTATTTTCATAGAGTTATTTATTGAATATAAAATTTAAATTAACAATTTCAAGACAACCTTGGACAACAAAACAAGCTTTGCTGTTATCTGTTCAAAACATCTGAAAATTATAAAATTTTAAGATGAGTTATATATATCTCGCCCCTTTCAGTACTCAACCTGTTGCACTTTATTGTGTATTGCTGTACACCCACATGAACTGTGTTCATGTTCATGTTAATTCACAGTACATAAACTATATATGAATACTTTTTTAGCTTAATATTAATTAACATTAATAAATGCTATTTATTTATTGGTCATGTTAACTAATATAGTTAATTTTAACAAATGAAACTGAATGGCAACATTTTATATTTTGTGTGTATGTGTCTGTGTGTTGATTTTAAAGTCTAACCCTTTCAATTCTGTAAACTTAAAATCCAAACTAGCAGAGGGTTACTGTTAATGCATGTGCCAACTGGGCACCGTCTTCCTTATTGATTCTTAGTTATGTAGCGCTTAAGAGTGATGTCTTATAACAGGAGGAGTCACCAGCAAAGCAATATCCACACAAAACTTGTACAGATAGGTAACAATGACATTTAGAAGATTCTGAAGATGTTAAATTGCGAGCGGATTTTGGATATCTCGAACGGTGTTGACGTGGTGATTTTTTAAAGATGTAGTAAAAAACATAACCCTAATTTTTTATATCTTTAAAGTGCAGCATCCAAACTCTTTAAAACTTTTTTCACACAGAGATCTAATCATTCTGAGCAAGTGCTGGAAATATAAATTTTATACAAGCATCAATGAATTAAAGAAAATTAAAAAAATTAACTCAGAAACCTGCTGTCACTCTGGTGAATGTCTCTACAGTATGTGTGTGCGTTCAGTCAGGCACAGAGGAGCTCATTTTGCAGGGGGGAGGGGTGAGAGGCAGAGAGGGTGACAGAGTAGAGAGCCATCCTACAGACCATCTTTGAACAAAAAAATGCACATATGTATTGTAATTACATAAATATGTCTGATCTTTGAGAGTCTGATATTTTGAGAAAATATAAAGGGTCACTAAGTCTTTCATTGTTCGTATTTTGCAGTTGTTGTTTTTTATTTATTTTTTACTTAACTGTACCATGAACTTGTCCTATTCAGTCACATGGCAAAAGATTTAAAAAAAATACAACTTTTTAGCATGATCAATTTATCTTCATTGATAGACAATATTTACATAATTTTTTATTATTATTATTTTATATTCAATAAATAACACTAAGACAAACTTTGACAACAAAACAAACGTTACTGTTATCTCTTCAAAACATCTGAAAACCATAATTTTAAGATCAGTTATATATATATATATATATATATATATATATATATATATATATATATATATATATATGTATCACCCCGTTAAAATACTCAACTTGATTTTTAAAGATATTTTGAAAGAATGAAGCGTTTATAGAGCACTTTATTGTGTATTGCTGTACACCCACATGAACTGTGTTCATGTTCATGTTAATACACAGTACATAAACTTTATATGAATACTTCTTTTAGCTTAATATTAATTAACATTAATAAATGCTATTTATTTATTGGTCATGTTAACTAATATAGTTAATTTTAACAAATGAAACTGGATGGCAACATTTTATATTTTGTGTGTATGTGTCTGTGTTGATTTTAAAGTCTAACCCTTTCAATTCTGTAAACTTAAAATCCAAACTAGCAGAGAGTTACTGTGAATGCATGTGCCAACTGGGCACCGTCTTCCTTATTGATTCTTAGTAATGTAGCACTTAAGAGTGATGTCTTATAACAGGAGTCACCAGCAAAGCAATATCCACACAAAAATTGTACAGATAGGTAACAATGACATTTAAGCAGAAGTGGTGGACGTAAAGCAAGCAATAATAACATTTTGTTATCATCATGAATCATGTTCTTATCATCATCAGAGTATAGGGAACATTTTGCATATTGGTTCACAGTTGGCATTATCTGAAGTCCTTGCATTGATTGCATTTAATTAAATTATATTTGGTCAGTCTGATCTTGAGGCCTTAGAGATGTTAAATTGTGAGGATCTTGAGTTTTCATTGAGTTGTTATAACTTAGCCATAAAATGTCTGATCTGCCACAAAATTCACAGGTTTGGTAAGAGTCCTGGCCTGAAGACATCTTAAGGCCAATATTCAGATATTATCATAGCGCCACTTGTTGGCAGCAGGATATATCATATCTTTCACTAACTCAAACATACCTAGGTCAATCTGCACCAAACTTCATATGTTTGATAATAGTGCTGGCCTGAACACATCTACATGCCAATAATCAGTTATAGGCATAGCGCCACCATCTGGCAGCGGCAAGTTTGGCACATTTAAATGACTTATGACATATTTTTTCTATATTTACTGTTTTAAAAGCATACTGCCCACCGTTTGCTGATTTCCTGAAGCCACCGGTCGGCGGTGAGCCCGGGTGCGAGGGCCCGTTCATCGCTGCTCGCAGCTTTAATTAGGGCCCGAGCACCGATGGTGTGAGGACCCTATTGGATCTGCTTCGTTTATTATTAGGGCCCGAGCACCGATGGTGTGAGGACCCTATTGAATCTGCTCCGTTTATTATTATTATTATTAGGGCCCGAGCACCGATGGTGTGAGGACCCTATTGGATCTGCTTCGTTTATTATTATTATTATTATTATTATTCTCCAAAATGAATCGCATTTTTGAGGGCTTAGACATACCCGAAAACTCATGAAACTTCGCACACACATCAGACCTGGCGAAAATTTACGTCTGATATGGGTTGCAGAAGTGGGTGTGGCAAAATGGCTCGACAGCGCCACCTTTACACGTTCCGCGGTGTGCGCATTCAGCTGTGATTCACGTACATGCACGAAAATCGATACACACATGTAACACACCAATACCTACAAAAAAGCCTCTTGGAGCAAAATTTGACACCCAACAGGAAGTCGGTTATTTTTAATTTTCTCAGCAAATTTTGTGTCATTTTTGCCATTTTCAGGCCTCGTACTTGAACGAACTCCTCCTAGAGATTTATTCGGATCAACACCAAATTTGCTGAGTCTAATCTAAAGCCCTTTGTGACGGTAAATTGTGAAGATCTAGAGTTTTCATCGGAGGGCGTGTCCGTGGCGGCCTCGCAAATTTCGATGTTTCGCCATGAAAAAGGAAGTTGCTATAACTCAGGCATACAATGTCCGATCTGTCCCAAACTTCACATGTGTGATAACACTCCTGACCTGAAGACATCTACATGCCCATATTCAGTTATGGTCATAGCGCCACCTGCTGGCAACAGGAAGTGTCATGCTGTACTCTACAACAAACTCCTCCTAAAGATTTATACAGATCAACACCAAAATCGGTCAGTCTAATAAAAAGGCTTTAGTGATGTTAAATTGCGAAGATCTTGAGTTTTCGTTGAAGGGCGTGTCCGTAGCGGCCTGACACATTTTGAGGTCTCGCCATGGATATAAAACTTGTTATAACTCAGCCATAAAATGTCCCATTTGCCTCAAACTTCACATGTTCGATAAGAGTCCTGGCCTGAACACATCTGAAGGCCAATATTCTATTATAATCACAGCGCCACCTGTTGGCAACAGGAAATGACTTGTATCAAACTCCTCCTAGATATTTAATGATATCAACATTATATTTGGTCAGTCTGATCTAGAGATCTTAGAGATGTTAAATTGTGAAGATCTTGAGTTTTCGTTAAAGGGCGTGTCTGTGGCGGCGTGACAAAGTTTGATGTTTCGCCATGGACATAGAAGTTGTTATATCTAAGCCATAAAATGTCCGATCTGCCTCAAACTTCACAGGTTTGGTAAGAGTCCTGGCCTGAAGACACCTAAAGGCCAATATTCAGATATTATCATAGCGCCACCTGTTGGCAGCAGGATATATCATTTCTTTCACTAACTCAAACATACCAAGGTCAATCTGCACTAAACTTCATATGTTTGATAAAAGTGCCAGCCTGAACACATCTACATGCCAATAATCAGTTATAGGCATAGCGCCACCAGCTGGCAGCAGTGAATTTGGCACATTTAAGTGACTTTGACATATTTCTCCTATTTTTACTGTATTAAAAGCATACTACCCACCATTTGCTGTGTTCCTAAAGCCACCGGTCGGCGGTGAGCCCGGGTGCGAGGGCCCGTTCATCGCTGCTTGCAGCTTTAATTATTATTATTCTTCTTCTTCTCCAAAGTGAATCGCATTTTAGAGGACCTAAACATTCCCGAAAACTCACAAAACTTTGCACACACATCAAACCTGGCGAAAATTTACGTCTGATTTGGGTTTCAGAAGTGGGTGTGGCAAAATGGCTCGACAGCGCCACCTTTAGATGTTCAGCGGTGTGCGCTTTCAGCTGTGATTCACGTACATGCACCGAAATCGGTACACACATGTAACTCACCAATACCTACAAAAAAGCCTCTTGGAACAAAATCCGGAACCCAACAGGAAGTCGGTTAATATTAATATTCTCAGCAAAATTTGTGTCATTTTTGCCTTTTTCAGGTGTCGTACTTGAACGAACTCCTCCTACAGATTTATTCGGATCAACGCCAAATTTGCAGAGTCTAGTCTAAAGCCCTTTGTGACGTTAAATTGTGAAGATCTAGAGTTTTCATCGGAGGGCGTGTCCGTGGCGGCCTCGCAAATTTCGATGTTTCGCCATGAAAAAGGAAGTTGCTATAACTCAGGCATACAATGTCCTATCTGTCCCAAACTTCACATGTGTGATAACACTCCTGACCTGAAGACATCTAGATGCCCATATTCAGTTATAGTCATAGCGCCACCTGCAGGCAACAGGAAGTGTCATGCTGTACTCTACAACCAACTCCTCCTAGAGATTTCTTCAGATCAACACCAAAATCGGTCAGTCTAATATAAAGGCCGTAGCGATGTTAAATTGTGAAGATCTTGAGTTTTCGGTAAAGGGCGTGTCCGTGGCGGCCTGACAAATTTCGAGGTCTCGCCATGGATATAAAACTTGTTATAACTCAGCCATAAAATGTCCGATTTGCCTCAAACTTCACATATTCGATAAGAGTCCTGGCCTGAACACATCTGAAGGCCAATATTCTATTATAATCACAGCGCCACCTGTTGGCAACAGGAAATGACTTGTATCAAACTCCTCCTAGAGATTTAATGATGTCAACATTATATTTGGCCATTCTGATCTAGACGCCTTAGAGATGTTAAATTGTGAAGATCTTGAGTTTTCGTTAAAGGGCGTGTCTGTGGCGTTATGACAAAGTTTGATGTTTCGCCATAGACATACTGTATAAGTTGTTATAACTCAGCCATAAAATATCCGATCTGCCTCAAACTTCACTGGTTTGGTAAGAGTCCTGGCCTGAAGACACCTAAAGGCCAATATTCAGATATTATCATAGCGCCACCTGTTGGCAGCAGGATAAATCATATCTTTCACTAACTCAAACATACCAAGGTCAATCTGCACCAAACTTCATATGATTGATGAAAGTGGTGGCCTGAACACATCTACATGCCAATAATCAGTTATATGCATAGCGCCACCAGCTGGCAGCAGGTAATTTGGCACATTTAAGTGACTTTGATCTATTTTTCCTACATTTACTGTATTAAAAGCATACTGCCCACCGTTTGCTGTGTTCCTAAAGCCACCGGTCGGCGGTGAGCCCGTGTGCGAGGGCCCGTTCATCGCTGCTTGCAGCTTTAATTATTATTATTATTCTTCTTCTCCAAAGTGAATCGCATTTTAGAGGACCTAAACATTCCCGAAAACTCACAAAACTTTGCACACACATCAAACCTGGCGAAAATTTACGTCTGATTTGGGTTTCAGAAGTGGGTGTGGCAAAATGGCTCGACAGCGCCACCTTTAGACGTTCAGCGGTGTGCGCTTTCAGCTGTGATTCACGTACATGCACCGAAATCGGTACACACATGTAACTCACCAATACCTACAAAAAAGCCTCTTGGAACAAAATCCGGAACCCAACAGGAAGTCGGTTAATATTAATATTCTCAGCAAAATTTGTGTCATTTTTGCCTTTTTCAGGTGTCGTACTTGAACGAACTCCTCCTACAGATTTATTCGGATCAACGCCAAATTTGCAGAGTCTAGTCTAAAGCCCTTTGTGACGTTAAATTGTGAAGATCTAGAGTTTTCATCGGAGGGCGTGTCCGTGGCGGCCTCGCAAATTTCGATGTTTCGCCATGAAAAAGGAAGTTGCTATAACTCAGGCATACAATGTCCTATCTGTCCCAAACTTCACATGTGTGATAACACTCCTGACCTGAAGACATCTAGATGCCCATATTCAGTTATAGTCATAGCGCCACCTGCAGGCAACAGGAAGTGTCATGCTGTACTCTACAACCAACTCCTCCTAGAGATTTATTCAGATCAACACCAAAATTGGTCAGTCTAATATAAAGGCCGTAGCGATGTTAAATTGTGAAGATCTTGAGTTTTCGGTAAAGGGCGTGTCCGTGGCGGCCTGACAAATTTCGAGGTCTCGCCATGGATATAAAACTTGTTATAACTCAGCCATAAAATGTCCGATTTGCCTCAAACTTCACATATTCGATAAGAGTCCTGGCCTGAACACATCTGAAGGCCAATATTCTATTATAATCACAGCGCCACCTGTTGGCAACAGGAAATGACTTGTATCAAACTCCTCCTAGAGATTTAATGATGTCAACATTATATTTGGCCATTCTGATCTAGAGGCCTTAGAGATGTTAAATTGTGAAGATCTTGAGTTTTCGTTAAAGGGCGTGTCTGTGGCGGCATGACAAAGTTTGATGTTTCGCCATAGACATATAAGTTGTTATAACTCAGCCATAAAATGTCCGATCTGCCTCAAACTTCACTGGTTTGGTAAGAGTCCTGGCCTGAAGACACCTAAAGGCCAATATTCAGATATTATCATAGTGCCACCTGTTGGCAGCAGGATATATCATATCTTTCACTAACTCAAACATACCAAGGTCAATCTGCACCAAACTTCATATGATTGATGAAAGTGGTGGCCTGAACACATCTACATGCCAATAATCAGTTATATGCATAGCGCCACCAGCTGGCAGCAGGTAATTTGGCACATTTAAGTGACTTTGATCTATTTTTCCTACATTTACTGTATTAAAAGCATACTGCCCACCGTTTGCTGTGTTCCTAAAGCCACCGGTCGGCGGTGAGCCCGTGTGCGAGGGCCCGTTCATCGCTGCTTGCAGCTTTAATTATTTTTGTTTTCTTTGTGCACAAAAAGTATTCTCGTAGCTCATAAAATTACGGTTGAACCACTGATGTCACATGGACTATTTTATCAATGTCCCTACTACCTTTCTGGGCCTTGAACGTGTTAGTTGTGTTGCGGTCTATGGAAGGGCAGAAAGCGGTCAGATTTCATCAAAAATATCTTAATTTTCGTCTTATGGGTTTGGAACAACATGAGGGCGAGTAATTCATGACAGAACTTTCCCTTTAATCTATATATCCACAACATATCTATCTTTTTTTTTTTCATTAGGTAAACTTATAATGCAATGAAATGCAATTTTAATGCCATGACAATTCTGTCATTTACTCATGATTTTTACTCATCATTAACCCACAAGATTTTCGTTCTTTGAAACAAATACATTTCTGATGAAGATTTCTGTCCCTCCACTGAAAGTCCATTTATGGCTTCAAAAAAAGTTGAATACATAGTAAAAGTAATCCATACTAAACTATTGAGTGGATTAATTTATGTCTGTATATTTATCATATTCACTGCATCTAACAAGTATGTCATCTAGATAAGCTCTACGTATGTTCGTTGATCAGTTTTTATATGTAAATAAAAGCCTAAATTAAATCTGTTTGTCGTATAAAGTGATTGAGTCTCTTTAGAAGGCTTGGTTTAAATCACTCGATTTATATGGTTTACTTTTACAATGTCTTTATGAACTTTTTGAGGCTACAAAATGTTAGTTGTGTGCACTTCTATGGATATAAGAGACATCGATTTCTCAAGTTTCGTTAAAATTATCTTCATTTGTATTTTGAAGATGAGCAAACGGCTTATACACTACCAGTCAAAAGTTTTTGAACAGTATGATTTTTAATGTTTTTTTAAAGATGTCTCTTCTGCTCACCAAACCGAAATGTATTTGATCACAGCAAAAACAGTCAAACTCTGAAATATTTTTACTATTTAAAATAACAGTTTTCTAGACATTTTTTGATTTTTATGTAATTTATTGTGGTGATTTCAAAGCTGAATTTTAAGCATCCTTACTCCTGTCACATGATCCTTCAGAAATCATCATAATATTTTGATTTGCTGCTAATTTTTTTTTAATAAATATTATTAAACTGAGCAAAATTTTTTCAGGTTTCTGAAAGGTGTCAGGATGAATAGAAAGTTCAGAAGAACAGCATTTAACTGAAACAGAAACTTCTGTAACATTATAAATGCCTTCATCATCACTTTTGATCAAATGTAAAGCATCCTTGCAAAATAAAAGTATTTGGATCCTTCTATTCATCAAAGAATCCTGAGAAAATGTACTCAGTTGCTTTAAATATTGATAACAATACAAAATGTTTCTTGAACAGCAAATCAGCATATTAGAATGTTTCTGAAGGATCATGTGGCACTGAAGACTGGAGTAATGATGCTGAAAATGTAGCTTTGATCACAGGAATAAATTACATTTTAAAAATATATTCTAATAGAAAGCAGTTATTTGAAACAGTAAAAATATTTCACAATATTACTGCTTTTGCTGTATTTAGGATCAAATAAATGCAGGCTTGGTGAGCAGAAGAGACTTCTTTAAAAAACTTTTGACTGGTTTGGAACAAGTAAATAATGTGAGAGTTCACGTTTTTAAAGCAATATTTTACCCCAAAATGTAAATTTACGTACTACTAAGCTAAGCAAATCATGTTGTTTTAAGCCTTTATGACTATGCTGAACATAAGACATTTTCCAAGAATGTTTCAGTTGAACTGAAAAACTACAATGGAAGTCAATGGGAACCAAAACTGTTTGGTAACCAACATTCTTCAAAATCTCACTATTGTGCAGAATAAAAGGAAGTCACACAGGTTTGTAACAACAGAAATTTCATTTCTTGGTGAACTATTTCTTTAAGGTCAGCATGATTTGTGATCTGTAATGCGAAGCCAGCTGCTAACTGTCAACTTCCTTGTGAGCCTCTCACCTTGAAGCTGACGTACTGTAAATGATTGGAGTGCCTCTTTATGATTTGCTTTATTAGGTCAGGATGCGTGGCCTTCAGGTACGAGCTGGCAGGCTGGTTAAGCTCGAACTCAAAGCACCTCCACAGCTCGGGCATATGAAACGCCTGATTCCAGCCACGGCAAACCTGCGAGGCGAAGGCGCGATCAAGGAGCGGCAGGTACTGAAAGATGTGGAGCAGGATCTCCTGTGGTAGTCGAGCCCAGTTGGACAGCAGATCTCCAGAGTCCTCAGGCTGTTTGACTCTCTTGAAGAAGTCTGTCTGCCCCTCGCAAGACGAGGTGCTGTCCTCACGCTCTCTGCTCAACCTCCTTTTCATTCTTGGGGGCCTGAGAGAACTGTGGAGCATAAGAAGTGTAGTATAAACAGGCCTAGTGCAAACACACACATACAGTGGCAGATGTAAACATGCAGGGCATGTCTGAACACAGCTTGCATTATAAAACGAGTTCATTTTACACATTTAATAGATTTAAATAGCTTTGAACTCTCCTGGAAACAAGTTAAACTGCTTTAATGCAATAACAAATGAATTCCCGTTTTGCTCAAATCGTGTTTGAAGTTAGGTTAAACTCAGCCTGAAAAAGAATCAATCATTTAAATTAATATGCGCAACTGAACTGTTATAGATTCGATATTATCCATGGATAAACACTTTATTAACCTAATAAGCACATTGCACACATTTATTTAGTCACACAGACGGCGATTTAGTTAGATTAAGCCAACAACATCCGTACTGCGATTCCGCAAATCCCCAAATTACCTGTTTTGCGTGTTACTCATGTTGTCTCCGTTCAGCTCGCTCGCAAACAGTGAAAAAATAAGCAAAATCCTGTTAACTCGTCTGAATGTCAACCCGGACCGGAACCTGAACACATCAGAGCGCCGCAGAGCACACGCATTGGAGACGGATGAGGGTAAATTTGTGCCGTTGTATGTTGTTTTCTCCGCAGTCTGAGTGCGTACGTCTCGGCGATATTGCTGGTTGACCTACTTCTTGCTCCGCTCTGTACCGCGGGAGATTTTAGCGTCCCCGCCTCCCTCCTCCCAGCGCTGAAAATGGCGATGTTGTTGTTGTCGAGTCAGATGAGCGTGAGTAGCACTGGGCGGCTGCCTGCTGGTCTGTGATTGGACGCTTCCTCCAGGGGGCGCGCGGCGGCTCAGCAAGCTGGAGCCTTCATAGAGCTGTGTTCAGTTGTTTCTTCGCCTTTATACATTAATTAGTATACGCTTTTAATATGTCATTCTGATTATTAGTACGCGAGGGGCATACTAATAAAAAGTAGTCCAAGCATTCGCTAAAAACAAACCCTGTAGTGACAGACGAGAGTGAATGGTCAAGCCTTAAAAACGGGGAGAAAGGTAACATGGACCACGTGACAGTAACGTCGTCTATTTGTTAACAATGTAATAATGAAACTTAAGTAACGTCAGTAGACCGATGCTGTTGTTGTGCTTTTAAAATGCGTTTAAATGCGCCGTTTTAGACTTATTTTGTGGATCGTTTCGAAGTTAGGTGTGCTGTCTGTTTTTATTTATGTATGCATATTCATCTATTTATTTTGCAAACATTATACAAGACCGATTATGGCAAGCCGTTTTAACATTTTATCTATGAACCGTACTAGTATTTATTTTAGTGCTACTGGCAGAGGTGGGACCAAGTCATTGTTTTGCAAGTCACAAGTAAGTCTCGAGTCTTTGCATTCAAGTCCAGAGTCAAGACATACAAGTCCAAGTCAAGTTGCAAGTCCTCAACTTCAAGCTTCAAGACCTAAACAAGTCATTAATGCTTTTTGCCCAAATTAGTGTCTCTGTATTAATTACTACAGTAAATTTAAAAATAGCCAACTTCCTGTTTATTATAGCTAATCAATGTAAATTAGAAAGTTGTCCGGCTTGGTGAGACCAATATACGTACCAAGTTTGGTGACTGTAGGCAAAACTAAGCCCCCAACTTTTGTCAAAAGGTGGTGCTATAGAGTGCCTCCTCCATGCCCATTTATGAGCTTTTGCCAGTGTCTAACTATCATTAATACTGATGTGTGTGTTGAGTTTCATGTTAACTATCAAGATGGCTGCCGTGGTGTGGAGCTCTCCAATTCTTTTACTGTTTTTGTTTGTTTGTTCTGTGTTTAGCCATTCTCTTAGTGTCAGTTTTACCAGAGACGAACTACTGGGGCCTCATTTATAAAACTTTCTTACGCACTGATTTGATCTTAGAGTGTTTGTACGATCAAATCCACGTCAAAGTACAGATTTATAAAAACCGTCTTTGACGTGGAAAAGTACTTATCTCCACGTCAGATTCCAGCTTGGCGTACGACCGTTTCCTTGTGGTAATGCCTGGTATTGCAGATAGTTCAGCCTCACTATAATTTGATTTCTTCCGCTCCTTTTTACTTGCCATTGTCAGAGTTTTTGCTTTAGGAATGAGCTCATTTTATATGTTAATTAATTAAGCAGGGGCGTTTCTTACGGCGGAACATTCAGCTGCACACAATTCCACGATCATTTGTGATTTATAACCGAATGACTGGCGTACGCATGGATTTCGTGGTACGTTCGTTTTCTCTGAATCGCTCTTACGATCAAATCAGAAAAGTTCTTAGATAAAATCAAGGATGGTTTCTACGCAAGTCTTTATAAATGAGGCCCCTGGACAATCAAAGTTCTGTCTATGGACATCTTTTTTCTTCTTTCTTCTGTATATTTTTATTACCACTGTTATTTATAATTTATTGTATATTCTTTTTTTAATATTAGTGTTTTTTTATTACCTTAACTTTATGTGTGTCTGCACTATGTTTGTACTTTCTGTACTGGAAGCTCCTAACACCAAGACAAATTCCTTGTGTGTGTGAACACACTTGGCAATAAAGCTCTTTCTGATTCTGATTAGTCTATAGTAGGCATTATAAAAGATATAATAATTAGTGCTGTTTCATTGAGGAATTAATCAATGTTTGTGAACAAATATAGGCCTAAGTGAATGAATAATTTATTTTACATCCACTGTTTCATTTGTACAGGATTCAGTTATTTTAAAGAAAAATATTTAATAACTTGCTAATTCGTAATATTAGATGTTCATTTATCACCACCTACTTGAAGGATTACAAATTTAAGAATCTGTTAAAGATTTGTTGATCCTACATTGTATTTAACATTTATGGTAAATATGAGGACATCAGACAAATTACTCTCTCAAGCAAAGTTTGTAGCCAGAGCTTCCTACCAGCTCCTGTTCTCTTGCAGTTCCTGAACAGGTTTTGCAAGTTAAGTGTGAATTTTAAACTCAAGGTACAGCTTGCCTTTGTCTCTATGATAATGTGAAGGTATAGGCAATACTGTCAGACTGATTGGATTAGCACCTATGCCTTTGAATGACACTGTTATGATAATGAGATCAGGGCTGGGGGAACTCTGGTAATGGGTTGATTCCTGTATTGCATTTGCATGCTTTGTTTATATTGTCTCCACCTCTATGTAATCCTCCCCCTGGAAAGGTATATAAACTGTAATGTATATGCCTTAGTCAGACGAATTTTGATGACTGCAGCGATGAGCAGCTAGGATCTCAATAAAGAGAAACTTATGCTTCAAGATATCCAAAACGTCTCCTGGGGGGTGTTCCATAAAACAAGTTTACCAAATAAGTCAGGCTTATTTCAGTTAGTCTGACTTATTTTGAGCCAAATCAAGTGACAATAAGTCAGACTAACTGAAATAAGCCTGGCTTATTTGGTAAACTTGTTTTATGGAACACCCCCCTGGTCTCTGAAAGAAAAATTCACAACATACTGAAATAGACATATAGGTTTACTGACATGATTGTTGGGTATTATTTACAGTATTTACAAAACATTTATGGTACTTGATGCGTTGATACAGAACTTTTATAACAATAGTTATAATGTATTCAAATGTTAGATAAAAATAAAAAAACAGTGAATTGGCTTAAAAGACGAATTGGATGAGTTTTCTTATAGCTCTATTTTACTTTTAAGTTCTTATATAGACTATTCATTCATAATTATATCAGTGTGATCATACACTTCAGTAACAAGCCTATATATTTTTTTGGAGGTAGGCCATAAACGAGTTGCTGAGTCACAGGGTTGAAGTCCAAGTCAAGTCTCGAGCCATCAAATTTAGGACTCGAGTCCGAGTCATGTAACTCGAGTCCACAACTCTGGCTACTAGTAGTTTTTTTTTTCCTTTCCATTAAGTACTAGTACTTATTGTTTTTAAAAGTTAGCACCTTTTCTTTTTAGTACGGTACAATGGGGCTAAAGGCACACCTTAGAAAAAAATTGCTTTTTCATTGTGCCCAAAATGTATGATTGCAGAAAAAAAAAAATATGTTTGTATTGAACATTTTTGGAGCCACGGATTTAGTGTGAAAATAAATCATACAAGTTGTTTACTTGGTTGTTTAAAAGTCTTATAAATTTGTGAGGTGGCAAGGGGGGCCTTTTACCCCATACATGGTATTAATGATCTAATGAATAAGTTCTAGTATCTAATAAAGAAGTATTAGTGTCTATTTAATAGGTACTAGTATCTAATACGAACTAGTATCATTTAAAAAGGTACTAGTACCTAAAAAATAAGCATTAATAGCTAATGAATAAGTACTAGTACGTAATGGAAAACATACTAAAAAAATAAGTACTAGTAGCATGAAAACAGATACTAGCACGGTTCATAGGTTAAATGTTAATGCGGCTTGCCATAGTCCGTTTAATAATTAGCTTGCACTACTTGCATTCAAAACAAGGGACGTTGAGGATGTTGTGATATTTGCGTATGAATTCCAACTGGCTGGCTTTCTCACATTCTGGATTATGATTGGTTTTCTCTAAAAAAACACTCACACAAACAGAGGGAAAACTGACGTGACAACGATAAGACGCCTCTGACGCGGCATTTATGCATAAACGAAAGCGAAATTTAAATGTACCCAAATAAACCTTAAGTTGCCTTGCAAATACTGGTACTCCAGGAATTAAACATGTTTAGACGGACTGTATTAAAAACCTCTGCCCATCTAAAGCGGCTTGCCAGCGTCTGGCAAGCGTCTCTGCTTTTTTACCTCTTGTCTCCACTTTAATTTTCGAGCTCGCATGATTCAGGAATGAACGAGAAACGAAAGAAAAGCACAAGACACTCCTTTTTTAATGTACCTTGCTGAACAGAGAACCCGGTTTATTATCACCATTCAGCTCCATCCACAGATAATAATAATACAAAGCAGATTCACAAGTTGCAATTTTTTGTCTTTTACAGCAGCTGTTTATCACACCCCCCACCCCAAACTTTCCTTCCTATATGCCTCCAAAACAACCACTAAATAGCCACAATTTCTAATATATCTCTTGTTTTGCCTCACATTCCTTTGATTTGGTGTGAAGACTGGCCCCAAGGAGTCGTATTCCTACAATACAAAAGCAGAACATACTCACCTTTGTTTTTTTTGTTTTTTTTAAATGACAGAAAGAAGGGTTTTTATACCACATCAGTGAGACAAAGGGGCAGACACCGCAGACAACAAGCCCCTGGATAACGCTCCGACTACAGAAATGATATCGCACTTGCCGGGGGGGAAAACACAACAGCGTGTGTATCACTGTAGAAAAATGTACAGTGGCTTTATTGACATACATTCCATATGTTTACATCTGCGAGGAGGCACACCCAGTATTGCACTTCATTAAAAGTTCTGGCTCAAAACATAACCCAGAATATCAAACGAAACTGAAGTGTAGAGAGTAGCAACGTCGGAATACACATATGAAGGGTTACTGTCATTATATACAAGATTAGATAAATCGTACACTATTTTCCTCCAGCGTCACATTCTAAAGTCCTCTTATAGCTTTTGAATCTTTAGCCGTCACACCATGATGCACTCCAGAGTGAAGGAATACTGTACAGGATTACCAAAACAAAGTCAGTTTACATACAACAATAGAATCTTAAATTTGTATTCGAGAAGCTGAAATCATGGCCCGTCCGCATGGTCTCCGATTCCAAAATCCTCCATACATTGTTACACTTCAGTGGTCAGGAGGTGTGCAACGTTTATACAAGCCGCAGGGTTACAACGGCTGCATGCAAACACGTCACAACGGAATTTTTTTGTTTGTTCTTTTTTCATTCTTCAGCGTCTAAAGAGAGGGGGAGGATGCACCCTGGAGCACAGCGGCCCGTCACAGCCCCCTCAGAATGGGACGTCCGGTGTATCTGCTCTCAGGCTGTGCTGAAGAGGGAGTCGGCCGCCACAGGAGGGTGAATAATATATATAGAGATCATTACGGGACCCTGGCGATTAGAAGGTATGGGCATTTCTACACACGCCGCAGCCCAGAGCGAACTCCTCTCCGGTGGGAGGATGAACCACATGCAGGGGACACTCGCTGCCTTCTAACTGTTTTCCTTTTGGTCCTGTGAGGGAAAAATGAAGAAGTTGGCTTAGGAAGTTCAATAACAGCTTATAATTCAATGAGGGTGGATGATACGTGAGTTTTAGACAGACTGAAAATGGTGGAGAGACTTGTATGAAATTGTATGAAGTGTTGTACCAGCAGGACAATGAGGCAGCTCTTCTTTGGGGACGCTGGTCATCCTCTGGAAATCGTCATGACAGGCGTTGCAGAAATGCGTCGTCCCAAAACAGAAGAACACCGCCACAGAACAACAGTAACGACATTTATACTCCAGGAAATCTGTCCCGTGTTTAGAGCACATCTGCAACAGAAGAAAGAGAACCAAACAAACTCATTCCAAATGAGCACATTCCTTGAAAACATTTCACTTTCTCTGTTTTGCTGCGACTTGCCATCACTTTTTTGAAAAATCACTTTTATAATGCAAAAAGCATTAGGGATGAAATTTAATGGGTAAACATTTTTTTTTTTTTTACATATATATATATTTTTAAATCAAATTTACCCACTCTACCAGTTAGATGTTTTTGAACAGTAAGATTTGTTTTCTAAAGAAGTCTTTGCTCACCAAGCCTGCATTTATTTGATCCAAAGTACAGCAAAAACAGTACAATTATGAAATATTTTTAGTATTTAAAATTACTGTTTTCTATTTGAATATATTTAAATTTTAAATTATTCCTGTGACCAAAAATTTGCAATATTTTTAAATTGATTTTTAAGTGAAATTATTTACTTACACTACCAGTCAAAAGTTTTTGAACCGTAAGATTTGTTTTTTTAAAGAAGTCTCTTCTGCTCACCAAGCCTGCATTTATATGAAAGAGTTATTTTAAATACTAGAAATATTTCAAAATTTTAACGTTTTCTATTTGAATATATTTTAAAAAGTTATTTATTCCTGTGACCAAAGCTTTTTCTAAATTTTTAATATTTTTTAAATTATTTTTTTAAGTAAAATTATTTACTTACACTACCAGTCAAAAGTTTTTGAACAGTAAGTTTTTTTTTTAAAGAAGTCACTTTTGCTCACCAAGCCTGCATTTATTTTAAATATTTCTAGTATTTAAAAGAACTGTTTTATATTTGAATAGATTTTAAATAATTTCACTTAAATATTCATTCCTGTGACCAAAGCTTTTTTTTTTTCATTTTTAATATTTTTTTAAATAATTTAAGTAAAATTTTTTACTTACACTACCAGTCAAAAGTTTTTGAACAGTAAGATTTTTTTTAAAGAAGTCTCTTTGAAATATTACTAGTATTTAAAATAACTCTTTTCTATTTGAATAGATTTTAAAATGTAATTTATTCCTGTGATCAAAGCTAAATTTTTAGCATCATTACTCCAGTCTTCAGTGTCACATTATCCTTCAGAAACCATTCTAATTTGCTGTTCAAGAAACATTATTATTATTATCATCATCAATGTTTAAAACATCCAAGTACTTCTATTTTTCAGAATTCTTTGATGAACAGAAAGATCCTCTGCTGAACGTTCTATTCATCAAAGAAACCTAAAAAAAATTATACTCCGCTGCTTTTAACATAATAATAAATGTTTTATGAACAGCAAATCAGAATATGAGAATGATTTCTGAAGGATCATGTGACTGGAGTAATGATGCAAAAATTCAGCTTTGAAATCAGGAATAAATTACTTTTTAAAATATATTCAAATAGAAATAGTCGTTTTAAATAGTAAAAATATTTTAAAATGTTACTGTTTTTGCTGTACTTTAAAGAGACTTCTTTAAAAAAAAAACATTCAAAATCTTACTATTCAAAAACTTTTGACTGGTAGTGTAGATGTGAAATACATTGTGAAATACACCGTGCTCGAACGGTTTCATGAGATTCACCCATGAACTTGAAAAACCATTAAGCTGATTGAAAACAGACCGGCTGATAATGCAGCCATGACTGAGCCATTGTATCACACTCATCTCCCAAGTAAATATTTAAATTTGTCAAACTAAATCATTAGGATGCGCAGACCTCACAAATGTTAATGTGGAACAATCACTGGCTGAAGTATAATAGAGCACTTTTTTCTATGCCAACACAGAAGTTTGCATCGCCCTGGTTTTCTCAACAAAAGTCAATAGGTTCTTTCCACTGGCTTTTGAATTACTGCAGTAAACAAGTAAACAAAAGTCTGATTCTTACACAACAATCTTCACAAATGAACTTCTAAAGGCAATCACCAGAGGGACAAAGCTAAAGTTAGGCTATAAACAATAAGCTTTCAGTCTTTCAGTCAGAAGCACGAGTATCAACACAAGTCTGTAGAGTAGAATTTTTCTATTCAGTCTGATGTTTAACGTCCCCTGACAACATTTGGACTTCAATTTAGTCACTTATTAGAAACAGCCTTTTTAAAAAACAACAACAACAACAAAAAAAACATAAAAGCTTAAAAAAAATTGTGTGTGGGGTATTACTGATGTGTTTTATGGTGTAGAATAAAACTTGAAAATATCTTTAACCACAAATCTTATTTTAGGCATTTAACCAAAAGCTCACTGACGTTTGGTTAAATGACAACAGAACTGTTTTCTGGGTATACGGACCTTCTTTTGCAGCAGTCTATTGTGTTAAAGGGGACATTGGGGACTCTTTAAATGATAAGCTACTGCTCACCCCGCCCCTCTCTCCTTTTTTTGTGTATTAGGTGGAGTTACCATCAAAAACTAAACTAATCCACTGCGTCCTCAGTGGCATTGATATAGGGAGAAATTTAAGACAAAATGGTGAGGGAGAAAATGGCAAAGAGCGTACAACTGGCTGAGGGCGGAAATATGCTAATACGGGACAGTCCGTCAGCAATCGTGGGCAGGGCTTGAGCAATATGATGTCATACTGCTCGGAAAATCTTAACGGCTTGATAATTGACACTGATTAGGTTTTATGGGGATTGTGAGGGTAGTTGTGTCCTACGACAACATTTTAAACTAAAATTATGATATTTAAATTGCAATATTTTGAGAATAATGTTGAAATTACAAGAATAAACTGAGAATAAAGTGTAAATTTTTCGAGAATAAAGTCAAAATTATAAAGGTTTATTCTCGAGACATCACGGCTTTATTCTCCAGACATCTCGACTTCATTCTCGAGACACTTCGGCATTATTCTCGAGACATCTCGGCATTATTCTCGAGACATCTCGACTTTATTCTCGAGACACTTCGACTTTATTCTCGAGACATCTCGGCATTATACTCGAGACACTTCGACTTTATTCTCGAGACACTTCGACTTTATTCTCGAGACACTTCGACTTTATTCTCGAGACACTTCGACTTTATTCTCGAGACACTTCGACTTTATTCTCGAGACATCTCTGCATTATACTCGAGACATCTCGGCATTATACTCGAGACATCTCGACTTTATTCTCGAGACATCGCGACTTTATTCTCGAGACATCGCGACATTATTCTCGAGACATCTCGGCATTATACTCGAGACATCTCGACTTTATTCTCGAGACACTTCGACTTTATTCTCGAGCAGGGACCGAAATTAAGTTTTTGACACACCGGCCAAGTTGGCCGGTGGATAAAAAAATCCACCGGCCAAGCTTATTTTTTACCTGCCAAAATTCTGAACGATTTAACACAGATATATCCAAAGCACGTTATTCTGTATATTATGTGTGCTCCGGACAGAGAGGAGTGACAATTAAAACATCAATAAGATAAACAACTTTTTGGTCATTTTAGATTTTTTATTTTAACTTGGAAATGTTTTTAATGAACTATCTGATCTAGTCAGACTACTTGTTTTCTTTGTCCATGAAATCTGGCCTCCTGCTTCTGACGCAGTCTTTGTGCCACAGCAGGGTTCAACGCTAAGGAATTTTTCTACTGGCCCGATTGGGCCAGTGGTTCAGATTTTTACTTGCCCTGCCAAAATTTTTACTGGCCCCACCAAAAAGAAAAAAAAAGTTAATATTTATTTCTTAGCCACATATTTTAAATGTGTCAAAAGCCAAATATAACTATACATACACTTTTTTATTCAGCATAACTTTTCTTTAAATACAATTGATAATTTAAAGAATTAAAGTAGTATTGTAAGATTTCAATAACTAAAATATATATGCCAGCAGGTGGCGGCACGAAACTGAAATTGATCACTGAATCATATTCATTTGATTCGTTTGAATGCATGGTTCATTCAAGAATAAAGCAAGTGACTCTCTTTATGAATGGGAAATTGAATCATTTCACTAGATTCGTTTAAAAACACATGTTCACTTTTAAAAGAAACACCGCTGTGTTTGAATGGAGACGCGCAGAGCCGTTGCACATCTACAATCAAACACAGCAGTGTGACTTGGTCCAGAATAATTTTGACGACGGAAAAATCAGCCATAGTGTTATTGTCAGACAATGTAAGTCACTTAATAATAACTTCTTGTTTATTTAACTGCTGTATTAAATCAATATCTCATTTACAAACTCCCATAAAAAATATTAAAAGCTGTCACTCATCTTAGTTTCCGATATCACAAAGCTCTATTATAATCAACGACGCTCTCCGTACCGCAAGATCAATCTCTTATTTACACTCTCTCTACACTTTGTTTATAGAAGAATTCTTGAGATATATCTGTGATACATTACTGTGCTGTGAACCCAGACACGTCGGCATTTGGCTTTCTGGTGTATTTAGGACTTACACAACAGGTACAAAGCAGCGATCGTATTTATCTCTGCCATGATTGATCGCGCCTTCTTGTTATTCGCGCTAGTGACGGGAAAAACTACAGCGAGTGACGCGTTGCGCATATTCGCTTGGCTTTCGGTGTGAACGCACCATTAGACTGTATTTGCGCACGGCAAATTAAACTTAAGTGACAAGGCAGGACTGGCCCGATCGGGGGAGCATCACAGAGATCCGTGAGACTGATACTGATTAACATTAGCCTACTGGTGAAAAGATTTACTCGCCATGTGGCGGATGGCGCTTTAAATTTAACTCGCCAGACAGAGAATTTGCTCGCATTTGGCGAGTGGCGAGTGTTAATTTCGGACCCTGTTCTCGAGACATCTCGACTTTATTCTCGAGACATCTCGGCATTATACTCGAGACATCTCGACTTTATTCTCAAGACATCTCGGCATTATTCTCGAGACATCTCGACTTTATTCTCGAGACATCTCGACTTTATTCTCGAGACACTTCGGCTTTATACTCGAGACATTTCGACTTTATACTCGAGACATATTTTGACTTTAATCTCATCATATTTTGACTTTAATCTTGTGATCTTGGATTTATTTTATTTTTAAATGTGGCACTAAAACGCAATCATAGTGTCCACACATTACTAAGACATTGAAAAAGTGAATTTTGCATCTGATGTCCTTTTTAAAAACAGAATCATAAACAAACATGCAAACACATGAAATGTGTCTATTGTCCCACTGACCTGTGCCCTGGACACATCCGAGCAGGCGCCACAGATGAGCTCACGGGGATCATAATCGTCGCCTTGTCCAGCTTCAGCATCACAGCGAGCTTCTCCCCCAAAATAGGCCTGGATGAGTCAGAAGTCACACTGTTAGCACAACAGCTGCAGAAATGGCTTCATTATGGCAGTATGTCATCTGAACCGATTACGATACGCTTGTTCTTCTTAATCTCATTTCATGCCGACATGCCCAGCAAATAGCTCTTCCACTACAGGAGTGAGCTGCGTTTAATCTTTTTTGTCAAGCATGTTTTTCCATTCTATTCATAGTAAACAGAGACATCTTTAAAGGGCTTATTCACTTAAATCCAATTGTTCTCTTTCTGAAAGGTTCCTCAGCCATAATATAAAAGGAAGATAGTTTAAAACCACTGCTTCTGTGTTCCACTGAAGGTTTGTGAACACAACATGAAACAAAAAACACTTGATCAAACCTTTTTGCACTTGAAGCAGACGTAGTAAGCATATCTGTTCATGGCAAATCCAGCTGGGTTATTGTAGAATCGAGCTCCGGACATTGTAATGGCTTCACTCTTGTGTAGTCCTTCATACTCCAGTCTCATTAAAGCCTTTCTTCTCACATCCTCATACAGCTCTTTGATGGGGTCCAGCAGGTCTTTCAGGACAGAGTGGTTTATTTTGTTCTAAAAAGAAACAAAGACACACATCAAATGGCAGGCACCAAGCTTTTATTTGGTGGAGCCCATGTAGCTTCTCTTTTGTTGACAACAACCACTTCTCAGTTTGGGAAGATTGGGTTGGTGCATCTTGCATTCCCAAATAAATTTGTTTATTTTCTGTGACTGAAGCTGCCCTGAAACTCTGAAAACACTGAGCTAGTCAAGTGTAAATTAACACTCTGATGCAGAATATACGTCTAATTAATTCAACTGCAATCTTTGTGATTAAATAATCAGTCTAAGCAATAGTGTGATTTTGATTTTATTCTGATTAATTATTCATCCTGACCTTAAACTCAAAGCAAGTCCAAGCTAGCTTATTTACCTTGCAAATAGGACAAGACATGAACCCGAAGGTTATCCTGGGCCCAAGCCAGCGGTTCTCCAGAACCCTTCTTGTGCACTGAAGATGGAACACATGACTGCAGTCCAGCTGCAAATAAACCAGCACACATAATGACACATTAACCTCCTGTATGTAATTCTATATCATCTTTATGCCATCTCACACAGTGTCAATATTTTGCCATACCTGGATTGCTGGGGCAGCAGACAGAGCCTCAGTAAAGCAAATCATGCACATATCATCAGCGTCCTGTTTCAGACAGGCTGCGGTTTTGTCACAGCCATGTAAACAGGGAAGACACAGCTCTTCATTTTTGACCCCTCCACATGGGTGACCGCACGGATGAGTCTTACTGCAGGCCAGTTTTGCATATTCCTATACAGTATTTAAAATACACCAGTACGTTTATGAGACGACTGAATTCCAGTAAACATTTACCTGTACATAAAAGTATAAAAGCAAAAAGTGACATTTTGAGTGAATACCTGACAGTCTTGGTCAGAACATACACTTCCTACTGCAGACAGCTCTGTGCCATTCCTGGTGCCACAGAAACGGCAGACGTCTGAACTGCTGGAAGCAGGTTTACCTGAAAAACAGTACAATGATGCCATTTAAGCTATAAGGAGCAACAAAATAAAAGCCAATAGTCAAAAAGAAGAATACTGAAAATAGGACATGTCACAGCTGTGGCCTAGCGGTTAGTAGTCAGAAATTATGCCAAGCCTCAGGGCACAAATACCACCAAAAGTAACAAAACTGCCACAGATATTTAAATAGTGGGGGCAAAAGCATCCCTGTTGTGAATTGCTCTGTTTTTTTTAATCTATCTGTTACCTAACATTTAACAATTATTTCAGAATATTCTGTTCCAGGCTTATGATGGGTTCAGTGCTTCTGTAGACACTGTAGTGACCTGCAGATGTATTTACAATCTCAGAGGTAGGTTTAGTTGACCATGTAGGATTGATAATAAATATACCAATAAATAATAATAACACCACTTGATGTGAAGAAAACACTCCAAAAATTGAAAGTCTTGCAAAAGTATTCTAGCCCTTCTTTTTTCATATTTTGTTATGTTGCTGCCATATGTTAAACTGTTCTAAATTACTTTTTTCCCCACATCAATCTACACTCCATGCATCATAATGACAAAGCAAAAACAGAATTCTTAAAAAACTTCATAAATTTGAAATAAGTACACTGCATAAGTACTCATACCCTTAACTCAGTACTTAGCTGAAGCACCTTTACAGCCTTTTTGGGTATGATGTGAAAAGCTTTGCACATCAACATTTGGCAATTATCTGCCATTCTTCTCCTCATCTCATCTGTCACTTTGGATTGGGGCTGGCAGACATTTTCAGGTTTCTCCAGAAATGTTTGATTAGGTTCAAGCCCAGGCTCGGTCTGGGCCACTCAGCAACATTCAGAGTTGTCTATAAGCCCCTCTTGCTGTGTGCTTAGGTTTATTGCCCTGTTGGAAGGTGAACCTTCTGCCCAGTCTGAGGTTCTAAATGCTCTGGACTGGGTTTTCATTAAGGCTATCTCAATATTTTCTTCTTCTCTGAAGAGTCCCTCGGTCCCTGCACTGAAAAACTGCCCCACAGCACAAGGCTGCTTTCACCACACTTTACTTTTGTGATGGTACTCTACAGGTGGTGAGGAGTGCCTGGTTTACTTCAAACATGATGTTTGGAATTGAGGTCCATCAGACCAGATAATCTTGTTTCTCACAGTCTGAGTGTCTTTTAGGTGCTTTTTCCAAGAGTGTTTTCATGTGTCTCCACTGAGGAGAGGATTGAGTCTTGCCACACCGCCATAAAGCCCAGACCGGTGAAATGTTGCAGTGATGTTTGTCCTTCAGTAAGTTTGTCCCATCTGCATATATGATCATGGAACTAGACCTGACCATCAGGTTCTTGGTCAACAGTCTAACCATGGTCCTTCATCAATCGCTCAATGTGGCCAGGAGTCCAGCTCTGACCAGTCCTGGTTGTATCAAACTTCTTCCATTAAGGGTAATGGAGACTACATGCTTCTGTGAACCTTTAAAGCAGCAGATTTTTTTTCTGAACTTAATGCAATCCTGTTTCTGAGCTCTACAGGCGTTTTTTTTTTTTTTTTTTTTTTTTTACCACAGGGCTTGATTTTTGCTCTGATATGCACTTTCAGCTTTTAAACCTTTTATTGAGATGTGTCTGCCTTTCCAAATCATACCCATTCAATTGAATTTGCCACACGTTTAACTCCACTCGACTCCACATCTACAAACAATATAAATTCCCCTAAACTAAATTTAAATGGTCTCAGATCTTATGCAATGGAATTAAGTTTTTTATTTTTAATAAATTTGCAAAGAACCTGTTTTTTGCGTTGCCATTAATGTATAAGGAGTGTAGACTGATGTGAAAAGAAAAGTAATTTAAAGCAGTTTAACAAAGCAGCAGCATGACAAAATGTGAAAAAATGAAGGGGTATAAATACTTTCACAAGGCACTTCAAGAATCTACAATAAGAGGTTGTACATTACTCACAGCTAATTTTGTATAATATTTAATTTTGTATCCAACAGGCATAACTGCTCTGACTAACCCCGGGTATTAGGACTTGTATGACTTAATATAACGTGAATTATGTTTTTTTTTTAAACTAATGAAAACATTGTTTTATACATATGTTGGACAAGGGGGGGCACCATTATTTCGATGACGTGAAATGGTTGCACTCGGTGAACTACTGGCGCTACCTGTTGATATTTTGACCTCAACACAATTCTGAAAATAAAATACTGATCTGATGACCATTTACTGAAAGAACTTACAGGTGGCGACGTATACAAGCGTAGGCTTAAACCAAACGCCATACCATCAACTTTTCCCCACAAGGAGTCTAAACTCCCCTGGATATCGATTGAAATCCATGCTGAGAAACTCCTTCAGTGCCTGTGGCATCATGACAAGCGTCAGCATGTTTACATCCTGTCAGGATGGCATCTAGCGTTCCTTGTCTCTGCCATTTGTAAGCTCTTTCAGTAGCTGTGGTCTACTAAAAGCCTCAAAGGCATCAGACAAACAAAGACACTGGTCTTTAGGAAGTTTTGTTTGTCCACAGGCATCTTCCTATTCTTTTATCCTCTTCTTATTGCTAGGAAAAGTAAAGAAGACTTACATCGCTTCTCGTTGCCCTTCAACTTAAAATTACAACCAAAAGCCGCACAATGTGGCATCGTATCAGTATTTTATATTCCAAGTTGTGTATTCAGAATTGTGTTGTGGTAAAAATAGCAACATGTAGCGCCAGTAGCTCACAGAGTGCAACCATTACACATCACCGAAATAATGGCGCCCCCCATAGTTAAAAATGTGGATTTAATAAACAAGTCTTCCATGGGTTTTCCACTACATATTTCAGTAAGAGACATCATTTACATTACATTAAGCCATAATAATAAAAGGGACACTACAGTGTATATATTGACAATGATTGGGTGCCGTTTCTTCTCCTCACCATGACCCATCTTCTCTCTACACTATTAAACATCATTACAGGATGAGGAAGTCACCTGTGTGCTCACGGAACTCCACCATGGCCTTCATGGTCTTTGAATCGGCCAATGCCATGAGCCAAAAGAGTTTGGTTCTACCACAGCCTTCATGTAGGTCCACCTTGATGGCCTCTTCTTCCTCCTTAAAGACCTGCACACAACATGGAACGGGTTACGAAACACCTAAAATGTTGCTATCTGTTTCAGTGGTGTTATACATCACTGAAAGCTGAATAAATAAGCTTTCCATTGATGTATGGTTGTTTGAAAAAATCTAAATATTGAGAAAATCGCCTTTAAAGTTGTCCAAAATAAGTTCTTAGCAATGCATATTACTAATCAGAACCTAATCATACAATGATGATTAGATATGTGGGCATTCAGGTTCACCTGTCTCTGGTGAGATCGTGTGCGGCGGTGGAGATGGAGAAAGCGGTCGCAGTCGGTGCACAGGTTCCCACAAGCATTACACAGAATAATGGCTGCTGTCTCCCCATCATCATGGTTATCACACATGGGCTGCGAATTAAACATTAGGGTGAAGAGGTAAAGAGCTCATTCTCACCAGAAGGACTTAATGTACTATTGCACTGATTGTGCTTTATTGCACCCTAGAGGCCTATTAGACCCAATGTGCCGTACCATCTGCTTCTGCTGCCCGTCCTTGCCCATCCAGCGACCTGAAGACAGCCGGTCCACGTGGTCCTGATCCAGCACGCAAAGAGAGGCCAACGCAAGCCACAGCTGAAGAGAGGAAGTGCATTTTAAAACAAGTTTGTACACATTTCCAGTTTTCCATGACTGTGGGAGCCCTAGAAGTAATTAAGTGATATTGCATTTCTTTCTGGTGCTGACTTGTATAAGATCACAGGACTGGTAAACTCCACCCACCAATCATCCCTGATTCCCAAGCTGAAGGATTCTGAGTAATACTGACCTAGTTGGCAAATGTTCAGTTGTGACAGATGAAGTGAATGCACTGAGTCATACCCGAGTGGTGGCGATGCAGCGCACTGGACAGCGATGCTCCTCTTCCATCTTAGTGAGCGCAATGATGGTCTCAGCGATAGCATTCTTAGTCACCCTGGACCAGGCATCCGAGAGGTGGCCCTAAGGTAGAGAGAAACGTAAATGATGAGGGAACGTTTCTGTAAATGCATTAAAACATCTGGAGGAGACGGAGTTATCAATGCAAGACTATACGTAACAGCAATCATAATCATGCTGCTTAACAGGAAATTTGATTCAGGATTAGATGGGGCATCATTACTCACAGCAGCCATGTCTTTGACAAGTTTAATGATAATCTCGGCGATCTGAGGTGGAGTCGAGCCCTTCATCCACCAGTGACTAATTCCACGCCTTATGTAGCTACATGAACAGACAAAAAGATTAACAGTTATTAAACACATTTAAAACATTTATGTAAGATCCTTAATAAGATTATTTCAGACCCAGCGTTTTTAAATAGCACAGCCTTGCATTTTTAAAATTTTTTACTTAATTTGATGATGCTGAGTACAAAAATAAGAATAAAAAAATCTATATAAAAAACAAATTAATTTACAAAGATGATTTTATATATGTATAAAAGTAAAGTGTCTGCTTCAATTTTTAAAATAACTTTTGTGAAAATAAAATGTCAAAGCATGGATGAAATAATGTTACATCATCAATCAGGGTAACAGATTTATGTCAAAATGATTTAACATACTTATTTTGACCTGTACTTATTTTCATTACATATTTAATGATTAAAAACTGGTAACACTTTACAATATGTCCTTTGTTAACATTGATGTATTAACTAACATGAATGAACAATGAACAATACATTTATGACAGTATTTAATAACCTTTGTTAATGTTCATGAAAATGCAGTCATTCATTGTTTGTTCATGTTAGTTCACAGTGTATTAACTAATGTGGACAAACACAACTTGTGCTTTTAATAATGCATTAGTAAATGCTGAAATTAGCATTAACTTAGATTATTAAATGCTGTAGAAGTATTCTTCATTCTAACTAATATAGTTAACTAATTAATTAAGATTTTGAGGATGCACTGTTATCCTTATAAGATTATTTTTGTTCTGAATATGCCTGACAAGATTTTTTTGTCCTATGACCTACCGCTGCATTGTCTACTGTTAATCATGAACTGAATCATCGCAAAAATGTATGGTAGTCATACTATAGAAATGAAACATGACAGTCTAATGTACTGAAAAAAAATTAAAGCTGTATTAAACTTTTATTGTTTCGATGCCTGAAAACCACTTTTCATCAGCTTTACTGCACTTATCAAAATAAGCAGTAAAATGTCAAAAGTTCTGAATGACAAAAAGCAGTATTCAAAACATAATTTAAAATCTACACGAGTGGAAAAAAATAAAAATCAGGATTCGACATAAAATAAGTTTTCAGAATTATTCAAATATAGTCAGTGATAAATTGTTAATAAATAGTAGTGCTTTTAATCAAATAAAAAATGTAACTAATTAATTGCACATTTTTGCTTCTAAAATTAATTGCAAATGCTCGTGATGAATCCCAGCTACGTTTTTAAATAAACTTTTATATTGCAATAATTTCACATTCAATCCTCAAATTAATGTAGAAACAACAAAGACAGTATATTTTTAATATTTGTTAAATATTATGACTGAAGGTGAGTATCACTGATACCATTACTTACTGATGTCTCTAAATTTATTTTCCTAATATTTAACCATTGATGAAAGCCATTCAACATTACAGTATAATTGAGAGCTATTGATTTGAATATTTATTAGACTTAAAAAAAAACTATTTAAGTGAACTTAAAACAATCTTAACATAAACCCATTATTTACCTGTGCCATTCAGCAAGTAGGAAATATACAGAAATTAAACAAAGTTATCAAACACTAAATACTAAATTAAATACAGATAAATCCTTAAAGCTAAGAAAGTTATTGATTTTCTCTTTGATTAATAGAAGAAATCACAGCAATCACATTAATCACAGCAGCTGTTATTTGGTTATTTGGCTGCTATCACTTTAAGAGCTGCCGCTGCTGAACGTGACGCGGTTCTGACACGCATGCTTGTTGACTAGCGCCTGGCACTGAAGTGAAATTGAAGCATGTGTCTAAAAAGTCTCCCCAAGCCTAGTTAAGCATCATGACAAACTAAGAGAGTGCAGTTTTTTTTTCCCTGAAAACCATGATTGCAAAATTAACACTGATTTTAAACAAGAGTTCAAACGAGTAGCTAATATACATATTAGTACTAGGGCTGCAACAACTAATCGATAAAATCGATTATTATCGATAATGAAATTCGTCGACAACGATTCTCATTATCGATTAGTTGGGTCCGCCCACAGTGCACGTGCACTTCAGATGATCACGTCAAATTACAGCACTGAATGACGCATGTCTATAGACATAATGCATCTAAGAAGAGTGGAGGAAACAGACTGAGATGCTGCAGGAGAGATACGTGATCTGAGCTGCCCAAAATATGAGAATTCTTTATTTTAAACTATCTCTATTTTGAAGCTGATAGCGTAATGGCTTGCCCTGTGAGGCGCTTTGACAGATCCGTTCGCATCCTCAGTATGAAAACTTTTAGTTTACGGTCATATCCTTATCTTTAAATGTCACAAATTCACACAAGCATTTCCATTTATGCATAAAAGTCCATCCTGGCAGTCTGTTTAAATCTTTACTGAATGAGCGTCAGACAGCCGGTACAACACACAGACAGGGAGACACTTAATACTGAGTCAGCGCAAAAACATTTATGTCTGCCGTTGAATGTTAAATTTAGATTTAAATACAATATGTAGTATTTATGAAGGGTAGGAACTATAGGCTGTGACGGTGGCAGATTTTACCAACTACGGTGGTGCGGTGTTTATATATAAAGAAATGAGCCTCAAACATTAACAAACGAGCATGTTTAGCAACTCCGTCGTTGAAGAAGCAACCTACAAAACGCTAAAATAAATCAACGAAATAAAACATTTAAATAAGAAAGTAGCCTAAAAAAAAAGAGTTAAATAGGCTATTAAACAAACATTCGTTGCAAAAAACAACCTCGACAGCTGATCAGAATTACTGGCCCGATTCCGACTGGAACCTCTCTTTCTCTTCCCCATTGCGCAGCTGCTGTTTTTAATAACAAGGTAATTACATTTATTTTCGTTTCTTTATTTTATAAAGTTAATTTAGAAATATATTTGGAACACTTTTTATTTGTGAAATACAAGTTTTTGTTTTTTTAAAGTAACGAAGCGCCCAGCGGCCGACATGAATTTAGCCTTCTCAAATCATCACGATATAAATTAAAATCCTTAGATATATATATAAAAAAACTGAAAGCATATCACAATATTAGTTTAATCGTTTAACTTTGATAAATGTGTAGGCCCTATAGGCGCACATCTAATCGTTTGTGCGCAGAGTGAAAGCTTTACAGGACATGAAGGTGCAAGCGCCATGTGAAACTTCATTTTTGCTCATAAATGTAAGAGTAATACATTTACTTTAAATTATTACTGCACTACTATAAAACGAAATAATTCAAATCGAAAACAAAACTCTTTTATTAGATATAGGCCTAATCCATAAAGATGCATTTAGGCTTTAAAAGCGCGTCCAGTGAGCAGATCTTTGCGACACTGACTCAGAAAATACTAGTTAATTAATAAATAATTTGAATATCTCCTTAATTTTCCCCCGCCACATTCATGGTAATTACTTTAGCTGGGGCTTTGCGGCCAGTTTAATCTTACTGCGTGCATCTGAACGTGGAACTCTGCTGAAGGCACTTGCGCTCGCTGATGCTGCTGTAGGCGGGACACTAAACACCGACACGGCAGAATAAATAGCAGAAACACTGTATTTTATGCTTGTTAGTGTGTTTTTCTTCAGATATTTGTCTTTTCTCTTTATTACGACAGGTGAATTGTTGTAAATTGTTTAGCACTGTGTGTTCATAGCATTTAGAATGTGGAACAGTGTGATTTTAAAAATAAATAAATAATTGACATTTTTAAGCCAACTAATCGATTAATCGAAAAATTAGTCGGTGAACTAATCGATAATCAAAATAATCGTTAGTTGCAGCCCTAATTAGTACAATATTGTCAGTGTTCACTGTTTTTACCTGATTTGGTTAACGAAAATAGTTCAAAACAAAGATCACAGCAGAACAGTCACACATCTCTGAGCAACAAACTGTATGATTCGGCGTTTCTGAATGAATCATTTGAGTTGATGATTCAGTGGTCCATTCATAAAGACAGGCACTTTCTTGATTCTTGAATGAATCAGCCGTCTGAACGAATCATCTGAAGGCGTGACTCAGTGACTCATTCTTTAAGACAGTCACTTGTTGCCACCTATTGGCGGTTTACTATCATATTTAAAAGTAGCTAATCTTTGCATTTTTCCAACATTTCATATTTTTATATAAAAAATAAACACCAAGCTCATAACATTATTTATACTGTTGCAGTTTTGCAATGTAAATACTTTCATGCTACATTTTAGCTTCATTAAATGCAGTGAAAAGATTGGTTTTGTTAATACCAATTTTATTTGGTTGGTAACAGCCCTATAGTGTCTCATTAAATTATGTGAGATTATTAATAAAATATAAGAATTTGAAATGAAAGATGATGCATGCATTTAATACGGTCAGGGAAAATGTCCTTTAAATAGGGCATAGGGCAAAAAAAAAGACACAGTCTTTAATCACAGCAGCTGTTATTTGGTTATTTGGCTGCTATCACTTTAAGAGCTGCCGCTGCTGAACGTGATGCGGTTCTGACACGCACGCTTGTTGACTAGCGCCTGGCACTGAAGTGAAATTGAAGCATGTGTCTAAAAAGTCTCCCATTTGATATGGTTGTAAAGGCATTCTGTGTCCAAATAAATGCACTTCTTGTCAAGAAAAAAAGAAACAGAAGGAGCAGTTGTGAGTGGGGTGGCCCACCATAGCCCTGCCCCTGCGTTAAACTGGAAAAATGAATCGCCTGAACATGAATAGCATTAAAAAAAAAATGCTATTTTTGAAATCAACTGCCCAAAATCAGCACAGAAACAAGTATTGGATTCCATTTAGCAAATATGATACATGACAGTTTCATTTGAAAACGTCACATGCAAGCAAGCTGACCTTGAGTTGAAGATCATGGGTAGGGTGACAGTAGTGACTCCTTTGCCTGCAGCCATGCCAGCTGTGCCAACTATAGTGGTGCCCTTTGCCTTGAGCTGCACAGTGAGGGCCTTGGCGATGCAGCCCAGAAACATATCTAAAATGCCCAGCTTGGTCCAATCACTCTTCTCAGTGGAGTGTATGATGTCACTGATGTCTGCTGGTGGTAGCGCCTTTACGCCGATGACGCTGGCCAGGCGCATGGGAGTGACCTCAGGAAGAACGCGTCTGAGCAGTGACGTTACCTGCGTGACAAGAACAGGGTTGCGTTCTAGATCCTGAATCTGGAAAGTCAAGCTCAAAACTAGCTGTTCATAATGCGTTTACAAACCTGTCTCTGAACACGTGGCGAAGCAGTGTGAAGGAGGGAGAAGAGGTCCTGCAGTAGGGTGAGCTGCTGGGCTAGGTACTGCCGGCCAACGTTAGATCCACTCAAGGCCAGCACCATAGACAACAGCTCAAAGCAGTAAGCGTCAGAGGAGGCGTCGTCATCACTGGGCTGAGAGTTTGCGTTCTCCTTGCTGGAAATGGCGTGCTCCCATTCCTCTCGCACTCGTGTGGCCTCCATACGGATGGCCTGGACGATATGGGCACAAACCTGAGGAGGCAAATAGGAGTTGAGTAACTGGCATTTTAAAGAGGCAATTTGTAGAGACAGGAATTGGCTTGCTGTCTACTGCCTGAAATGGAAGCTCATAAGTAATTAATAAAAAAGTATTAAGTATTAATATATTTTATTAATACATAAGTATTAATAAAAAATAAGAATTTGAAATGAAAGATGACGCATGCATTTAATACGGTTAGGGAAAATGTCCTTTAAATAGGGCATAGAGCAAAAAAAAGACCTGGAAATCAATTTACATAAATTTTAGTACGCAGTCACTTTGGTCATAATTGTGGCCACTGAAGATGCTGAGTGGCTAGTCGTTTTCCAAAATGACTAGCCACTCAGCATCTTCAATGGCTACAATTACAGTGGCTGGTAAGCAAAAACGTTAGTTTCCAGGTCCAAACGCTCTATCAGATCCAGAAAGCAACAAACAATGTAACAGTACTTGATATGTGGATCCTTATGATTGGACGGAATTATGGAATCCACTCATAAAAATGTAATTTACTGTACAAAACGGAATGTCACAGAATTTACATCAAAAGTAGGTCAGTAAGCTTACATCAAATGCAAAATGGACTAGTGTCTATGAATATTAAGCTGCAAAAATACTATTTAAATATACATTTTTAAATAGTATTACACTTAAAATTTTTTTTTAGAATTGTTAGAAAACTAACCCTAGAAAACGTACTATGCTTTTCCCTCCAAACATACTGGTGGGCAGTTATTTTGTGTATTCATAAATTCATTATTCGTTAATTTTAGCAAGGTAAATAATACTCTCATAAAGGACAATTATTGGCTAAACAATCCATTTTTACTAAGACTGAACAATTTTTTTTAACACTTCTATCACTTTGTCTGCAATCTTGGATGGATTTTTAGGAAGCTCGTTCGGTGTTTAATGGTGTTACCTGTTTCTGAAGGTTGGTCAGTTTGCTTCTGCTGAAAATAATGCCAACCATGTGCTCCTTCAAGTCTGCATCAGATGGAGCCTGAGGATGAAACATTTGCAACATAATTGAACAACATCTTATGCTTATCACTTGATATGGTGTTGATCAATGGTTGCAAACAGAGAAGATGTCTTCACCCTCACCTTGTCTTCACCCTCAGGTGAGGAGAGCAGGTTCTTCTCCTCTTGTTCTGGTGTTGGTTCTGCATCCCCACAAATGAGTTTTCCAAATACCTACACAAACACATAAAATGACTTGCCTTTCCTGAAATGCTTGGTTTGATGTACTGTGGTACTGACACTGATCATTCAACCACACTGTGGTTTGTGCTTTAATGACCTGTTTGAGATGTTTTTGGGCTCACCTGTGATGTAATGAGGCGGAAGACACGCAGCGTCTCAGCTTCACAGTTCTTCTGCTGAGCTACACTGGCTGATATCTGCCCAGCAATCTTGATACTCTCGCCCTCCTTCCAGCCAAGCACTTTAACCTGGCGTACCCTTAGCGTGTTCTCAGGACCCTTAAGCTCGATCTTAATCACATGGTGGTCTCCTCCAGGCAGCTCGCTGGTCACCCAACCCATGTGCCTTGAGTCTAAGTCAATCTGAGACAACAAAAAGTGCATTCAGTGAAAGAACCCTAGAGAGCCCACTGCTCTGATAATCTACATTTCAATGCAGACATGCTTTGACAAGCAATTTCGTTGTTTCCTTGTAGCTCTTGGACCTCAGGACTATGAGTTTACAGCCTTTTTCAAAAATAATTAAAGGATTAGTTCAACTCCACAATCAAAATTTCCTCATAATCATCCAAGATGTTAATGTCTTTCTTTTTCAGTCAAAAAAAAAATTAGGTTTTTGAGGAAAACATTCCAAGATTTTTTTCCATATAGTGGACTTCAATGGGGACCAATGGGTTGAAGGTCCAAACTGCAGTTTCAATGTAGCTTCAAAGATCCCATCCGAAGAATAAGGGTCTTAAAGGATTAGTTCACTTCCAGAACAAATATTTTCAGAAAATGTACTCATGTCTTTCTTTCTTCAGTCATTAAGAAATTATGTTTCTTGAGGAAAACATTTCAGGATTTCTCTCCATATAGTGGCTTTCAATGGTGCCCCCAAGTTTGAACTTCCAAAATGCAGTTTAAATGCAGCTTCAAAGGGCTCTAAATGATCCGAGCCGAGGAAGAAGGGTCTTATCTAGCGAAACGATTTTCGAAATAAATTGACAATTCATATACCTTTAACCTTAAATGCTCATCTTGTCTCATCTCTGCAATGCGTAGTCTGTGTAATCCGGGTCAATACAGTTAGGGTATGTCGAAAAACTCCCATCTCGTTTTCTTCTTTAACTTCAAAATCGTCCTACATCGCTTTATTCTACATTTTTTTTTGTAAAGGGCATTTCATCTTCTTTGCAAACACTGGGTCGGTACTTCTGCAGCGATGTAGGGTGATTTTTAAGTTGGGGAAGAAAACAAGATCAGAGTTTTTCAACATACCCTAACACAGACATAGACAAGACAAGCGTTTGAGGTTAAAAAGTATATAAATTGTCAGTTTGTTTAAAAAATGACCAGTCGTTTTGCTAGATAAGACCCTTCTTCCTTCTTTAGAGCCCTTTAAAATGGCATTTAAACTACACTTTGGAAGTTCAAACTTGGGGGCACCATTGAAATCCATTATATGGAGAGAAATCCCCAGCAAGACAAGCATTTGTGGTTAAAAAGTATATATTTTTTATTTTTTAGAAAACGACCAATAGTTTCACTGTATAAAAAACATTTTTGAAACTGCATTGAAACCGCAATTTGGACCTTTAACCTGTTGATCACCATTGAAGTCCACCATATGGAGAAAAATTCTGGAATGTTTTCCTCAAAAACCTTAATCTCTATTCGACTGAAGAAAGAAAGACCTAAACATCTTGGATGACAATGAGGCGAGTAAATTATCAGGAAATATTAATTCAGGAGTGAAAAAAATAATATTTTAATGTCATATACACAAGTATAGATCAGAGGATGCGTTAAGAATTTTTTCCCGCCTTTTACCGAACTGTAAAACTGTTCACAGATAATCTCTGTCATTTAAGTCTCACCTGTTTGATTCTGCAGAGATCTTCCACAGCCTTCCCACAAAGGAATATCATTGATGTGACTTTATTCTGACAGAACGCAAAGCACAAGTTATAAAAATTGTCAGACAAAATGACATATCTGAAGGTTTAAAGGTTATATAGGCCTTATAAACTTTGAACGCTTCATAAAATGTATACAGAATTAATAGTTAGCCAACACAGAGAGTGATAATAATATACTGACTAACAAAGAATAGACAGAAAAACTAAGAACAATAGTTTGTAAACTCACTCCAATGTCACGAGAGTTGTCTACATGGACAGTGACGTATGACGCATTGATGCCTTTCACACAGCTGATAGTGATGCTCTTTGTTTTGTTCTTATCTTCATCTCCAGACTCCCAGAACGTCTCAGTGGAGCCATCAGTCAGGCTGCCGATCATGGCTGGTCGGCTGGACGTTTTAATGTCCACCACACTGGTCAGATCTTTCAGACAGGTCACCACACAAAGTTCCTGCAATACAATAAAAAATATTATATATAAATGTATATCTTGATTGCAATGAAAGCCAATTTAGATAAAAGCTTCTGCCAAATGCATACACGTATAAGCAACAGGAAATAAAGTCTTTCCCACCTGACTAATCGCTTCATATCCCGACTGTACGCTGATGTTAAAACTCTCCTCACTGTCCCCATCATCTGATTTGGACAGGATGTTGTTGATGTGGTGAAATACGTTACTCTGGTGCAGGAACTGATGATCTGATTGTTTGAATTTAAGACTCCAACACCTATTGAAACAGCCAAACAAACACTAGATTTGTACATTTTGAAGACATGAGTTGTGCTTGCATGTCTAAAATTTGCCATCACTTTTTTTAATAGGTTTTCTATGAATAGACATACCTCAGGGCCATCTGCTGCAGTGAGCTTCCACTGGGAAGTGACATCATGAGGTCAGAGATGGTCTGGAGCAGACGGTGGAAAGTATGTGGCAGCGGATGAGCTGCTTCTCCTGCGATGAGAATGTCAGACAGGGGGTGCTCACAGACACCTAAATCCTTCTCCTGCAAGAAACAAGAAGGAAAAAGCTGTGTCAGAAAAACCTCTGTGAATAAGAACTTGCTAATTAGCAGTGTTGTTGTAAGGCCAAACCTGCTCGAGGTTCTCCTTGTTCCCTTTGTTTTCTTCATCCTCCTCTTCTTCCGTCTCAAAGGGAGACGGAGTCAGAGACGCCACAAAGTGCCACAGGATATCGTGGAGGGAGGTGGTCTGGGTTACGTTGCACAGAAGCCAATTAAAAGCCTGAGAAGGAAATGCAGAACAAAAGGTGCGTTGAGTTCCCAGAACTTCTGACCAATACATTTCCAGTACTTTTATAGTCAACAGTGATACACCGACTTCACTCAACTTCACAAAAATTCTGTATATATAAATTTGCATGACTTTTCAAGACATAATCACAGTTTAAAAATTGCCTTATATTTTCAGGTTTCCATGATCATAGGAACCCATAGTTAATTCATAGTTCAACAACATCTATGACTGTACAATTTAGGACAGGAAGAAGAGAAATGAAAGTAGATAGATGGTCAAAGAGAATGTCTGAAAGAACATCGCTGACCTCCATGGCAAACACCCTGCAGGCTGATTTGCGAAGTGCATGCTTCATAGCCACCTCCAGACCCTCTAGATCATGATGCTGGATAACAAATGCCAACACAGGCCACTGGAAGTTCCTTTCACCCTTGCTGAGAGAGCCGTGGGCTGAGATCAGTCGAGACAACTCGGGAGAAGGGTGACGAAGTAGTGATGACCCAACTTCTGTACAGACCAGCAGAAATTAACTCACATTTTGAAATCGGTTTAACAGTTAAAGGGGTCATGAACTGAGAAATCAAAAATCCCTTAAACTTCTGACATACAGTTGAGGTCAAAAGTTTACACCCCCCTTTCAGAATCTGCTAAATGGTAATAATTTTAACAAAATAAGAGGGATTATACAAAATGCATGTTATTTTTTTATTTAGTACTGACCTGAATAAGGTATTTCACATGAAAGATGTTTACATATAGTCCATAAGAGAAACTAACATTTGAATTTATAAAAATTACCTGGTTCAAAAGTTTACATACACTTGATTCTTAATATTGTGTTGTTACCCGAATGATCCACAGCTGTTTTTTTTAGTGATAGTTGTTCATGAGTCCCTTGTTTGTCCTAAACAGTTAAACTGCCCACTTTCCAACAATGACAGTATGATCCATCTAATCTTGCTACGGACAACTGAGGGACTCATATGCAACTATTACAGAAGGTTCAAACACTCACTGATGCTTCAGATGGAAAAAAAACATGCATTTCTCAATTATTTTGCCTAAATATCTTTTTTTTTTTTTCATTTAGTACTGCCCTTCAGAGGCTACTTGCATGTTTTTTTCCAGAAGACAAAATAAGTTAAATTTACCCTGATCTTCAAATTACAATAAAGTTTCCTTCTGAAGCATCAGTGTGTGTTTAAACCTTCTGTAATAGTTGCATATGAGTCCCTCAGCGTGAAAAGATAAATCTCAAAATTATACAGTCATTGTTGGAAAGGGTTCAAATACACAAAAATGCTGAAAAACCAAAGAATTTGTGAGATCTGAAGGATTTTTCTGAAGAAGAGCAGGCAGTTCAAAGTTCAAACAACTGTTCAAGACAAAGAAGGGACTCATTATCAACCACCACTAAAAAAACAACAACTGTGGATCTTTCAGGTAACAACACAGTATTAAGAATAAATGGATGTAAACTTTTGAATATTTTTTAAATTCACACTGATTCGTGCAAGTAGTGTAAATAATGAGAGAGACAAACGCAGGTCTACGCAGAAACCAAATGATAAAGATGGCTCTGAAGACAACAAGTTGTGCCAAGTTAAGAAAAAAATGTCTTTGCATCGCTTTCCATCTGACACCAACATTAGGGAAAGAGTAAAAGAACTTTGTTTTAATAAAGTTCCAGACTGCGTCAGTAAGAACTTGGTCCATTTTTCTACACAGTCTGATGCAGGATTTTGAGAAAGATTGAATCTAAAAGACAATGCTGTGCCGACTATATTGGATCCGACAGTAATGTTGTGAGTAACTGTTTTTATTACGTGGTCATAATTGCTTTGTCTGTTATTACAGCTTCTCTGATAAGAAGGGGTCAAAATATCAAAAAATAGCCTATTACTTCTAAACGAGGATGTACGTTTAAAAAAAAAATCTTGATAACATTATAAGTTGACCTCAGAGACATTACAAAACAATAAAAAGGCAGTTCATGACCCCTTTAACACAAAACATCAAGAAAACATATATTTACAAATTAAATTTAAAAGTGAACTTAAAACTTCAATTAATCAAGTCTAAACTCTGCTATGACAATGACAATGGCAAGTTCATAGATTGTAAGAACTACTAAAAATGTATACAATCAATGCAAAATAAACAGGATAAAAGCATCTGCCAAATGCAAATGATATTAAAGCACACCTAGTGTAAATAAGAGCCTCAGGACCTCAGTCACTGTCATTATGGTAATAATGGTAATTAGCTGAATTAATTAGGCACTTGTAACTGTGCTGTACAGAGTGACACAACATTACCTGCATCCCCACTGTGCACCCTGCGCCTCGGCACTGCTTTGACCCTTGCTGGAGAGGCTGAGTGCTGCTTATCATACTCAGAGGCCACCACTGAATATGAGCGCTGGAATACTGTCCGCTTGGCTGTGTCACTGTCTGTGATTGGACTTGTCTCCAAACTAAGGGAACAAAGTGAAAAAAGAAATCATACAGAGACAAGCATACCCAAAACGTTAAATGTTCACAGAACACAGCACTTTGAGAGATGGGAAGCTTGTTACAGTACCTTGGAGGCATGGACTTCATGTTACTTCCTGGCTCTTCAAAAACATTGGGGCAGGCATCTGGAGTGACCGAGATGTAGGGAGCAGGGACTGACGTAGAACGCAAATAACGCATCTCATCCTGAAACAGGTTGTCATCTTGATAGGCCCCAAAGTTCTCCGTGTGTTGGCTGTGAAAGGACATTGAGAAGACTCAATGAGATACTCAGTACACTACAACAATCTTGGCAATGGTGATCAAGGTGAACACAAGGTATTTACCGGGCTAGGGTTTGCAGATAGAGGCAGCCCATCTTGTTAGGTAGTTCCTCAGACACTCCCTCCTTGAGGCTGGGCAGATGTGAGTGGAAGGGTTTAGGTGGGTGATGGCAAAGCAGACTAGGCTCAGCAGCACTGCTCAGAGACAGCAGGAACAGTGCATTGGCACGGATCACCTGATGGGCCTCCATCGTGGGCAGAGCCCGTGGGGTTTTCACCTGGAGAGGTTTCTTCCTTGACTGCTTCACCTAAACCAAGAACCACAGGGTTGAACCCAAGGAAGAAGTATACAATTATGCATTATGCATTTCCCTACATTGGTCAAGACTGACATACCTTTTCTCTGGCAGCTGTTTGTTTTTCCCTCAGGTATTTCTCTCTACAACGATCACACACCAGGTACCAGGTGCTTCCTCCAATCCCACCATCTCCACAGTTACCAGCCCAGCCTCCACAAAAGTGGCCAATGCTGTTATAGCCCTGTCCTCCTGCATACCGACCACAACCTGAAAGAACACAACATAGAAACTGATGATTGATCTCCATATATTGGTCTTTACAGCTGCTCTGAATAAAACAGAATGGAGTAAGACCCAAGAATTGAAGACACTGTACCTGGATGGGCCTGTCTCATGTGGTACGTAACAGGGTATGGGTGAGACTCTCCACACAGCTCACAGATGGTGTCCTTCTCAGGGCCTCCCATAGCCAACTGCGCCATCTCCCCAAAGAGGTTCCCCCTGGGGCGTACCTCGGCTTTCTCCTTCTTCTTCTTCTCTTTCTTTGTCTTCTTGCCGTCCTTTTCATTCTCTTTCTTTTTAAGGATAGCGCTGGACCCTGGACTTGGGAAGATCATGTTCTGTGTAGCCGCTTTAATGGTAGCCATGGATATGTCCTCCCAAAAGGCTACTAGGTGCTGAAGGGTGAGAGGCAAGATGGACTTGGACCTCATAGAGGAGTGGCTGGTCATCTCATAGGAGACTACCTCACTTTTTCCATCCTCGCACTTCTCTGGCAAGGGTGGCTCTTTGAGCATGGACAGAACTTTGTTCTTGTTGATGCTTCCCATCTTGGAAATGTCTGGTCCATGTGGTGATATGTTGAACATGTTGAGAGCCGAGGAGATCTCCAGAGAGTGGCGGTTCTTCAGTTTGTTCTCTTTCTCTTCAAAGCCCTGCTGGCAGCTGAGAGAATTACGGATGGGTGCGTGTTCTTTTGTCAGCTCCGGGTTGAACTTGAGGAAGGATGAACAAGCCATGGCATCATGTACTATGCCCTCGTGCCACAAGAAGGCAGCGAAAACTGCACGGGCACATTCTGCAACGGAAGGCGACATGGCTTGCTTGGCAGGTTCAGTGGGACGCACGTTTTCGCCTTTAAAGAGTGGCCCTGATTTGTCTTTTTTAGGTCTCACGTGTCTGCTGGAGGTTTTACGGCTGACTTTGGGTGAGGAACGACTTTCAAGTTCCTCTTTGACTGGGGCTTTTCCAATACTAAAGTGGACCTTGGAGGAGCCCTCTTCAGCATTTTGCAACTCTGCGTTTTCATCATTGGCTTCATCGTTGGATAGCAAGGCGCTGGACCTACACACCTCCACCACTTCACTGTGAAGGTTTTCTTGAACTACATGAGGAGATGGGGCTCGGTTTTCAGCATTGCTGCTTCCTCCTTTGCCCTCTTTGGGTGAAATTTTTGGCTTGGGAGATGTAGACCTGCCCCTCAGAGGTTCCATGAGAGGAACCTTCTTCTTTCGGAGAGTGTCGGGGTCTAACGTATAGGAGTCAGATTTGGATCTCTCACGAGGAGGGTCCAGGTGCGTTTTCGAAGAAGGACTAACTTTCGAGGGCAGGTTCTTATCATGAGGGGAGGATGAACGTGGGGAACTGTTGCTGGAAGGGCTAGACCTGCCTGAACTGAAGGTCTTCTGTTTGGGTGAGGAGGAACGAGAGCCAGGGTTTGGAGACTCAGCTCTAAGGCCTGAAGTTCGGCCATCTGCTTTCAAAGCTTGTAGAGTGTTGTGGTTAGGGGAGTGGGAGCGGCTGTGAGAGTCGGACCGTAGTTTCCCAGTGTCTGATTTGAGAATGAGGGCCTCACTGGCAGACAGACTCTCATTGTTCTTGCTCTTCACCTGGTCGACAGATCGGCTAGAGTGACTGTCCGTTTTAGAGGATCGACTCTCTTGACGATGCTTGCTGCCTGGAGACATAGATCGACTGGCCATGTTATCCCTGTCACCTGCGTATCGTAACACACCAACAGTTACCAATGTGGAACTTTTTTGGTGCAGGAGGCACTCCACAAAAACTTGTCAGGCTTTTTCACATACGTAGGAAGAAAAAAATAAAAACAGACAAAAGACACTTGAAAATGTAATTTACAACATAACTTTAGAAACAAAACGGAAGTAAACAAGAAGTAAAACAGAAGTAAACTTTAAAACGGCATCTACAAGAATGCACTGAAATCCAAGAATGACTTTAAATTTTAATTTACTGACCAACATTTATTTATATATGAATTCAAGTATTCATCAAAGTATTTAAGGTAGCAATACTGATGCGAATGGAAAGCACCCAGGTCATGGGAAATGTTTGTCACCATATATATTCCAAAGCACTACATACTCTGTTGCCATGCCTAAGAGGGGAAATAAATGGACTGTGGAAGAGAGGATGACATGAAACCCCTCCCTGTAGTGAGTCTCCAGGGTGCTCCCCGGAGAAGACATGCATTACCCACCCTTTTGTCTGAGAACAAGAGATGAGAGAGCGGTGCCAGGGCCGGTCGCACTGCTTTTGTGCACACGCTCACGTGAAGCAAGGCTGCGTGATGAAGCATCTACAGCGGAAAACAGTGGCAAGGAGAGTAAGCAACAAGGCTTGAACCAAGGAAAACCATCAGAGAATGAGAAAGAAGTGAGTCAATGAACAACGGGGTGAGTGGAAGAAAGTGTATGAGGGGAAAGACTCTAGCCCTGTTTACACTTGATATTAACAATCGTCTTGGGTGATCTAATCACAAGTGGAGAACTAAGAGACTGCAGTTTACACTTATTTACATGCATTTTAAATTGGTCTGTGACCGCTTTGTTTTCAAGGGGAGAGTTAAAGATTTTGTGACTACATGTATAACTTACAATATCAGTTGATGTGTTAAAAACAGATGCAGTAAATGTGCTTCTGAGGCCATTTTATAAAGTATTCATATTATATTTGCTTCCAAATATGATGCCTTAAGTGAAATGCTTGTTATTTTAGTCAAGCTCCTATATTAACTGGGCATTTTAGATCTGTGTTATTGTTATTCTATGACCACAGGGGTTCAACAGTAATTTAATAAAGCTACGAGAATACTTTCTGTGAGCAAAGAAAACAACAACTTTATTCAACAATTTCTTCTCTTCCTTGTCAGACTCCACAGGAACTGTTGTGATAGCGGATCGCAGACTGACGCGGAATAGAAGAAATTTTTGAATAAAATTGTTATTCATAAAATTAAGCTTAATTTACTTATGTCACAGACTATTTTAACCATGCCCTTACTACCTTTCTGGTTCTTAAACGTGTCATTTGTGTTGCTGTGAATGAAGGGTCAGAAAGCTCTCAGATTTCTTTAAAAAGATGAACAAAGGTCTTAAGGAATTGGAACGACACAAGGGTGTATAATTAATGACAATTTTAATTTTTGGGTGAACTTTCCTTTCAAAAACCCTTGGTTTTGAACAATGAAGTCAGGTGGATGATGCCTGGGATGCATTAGTATTACACAACTAGCGCTACGTGGTGTGTTTCAGACTACCTCCAAATTGGATCACAAAAATGATTTACAACTAGGGATGTAACCAGCGATTATTTTAGTAATCGAGTATAGGTTGATAACTCTGACGATTAATCAAGTTATCAGGTAATTATAAATGTTTTTTTTTTTCAGGTTATAAAAATAAACTTAATCAAACAACAGCCTTTTAAATCTATGTAAATAATTAAAGTGCATAAATTAAACCTGCACTGTATAATTTTCATAATAGTATTACTTTATTATGATTTTTAAATCAAGAATTAATATATTAAGAAGCCTTAGAAAATGGTCTAATGCGTTTCATGGATTTTCATCTATGAATTGTGTCATATCCAGTATTTTTATAATCGAGTACAAGAATTGAATCAAGGAATTGAGATGGCCCTGTATGCAACCTCATCAAAGCTCTGTGAATGGTAATAGAATCACCCACGGTGGATGTAAACAGGGCCAGAGGGGCATCTAGGTACTAGGAAAGACATATGAATAGAGAAAAAGCAACAAGTAGAAGGACAGACACTGTGAGAGAGACAGAGACTGGTAGAAGCAGGCACAAGACTAAAAAATAAAACTGGGCATTAACCAGTGCAAGGAGGGTGGCAGAAGAGTGTGAAAAACTGTAATAAATCTGAAATGCAGATTCAGAGTATTCTGGCTGAGGAAAATATTGAGACACTTGCGCCTTAAATATCCCAAAAAAACCCATTGTGGATTACACTGAGGGATGCAATGCTAAAGCACTGCATGGTTTTGATTGCGTGGACAGATTCCTGGACCTCTTGGTAATTGTTAAGCTAATAAAGGATCAAATTAAGCACTGTACATGTAGCAAGCAAAAAAAGTTAACAGAAACATTTGACATGAAACACAGATATTGTTAGTAGCTACAACAGAAACACAGAACTTAAATGTTATTCGGCCACTGAGATGAGAAAGAAAAGAATCACCAATTCAAACACAGCAAGCAAGCGGGTGGACGCCGACAGAAAAGCAGGGGAAATAGGCCTGAACGAATCTCAACAACCTACGGGACACTATAACAAATAAGCGCTTAAGACAAGAACAAGCAGCACCTGTGCAAGCAAGCACCGCCACTACCTTATAGACGGACAGACTTACTCGGAAGCTGTGGATGCGGTTGAGGCTGCTGGGAAAGGGATTGTCCAAACACAAATGGGCTGTGGACAAGGGAAGAGGGAGGTTTGGCAGCTTGCTCAAGTATGGAAGGAGTTGGGAGGAAAGGCCCAGACTGAATGGAATTCAGTATGGCACTCAGCCGGTCACCTGCAATGCGGAAGACAATGGGAGTGCTGTAGCTTATATGATCCTTAAAAGGAGCCATACAAAACGCTCGTCAGTTTAACGCCCCACACAAGCACGCTCACTGGAAGGAATGGAGTGTGTGAGTGGGTCAGCTGAACCAACGTGAGGGGGATAAGGAATGGGCGGAAAAGCCGTAGGTCAGGTTTTCATGTGAAACACCTACAAGGTCACAGGTCAGGCATTGGCAGACAAAGCCAATGCTATGCGTTCATCCCTTTTATAGTGAAATTCTTTTAATATTAAGTTGTTAAAGTCAACATGAAAAAAACTTTCATAATGCAATGTTTATTGAGGGGGGGGAAGTGGGTTGGGAATTGATTTTATCTCAAGAACTGATTGGATTGGTTACATTTGATAGGTTAGTATTAACTTCATGTTGACTTTTAGTCAAGGAGCATTTAGTTAAGCACCAGGGTTTTATTAAGTATAAGAGGTGATGAAGGACCCATCAGACAGCCGTCTATGGGTAACGCCACTAAGCAGCGGTGCATGAGAACAGTATGGTGAGAGGCAGTGGACAATAAATGGGTAAGACCCAGCTGCAGCACACAGAGTCTTGCCCATGCACACAATGATGCCTTCACACGCCACAGACGACAGCCAGGACACACAGATCACAGCATGCAGAACACAATTACTCTGATTGCACAGAGCTCAATTAAGACAAAAGATTGTGTTGGCTTATTAATCAGGGGTCATACAGTATATTACATCAATAAAAGACCCTGATTTGATGTCCACTAAATCCAGGGCTCCATGACGTTTCCAAGACTTTTCCTGTTGTTTGTGATTACTAGATAAGGATTTTAAAAGATCCAATTATATGTGCAGTATACGCTACCAGTCAAAAGTTTTTGAACAGTATGATTTGTAATGTTTTTAAAAGAAGTCTCTTCTGCTCTCAAAGCTGCAAATATTTAATCCAAACTACAGCAAAAACAGTAAAATTGTGAAATATTTTGACTATTTAAAATAACTATTTTAAATAGTTATTTTCTTCAGTTTTCTAGTGGAATATATTTAAAAATATAATTTATTCCTGTGATTTCAAAGCTGAATTTTTAGCATCATTATTCCAGTCACATGATCCTTCAGAAAGCATTCTAATATTGTGATTTGCTGCTCAAAAACATTTATTATTACTGTTAAAAAATGTCAGGTGTGTCAGGTTTCTTGAAAAGAAAGTTCAGAAGAACAGCATTTATCTGAAATAGAAACCTTTTGTAACATTATACGTCTTTATCATCACTTTTGATCAATTTAAAGCATCCTTGCATTTATTTGCCAAAAAAAGAAAACAAATTATACTGACTTCAAACTTTTGAATGGCAGTTTTACAAAAGCTTTATTTCAAATAAATGTTGATTTTTAGTTCTTTCTATTCAAAGAATCATGAAAAAAAAAATAACTCAGCTGTTCTAAATATTAATGATATTAATAAAAAAACGTTTCGTGAACATAAAATCAACACAGAATAATTTCCGAAAGATCATGTGACTGTAGACTGGAGTATTGATGCTGAAAATTTAGCTTTGATCACAGGAATATATTAGATTTTAAAATATATTCAAATAGAAAAGTAAATGCAGGCTTGATAAGCAGAAGAGACTACTTTAAAAATATTTAAAAAAAAATCTTAGGTTCAAAAACTTTTGACTGGTGGTGTACACTAACATTTGGGGGTCAGTAAGATTTTTAATACTTTTATTCAGCAAGGATGCATTTAATTGATTGAAAGTCAAATAAATGCTGTTTTTTTAAACACTCTATTCATCAAAGAATCCTTAAAAAATGCATATCCACAAAAATACAAAGCAGCACAACTGTTTTCAGCATTATTTAGAATGATGGCTGTTGAAAATTCACCTTTGCCATCACAAGAATAAATTACATTTGAAATGTATTAAACATAAACATCATACATTTTAAGTGTTATTTTAAGTAATAATATTTTAAAACACTGTTTTACTATATTTTGAACATTAGACACTTTTTTTTTAAAAACATTAAAAATATTACCAACCCCAAGATTTGGATTATGCTGTATGTTTAGTAAAAAAAAAAATAATAATAATAATTCTGGTCCATTTTTTACATTACTTTTTACCTAAAAAGTTTCACCTAAAGAAATCGCAGTTACTAAAATATGAATACAACAGAAAAATCGTGGATGACTGGCTATTTTACTACTGTTGAATTGGCATCAATGTTATGAAGTAACATTTAACATCAGGAAATAAATTACCAATATATATCTGATCAAATATGACATATGTATGGTAGGGTTAGGGTTAGGGTTAGGGTTAGGGTTAGGTTAGGGTTCAATTTATTTCATGATAACAATGTATATCATGATATAGTCGTTTTATAATATATATAGGTCTTTATGATATAAAAATTTGTGATACCATAGAAATTTCATTGTCACCAGAGTCAGTATTACAAAAAACAAATACTAGCCTTAATTAAAAACAAACTCACAAGCTACTACAGTAGAACAAATAAGAAATGCTACATACATTGTATAAAGTAACCACTTGTATAAAAACACTGCATATTCTTCACTGTGTAAATTAAATATATGTAATATATTTAATTAAAGTTACAACAGTGATTTAGTCAAGAGTAGTGAGAGATTTTCTCTCTTTTATTGTTTAATTAACATGAATGACATACAGCAGGAATATTAGACTGCTGTCACTTTAGGAGCTACCTGAATTCAATAATCTGTTACATATGTAAACAGTACTGTGTATTGCTTTCCCTTAAGACCTTAATTACTGTGTTTACAAGGATACTTGCAAAGATGGGGCACTTTGACACATCCAAGTGTGTTTATGTAAAAATAAATACTCCCATCTTTACGTGCCCATGCATTTAGGGAAATAAGGTCTCTTTCGCTGCTGATTGCGCTTGAATGGTTTAAAATCACTTGTTTTTTTAAAAATCTCTACCGGTTGACAAATTTCTACTGGTTAATTGTGTCTACTGGTATATCGCCCACCCCTAGAACATGGTATGAGCAACTGGCAAATGAACTTTTATCAAATAAACAAAGGTGTTAAAGTCACTCAATAATAAATCACTTTTTTTTTCAGGATTTCTCCAGGATCTTTACTCTCACCTTTGTTGTTGATGCCGTAGTCAAAGCCCTGAGCTCCCGAGCCGCCCATGCCCCTGTTAAACGCCTGGACTGAGAATGGGCTGGGAGGAGGGGTCTGGGCTCCATGCTCCAAAATCGCTTGCTCTGTTTCAGAGAGAAACAAAGCATTAATAAACAAACAAACATCAATTACTAACAGCTATATTTCAACTTATGGTTTATGCATGGTTTTTCACATTTTAAGTTGTCTTTTATTTCATTAAGGTTATATTATCAACAAGTTATATATAATACAATTAAGTGCACTTTTTTCACAAGGGATGCCATGGATAAGGCTGGAAGTGAGAGGAGGGTTTGTTTTACCTTCTTCATGACGCAGGTACTGGTTTCCCCCTCTGTCTCGGGCCAAAGACCACGCCTCCCCATCATCGCTCTCACAGAACTCCACCACGCTGTTCTTATCCAGCTGAACCCAGGTGCCCTCCGAGTTAATCACCTGATACAGACACAGCTTTATTTACCTCCTCTCTCGCACACACACAATTCACACCACATCAATCCAGAGCAGCACGACTGATTAGCAAAGAAAACTCAGTGGAGGCTTTAAAGTAACAGCGCATTTAGACACATGAAGACAAATATTTGATGTACCATTCATTTCTCAGGATTTCTGAACTGAAACCAGTTCAAACAAAGACACTGTTTTAAAATTGACTCGATATTCGTGAGAAGAATAGCAGTGTTTGTGTAAGTTGGGAGGCTCAGAGACAGCGACTTTAGGAGAGCATTTGAGGACAGCATGACACACCACACCCTCTACTGAGAGAAGAAAGAGGCAAAGTCCAGCCCGTCCATGATCACACATGGAGACTATCCAAATGCCATAAAAGATGTTTACCGAGGTTGTGCGCCATTCAGAATTCCTGTTCAATTCCTGAATTTGAATTGAGACATTATACCGGATGCAAAAGTGTAATTTGAATTTAAGAAAGTACAATTACATTGAAAGAAAAAATAATATAATATAATATAATATAATATAATATAATATAATATAATATAATACCATACCATACCTCAGGGTATCTATAGAAGTTATAATATAGCTTAAAGCAGTGTTTTTCAACCTTTTTTGAGCCAAGGTACATTTTTAATAAAAATAAAAAAAATCACAAGGCACACCAACAATCGAAACTGTAAAAAAATGAAACTCTGTAGCCTATATTAACAAAATACAGCCATTCTTATTGAAGTGTCTTGAACAGGAATCAAATAAACACAAAGAAAAAAGTATTTTATGATCTTTCATATTTCTTCTTCTTTCAAATAAAAAGTGCAATTAACAATATACAGTCATTCTTATCAAAGTGCCTTGAATAGGAATCAAATAAACAGGCAATTAGCTATCTACTGCCAGTGCCACCTACTGATATGGAAGAGTATGACATAATTACTCTGCCGGTGTCACTAGACAGCGCAGACACTCGACAATGGCACATTATTCGCAGACAATAACTTCTTAGTTTTCAAAAAATGTTTTAGACCAATTGAAATTGAATAATTTCCCACGGCACACCTGACGATCTCTCACGGCACACTAGTGTACCGCGGCACAGTGGTTGAAAAACACTGGCTTAAAGGAACACTCCACTTTTTTTGGAAATAGGCTCATTCTCCAACTCCCCCCCCCGAGTTAATAAGTTGATTTTTACCGTTTTGAAATCCATTCAGCCGTTCTCCTGTTCTGGCGATATCACTTTTAGCATAGCTTAGCATAGATCATTGAATCCTATTAGACCAATAGCATCACGTTCAAAAATGACCAACGAGTTTCGATATTTGTCCTATTTAAAACTTGACTCTTCTGTAGTTATATCGTGTACTAAGACCGGTGGAAATGCAAAGCTTCAATTTTCTAGGCTGATAAGATTAGGAACTACACTCCCATTCCGGCGTAATAGTCAAGGAAGTTTGCTGCCGTAATATGGCCGAAGCAGGAGCAGTAATACCACGCAGCACATGTGCAAATGCTAAACTAGCTGGGAACTCATTTCTGATAATACTCCACCTGCTTCGGCCATATTACGGCCATATTATTTAAATAGGACAAATATGGAAACTCGTTGGTCAATTTTGAACGCGATGCTATTGGTCTAATAGGATTCAATGATCTATGCTAACGGTAAAAATCAACTTATTAACTCGGGGGGGAGTTGGAGAATGAGCCTATTTCCAAAAAAAGTGTAGTGTTCCTTTAAAACAACATGATAATATAGTATAACTTAAGATAATTTTAATATGATATAATAAAATAATATAATAACTCAAAGTATATACAGAATTCATATTATAGTTTAAAACAGCATGACATAAAATTATATATTATAACATAACATGATATAATATAATATAATATAGGTATGTATAGAAGTTATAATATAGTTTAAATTAACATGATAATTTAATATAACATTATATATATATATATATAATATAATATTAATTTTAATATAATATAATATAATACCTCTCAAGGTATCTACAGTAGTCATAATATAGTTTAAAATAATATAATATAATATAAAATAATATAATATAATATAATATAATATAATATAATATAATATAATATAATACCTCCCAAGGTATCTACAGAATTCCATTATTAAATTATAGTTTAAAATAGCATGACATAATATAACATAACATGATATAATATAACACCGGTATCTATAGAAGTTATAAAATAGTTTAAAATAACATGATATATAGTACAATATACTTTTTAACATAATACAATACAGTATAACATCTCAAGGTATCTACTGGAGTCATATTACAGTTTAAAATAACAATATAATATAATATTAATAAAATATAATACCTCAAGGTACCTACAGAAGTCAGTTTAAAATAACATAATACAATATAATATAACATAATATAATATAATTTAATATAATATAATACCTCAAGGTATCTACATAAGTCATGTTATAGTTTAAAATAGCGTGACATAACATAATATAACATGATATATAATATAATATATTATAACATAATATAATATAATACCTAAGGGTATCTATAGAAGTTATAACATAGTTTAAAATAACATGACATAGTATAATATAATATAACACAATATCATATAACACCTCAGGGTAACTATAGAAGTCATATTATAGTTTAAAATAAATATAATATAATATAATATAATATAATATAATATAATATATAATTTCTCAGGGTATCTATAGAAGTTATAAAATAGTTTAAAATAACATGACATATAATATAATACAATACAATACCTCAAGGTATCTATAAAAGTCCTAATATAGTATAAAATACCATGATAGATAATAATATAATATAATAAATTGACATAATTTGTAATAATTTATTTGTGTTTTCACACCAAAAACGTATAGTAAATAAATATCCTAGAACCACAAGTTCCTCTTCCTATCATTACATCAAATTCCAGTTCCACATCCTATGGGTCAGAACGAATTCAATTCAAATTCACATTTACAAATTGAAAGGGATTTGTAATTCTGAATTTTGCTCAACCCAGGTGTTTACAGAGTGGAAATTATGAATGACTTCAGTTTTTCTTAATTCACAAGCTTCATCTGTCATTATTGTTAATAGGTAATTAGGATCATTTATTAATTGTTGCATCACACAGATTTTCATACAGAGCATGCCAGATTATACGGTACGGTTACTGTGCAAAAGCTGAAGCCATGCTTGGTGGTTCTTAAGAGGGGCTTTAATAATGTGTACAGAACGACACAAGACCCACGCCAGAGCCATAGCACGTATGGCCTCAATCAAAAGACGTTACACAAAGGGTTCTCTAATCATCTAAAGAATGAAGAATTTGTGTTACAGAAACTGCAGAACTAGCAAGAAATCTGGCTAATTAGTCATTTATTGGCAGCCACAGTAACACAGTTGGGAGTCCATACCTCGCCTACCGCCTTGACTTTGTTCCCCAGAACTAACATTCCAATGGGGATACCTCTAAGGTTTGGGCAGCTTCTGATGTTGTGACCCGAAGGTCCGGTCTTCACTACCTTATAAAGACCCGGTCCGCCACCCTGGCCTGCGCCCAGGTCACGTACATTGGCGTCATGGGAAGGGCGGCCACTGCTCTCCTTTCCATAATCATCCAAATCTGACCTGCCCTCCTGCAAAACCAAAGGACAATCGTTAATTTATATTTGAAAGCAAATCGTATATTTTTAGATCAAAAGACAATAAGAGTTCAATTAGAAAAATCTAGTTTAACAAAGAGAGTCTCATTATGATTGTGGGACAGTTGCACAACCTTGACTTTTTTTGTCCTCTAAAAATATAAAAATGAATTTTAATTCAAAGACTTTAAAGAAATTTTATAGAAGCAGTTTTAATGTACAATTTATTCAGACACCTTCAACCTTTTTTACATTACCACAGTTTATTTGTATAGTTTAGAAAATGGTAATCAAATATGACAAGAACTTAGAGTTAAATTGTGTCAGAGCAATTCCTACTGATAATGTCAGATAACTTTGATAGAAAGGTATGTAATAAAACACTGTTAGGTCAAAGTGTGCCACATTTTTATCAATTTTACTGGTGTATGAAGAATATTTGGGTATAATATGTCACAGTTTACTTTATTTTGCTATCCTCACTTACATAAATGAACTATAGTGTCCTGCACCCACTAGTAAAAAAATATCAAAAATTATATTTGGCGTCGGCACCGATAGCCTTAGTGGTTAGTGCGCCGACATATAGCGCAACTGTGCTCACAGCGACCCAAGTTCGATTCCCGCCTCGAGGTTCTTTGCCAATCCTGCTCCCCTCTCTCTGCTCATTGATTTCCTGTCATCTCTCTACTGTCCTGTCCATTAAAGGCATAAAAAGCCCCAAAAATATAACTTTAAATATATATATATATATATTTATTTATTTGGTGTCTGAATAATTTCTATATACATAGACTTTCCAATTGTGCTTCTAAATACAAACAAATATTCTTTAAAGATATCATCTAATTGTAAATTGTGGGATGAAAATCATTATAACAAACATACCACTGTGTTTTGACGAAGTTCTGCTAACTAATACTATATAGACATGCCGTTCATAAACTGACAAAAATCATTTTGCCTTTGTGTGAGGGAAAACAATAACATGCATTCACATATTCCGCTTTTTGTTAAAGAAATAGTTCACTCAAAATTAAAAAGTCTGTCATTATTATTATGCATTGTTATTTTTTATCATGGAACACAAAAAGACATTTACTCATTTGCATACATTATTAAGAGATGTGCCATAAAAGTGTGTAAAACTCCTCAAAAATGAATTCACCTTTTGTGTTTCATAGAAGAAAACAGCATATAAATTTGGAACAAGATAAAGGTAAGTAAGTAATGACAAATTGTTTATTTTGTGGGTGAACTATTCCTTCAAATCCTCATGCAACTGACTTTCAATTGTTTTAAGTGTGAACTAAGACATGAAAACGCAAAAAGCTTTACCCAAGGTTAACATAAATGTAATGTAATGATCATTAGGTTCTTACAACACAATCAAAACGTGGTACTGGAACCTTTGTGCATACAAGTAAAAGATGATAAAATATATTTTCACTCACACAGTTTACACAATTAAGCATGCAACTCTGATGACTCTCCAAAAATCACAACCGGAAACGTCTCAAAATCATGAGAAACACTGGTGAAAAGCAAAGCAGCAGCCAAGCTACACACACCTCATCTCACAACTCACCTGAGGAAAACAAGATAAGGTCGTCCAAGACAAAAAGTCGATATCCCTGACTCCTTGGCTAGCGCTAAAGATATTCTGAGCAACAGATTATAAGCAAGTCAAAACACGCTCGGGAATTACCTTCAATTAGAAACGCAGATGGTATGGTTTGTCTTTTTTTGGAAGAGATGGATGTTATAGTGACAGTCTATTTGACTTTTTTCGAATTTTCTCCGTGAGACAGTAAGAGAAGAATTTAAAGCCTGAGAAGGTCTAGCAAACAAAATCCTAAAACTTAAGTTCTGCTCAAGATTGTGAGTGCAAATGCTCCAATTGCAACAATTTAAAATCACAAAACACGGCAAATGAAAAATAAATCACATAAATATGAAGACTCATAATCTTCCAAAAAAGATTGGTGGTGTGTCATGCTGTTCATACTGGGAGCCTTGATGACATTTTCACATCCAGAGGTAATTATGCTCTCAAAATCACAGCCCACTTTCAGGCCTTGGGTTAGGACAACAGCTTGTTTCATGGCAGAACCTCATTAAAAGTTGCGGGACCCCGACAGCTAATTTAAACAAATCAACCCCTTTTAAACCAATTGTTGAAAAGGTTTAATTATGATCATTTTTAACCAAATGAATCTTCGTCTGTTTATTAATGTTTATAATTTCAAATTGGTTATGTGAAGAGATTAAAGTTTTCAGTGAACCGCACTGATGCAGCTCATACGTCTATACTGTCATGACCAGGAAACAGCAAAGCTTTGTACACAGATATTTGTTAGCAATACAAGAGCTATTTTTCACACCACATATGATGAGTAACAACACAGTAGGGCTGCACAATTGAACAGCTGCCGCAATAAATTAATCATAAAGCCTCGATTAAAGATTTTCCTTAAGCTGTCACCTTATTTGCACGTTAGAGAGCCTATAGACTCCGTTCTGTTTTTTATTGTTGAAGAAACATGACCTGACACTTAAAAAAAAAAAAACTGTGGAAGCAAACAGAAAAGAATCATGACATGTTGCCCCACTCACTTACAATGTAGATGGTGTAAAACCTAACAAACACTGGAATACACTACACAACTTCAGCACAGGTTTTTGCCCTTGATTTGCATTCTGGAAGAGTTAACACCGGTTGGAGAAAGTCAGAGATAGTATTACGGTCTAGAGGTATGATTCACGCTTTAACATCCCGGACGAGCCCCCAATTATGTTACGGTGACAGCTGTAACATAAATGAGGGTTAACACAAAAGGCTTGGTTCAATAGGGGAAATTATTTCATGACAATAACATAAATTGTGGGGGAGAAAATAGTCTGGAAAGTTAACCAGAGTTAAGATCGGTTGAAGAAAGTCAGAGACAGTGTTACGGTCTAGAAGTATGATTCTCGCTTTAACATCCCGGACAAGCCCCCAATTATGTTACAGTGACAGCTATAACATAAATGAGGGTTAAGACCAAAGGTTCGGTTCAATAGGGGAATTTATTTCACGACAGAGAAATAAAATTTTGTGGGGGAGAAAATAGTCTGGAAACTCAACCGGAGTTAAGACCGGTTGGAGAAAGTCAGCGATAGTGTTAAGGTCAAGAGGTATGATTCTCGCTTTAACATCCCGGACAAGCCCCCAATTAAGTTACAGTGACAGCTATAACATAAATGAGGGTCGGCTTGGTTCAATAGGGGAAATTATTTCACGACAATAACATCATAAATTGTGGGGGAGAAAATAGTCTGGAAAGTCAACCGGAGTTAAGACCGGTTGGAGAAAGTCAGAGATAGTATTATGGTGCGCTCACACCGGACACGAATGAAGCGGCAAGTGCGAGTGATTTACATGTTAAGTCAATGCAAAGACGCAAATATCCTACATAGACTACGGCAAGCTAAAGCTGGCAAATTGAGCTCATTCACCTATTTTACAACTACTTTCCCGCTGACGAGTGGCAGATGCCCCTCCCATGACGCGAATTCGCGTCTGTTGTGAAGTAAATTAAACGCGCGAATGAAGCGAGTAAACTAAAATGTTCAAGCGTCCAACTACGCGCGATTTATTAGCGCAAGTCGTGTCCGCTGTGAATGCACTCTTATGGTCTAGAGGTATGATTCTCGCCTTAACATCCCGGACGAGCCCCCAATTATGTTACAGTGACAGCTATAACATAAATGAGGGTTAACACAAAAGGCTCGGTTCAATAGGGGAATTTATTTCACGACAATAACACAACATATTGTGGGGGAGAAAATAGTCTCCAAACTCAACCGGAGTTAACACCGGTTGGAGAAAGTCAGAGATAGTGTTACAATCTAGAGGTATGATTCTCACAATAACACATCGGACGAGCCCCCAATTATGTTACAGTGACAATTATAACATAAAAGAGGGTCAACACAAAAGACTTGGTTCAATAGGGGAAATTATTCCACGACAATAACATAACATGTGGGGGAGAAAATAGTCTGGAAGGTTAACCAGAGTTAAGACCAGTTGGAGAAAGTCAGAAATAGTGTTACAAGTCTAGAGGTATGATTCTCACTTTAACATCCCGGACGAGCCCCCAATTATGTTACAGTGACAGCTATAACATAAATGAGGGTCAACACAAACAGCTCGATTCAATAGGGGAATTTATTTTACGACAATAACATATTGTGAGGGAGAAAATAGTCTGGATAATAAAAAATAAAACAAAGTGAAGCGCAACTGGATCGCCGCTAAAAATCCCGCCGCCCCAATGTGGTAACAAGGAACACATGATATTGCGAAAATTTAGGACTCAGTGTGCCAATTTCAGAATGCTATAATTAGCCGATTTCGCAGAAAATTTTGTAGTATACGATGAGCACAGACAGATTTTTCTATCTTCAGACTCTGGTCCTGTTTACACCCGTTTTTTTAATCTGTATCTTTTGTTCACTTTCAATTTGATTTAAAGGAAGAGTGTATGGTCAGGTGTATGAATGGTCCTTTGCTGATCTCTCGATCTAAGGGTGTGTTCACACTTGTCATGTTTGGTTTGATTAAAATGAACTCTGATGTGATTGCTCTGTTAGCGCGGTGCGTTTGAGTAAGTGTGAACGCTGCCATCTGAACCCTGGTTCGCACCAAACAAGCAGACCAAGGCCGCTAAAAAGATGGGTCTTGGTCCACATCCAAATGAACTCTGGTGGTTTATGAGCTTTGAGAATTTGCATGTGGTGAAAATAAAATCGTATGCACATACAACAACGAGCACGCTTAGTCCAGTTGATGACATTAGGTGTATTCGACTTAAAGCAGTGCTGAGCAGATCAATCTGTGAACGGGAACTTTGATGTCACAAAACGATTGGTCTGTGCAGCGCCACTTTAAGTTGAACGCATCTTTTCATTTTGTTTGGAGTGTACGATGAGCACTAAACATTTAGATTCTGTATCTCTAGGTTCGCTGTCAAAAATGCCAGTGTGAACACTATGCAGAACAAGACCAAATGTATCATTTACCATTTTGGTCCAAATGAACCAAGCAAACTACAAGTGTGAACACACCCTTAATCTTTCTTCTATCCACTTTCAACCATTTTCCTGATTTCTATAAAGGGAGGTTCTAATGTTTAAGAATTAGTTCAGTAGGCAGAGACATTACAATACGTCTACATTACAATACGGTCTAATGAGTTTTCAACTACCTCTGGAACAGTGTTGGGGTTAACACATTACAAGCAGAGTTACTTTTTTAAATAAGTAACGGTTTGTTTTCCCATTTACTGACTGACATCTCTCCCATCCTTGTGTTGAGAGAAACTAGAAGTGACGTGCAAAGAAATTTCCTTCAGACCGAGGCTTATTAATTTCACTTTTTGTGTGACGAACAGTTGTAACGCAAAAGTAACATAGTAACGCAAACGCAAAAGTAACAATGCATTAGTGTATCCCAGGTTTTACAAACAAGATGTAGATGTGGTGTAAACTGGAACTAATCACTGTAATAAATAAAAGCGACTAAAAATCAAATCGACGAAATACGAACTTTGTCATAATCGTGCAGCCCTACAAAACAGTGTGCATGAGTTAGTGTCTTTCAATCAGGAGTTAATAAGACAAGGAACTAGCAACATGCACCCACCCTTAACACTTTCCATCCTGGCCTCCGAGTGATCGTGCCCAATCTAAACTACACAGCAGCACTAACACATGCAAAGACACATTTTGTTGGTCTTTGTAAGTACTCGACAAAGCATGCTTGTAGACATTTGGGAGTGGGTCATTAGATGCCCATGATTCACTGTAAAAAAGAGCCAAACTGAAGTACATCGAATGATCAACCCTAAACATGATTGAAGTTAAGCTGGCAGTTAGAAATCCCGTTCCCAAATGAGGAGAGTAGGGGCTCCGGCTAATCTACAAAGGGGGAGGCCTTTTACTTACGTCGACAGGGACCAGGAGGCTTCTGCCCAGATGCTGGTTAAAAGAGAGGCACCAGGCTTCAGTGTACCCATTCATGTTGGGAACATACTTCTTTACTGTCTCATCATTCAGTCTGAGCCAGACACCATCATCATTGTGGATCTATGGGAAACAAGCAACAGAGCGGAGCCATGCCCTCCTGTAACTGCTAACACGCCCCTCGCACGAGCCTCTGAGGCTGCAGAGCCAATCGCGTTAATGCACAGCGCCAACCAATTGGATTTATAATGAGGGACATTGAGATGCATCATCTACAAACTTTGTGTATGCATGTACTGTAAATGCTATTGGTGGTTGCCAGCAGGGAACAACAGGCCCTTTCACGTGACTCATGTTAAGGTCCTGCGCCACTTTGAGCATGTGAAAAGCACTGCATCAGCATCTAAGGGCAATTTCTACAAGTTTGCTAGTTTACAAGTCAGCAGCAAGCTTACACTACCACTCAAAAGTTTGGACATGAATAGAAAAAAAAAAAATATATATACTATTTAAATTAAACTGCCTTTTCCTTACTATACTTTTCCAAAAAGCATTTTTAGTTTTGCAAAGCAATTAATTTGCATTAAAAAGCATTAAACAGATCTATATGTGCTAATATAATACATAAATGATTATTAGATAATGCCACACTATTCAAAAGTCTGAGGTCAGTTCACTTCAAAAACAAAAATTTACAGATAATGTACTCACCCCTTTGAGATCCAAGATGTTCATGACTTTCTTTCTTCAGTCGTAAGGAAATTATGTTTTTTGAGGAGAACATTTCAGGATTTTTCTCCATATAGAGGACATCTATGGTGCCCTGAGGTTGAAATTCCAAAATGCAGATTAAATGTGGCTTCAAAATATCCCAAATGCGGCTGTAAACGATCCTAGCCGAGGAAAAAGGGTCATATCTAGCTAAATGATCGTTTTTTTTTTTTTTTTAAGAATTACAATTTATATACTTTTTAACCTCAAACGCTGGATTTGAAATTGTAAAAAAAAAAAAAAAAAAAAAAAAATCCATATTTTCGCCAGATAAGACCCTTTTTTCTCGGCTGGGATCATTTACAGCCGCATCTGGGATCGTTTGAAGCTGCATTTAAACAGCATTTTGGAAATTCAAACTTCATAGAAGTGCACTATATGGAGAAAAATCCTGAAACGTTTTCCTCCTTTACAACTTAAGAAAGAAAAAAAGACATAAACATCTTGGATGACAAGGGGTGCGGGGGGTACATTTTCTGTAAATGTTCTCCTGTAATCCTTAAGAAATTACAGTAAAAAAAATAATACTTTTATTTAGCAAGAATATATTAAATTGATTAAAATTGATCAAAAACATAAATGTTACAAAGATTTCTATTTCAAATGAATGAAAAATATTAAGCAGCATCTAAACATTGATAATAATAATACATTTTTCTTGAGCAGCAAAATACCATAACATAATGATTTCTGAAGGATCATGTGACACTGAAGACTGGAGTATAAAACATTTATAATAATTAGTAAATGATTACTAAAATTCTGTTTTAAAATTCTCTGTCAAGCCACAAGATGATGCTGAAAATTCAGTTTTGCATCACAAGAATAAACTTCAATTAAAATATATTAAAATGTGTATTATTTTATAACTTATATAAGTTATAAATATATAAGAACCAGTTATTGTAAATTCAAATTTTTTTTTACAATATTACTATTTTTACTGTATTTTAATCAAATGATTGCAGCACAAGTGACTTCTATAAATATAAAAATATCTTACTGACCAAACTTTTGAACAATAGTGTATTATATAAACAAAAGGTAACAGATATTAATAGTTAGTAATTAATTATATATTATATATACACATACACACACACATACACAAAGTATATATATAAAAAGTGAAAAGTTTAGTCAAGTGTGTCCAAAATTTTGACTGCTAGGTGTTATTATATATAGTTTGGCCTGTCATGCAAACGTCATGCAGTTTTTCCAATTAGGCGTGCTTTGAAAGGTCAACAGCGAATGGTTGAGCCAAACATTACAAGTTTCCAGGGAAAGGCTGTAGCTGACGCTTCGCTCCATAAAGTTCAATGCATCTGCCAGTCATGTGAAAGGGCCTTCAGAGCAACCGACAGCACTGCGAATGTGAAACTGGGTCTAATAGGAGCTATGAGTGATTGACATGCAGCAATGGGTTTTCTTCTTTTAGTTTTCCTATTTGAGATTGAACTACAGCCTCAAAGTCTCCTGCATGTGAATGAAGCAAAGGATAGGCAAATAAATGCTTCTGACCAAATCAAAAGTCAATTTAAAAGCTTAGAGAAATGCGGAAATTGTTTTAAAAGCCTTTCGTTTTAAAACAGAGCATTAATTAACCATTCATAATTACGTTCACAGATTCAAGAAAGAGAAAAAGGGACTTTAATTCAGAAGAGTTTGACCCTATTCTAGAGCGGGTTACCTCGTCAATGAATGTGATGGTGCCATTGACTTGGACTATGCCTATCTGTTCGCTCTGCAGAGAGGGGTGACTACGCACGCGCAGCCCTGCGCTGTCCTTGGCCACAAATTTGCGCACCTGAGAGAAGCAGAGGGGGAGAGACAGAGAGACAGTGAGACAGATGAGAAGACGGCAGGATGCTACAGAGAGCAGAAAGAAGAACAGAACCCACACATCCTGTCAGATGAGAGAAACGTCAGTCCAGACATTCAGCAGCAAAGAGTAGGAAAGACATTTGATTTTGCGCAGATGTGTTGCTTGTTTCCCAATACACAGTAAAGAAATTCATGGTGTACAAACAGCTACTTGCACACCAATAGTCTCTAGCCTCCACTCTTTATAAACAAAAACAAACTACCCATCTACCTATCATGTAGTCCCTCAAGAGTGTAAATTAATTAGTAAAATTTGTATAATCATGAACTAATTCTAAAGTAAATTACTTAAATTCTGTTTAAAAATAGTTATAGATGGATGTTTGCACGTCAAGGTGTGGGACATCAACTTCCAGAAAGTATTTATAATGACATAAAATGTGACCCTGGACCACAAAACCAGTCTTAAGTAGTAAGTTATATTTGTAGCAATAGCCAAAAATACATTGTATGGGTCAAAATGATCGATTTTACTTGCATGCCAAAAATCATTAGGATATTAAGTCAAGATCATGTTCCATGAAAATATTTTGTAAATTTGCTGTAAATTATTGTAAATATATCAAAACGTAATATGCATTGCTTATAACTTCATTTGGACAACTTTAAAGGCGATTTTCTCAATATTTTGATTTTCTTTGCACCCTCAGATTCCAGATTTTCAAATAGTTGTATCTCGGCCAAATATAGTCTTATCCTAACAAACCTAAATCAATGGAAAGCTTATTTATTCAGCTTGTATAAATCTCAATTTAAAAAAAAAAAAAATACTCTTATGACTGGCTTTCTGGTCCAGGATCACAAATCATATTTATAAAAATAAATGCTGTAATTGTATACTATCTGCTTCAGTGCAAAACATTTTTAATCAAATTTTCCAAAGAATGACAGTCCAGTTGTGACCATTTACACTATCATTGAAAAGGTAGTGGTCTATATGATTTTTTTTTAAGAACTTAATTTTATACAGCAAAGACCCTTCAAAAGAGTCAGTAAAAATGCATAGAATTACAAAAGATTTATCATTTAAATAAACGCCGCTCTGTTAAACTTTCTATTAATCAAAGAATCCCCCCAAAAAAGTGTCACGATTTCCTTCGAAATATTAAGCATCACAACTGCTTTCAACATTGATAACCAGAATATTAGAATGATTTCTGAAGGATGATGTGACACTGAAGACTGGAGTAATGATGCTGAAAATTCAGATTTGCATCAAAAGAATTCATTACATTTAAATTGTAATAATATTTCACAATATTACTGTTTAAAATAAATGCAGACTTGCTGAGCATAAGAGGTTTCTTTCAAAAATATGCATCAACTGATTCTTGGCCTGGCCAATTATTGGCACAGACATTAAGCATTTTCATGGTTAGCAGTATCAGTCATTTCCAAAACCGAGTTTCTGATAAAATAATTTAAAAGCATTTAAAGAAAGCTTTTGTCAGAGCCCTGGTTATTCTTAATTTTGACAATTTTCTTTTACACCAGACATACAGTCAAAAGTTTTTGGACAGATTTTTTTTTTAAGTATCTTCTGCTTACCAAGCCTGTATTTATTCAAGCCAAAATACAGCAAAAGCAGTAATATTGTGAAATAATTATACTATTTAAAATAACTGCTTTCTATTTGAATATATTTTCAAATGTAATTTATTCCGGTGATCAAAGCTACATTTTTTAGCATCATTACTTCAGTCTTCAGTGTCACATGATCCTTTTTTAATTATAAGTGCTAATTTGATTTGCAAGAAACATTTTTTTTTATCAATATTTAAAACAGTTGAGTACATAATTTTTTTTAGGATTCTTTGATGAATAGAAAGATCCAACGATCAGCATTTATCTGAAATAAAAACCTTTTGTAACATACACTATACCATTAAAAAACTTGGAGTCAGTATTTTTTTTTTTTTTAAAGAAATGATAGAAATAAATACTTCTATTTAGCAAGGACACTTTAAATTTATCTAAAGTGAAAGACATATATAAATGTTACAAAAAAATCTGAACTTTCTATTCATCAAATAAACCTGAAAAAAATCCGCTCGGCTGTTTTCAACATAATAATACATGTTTTTTGAGCAGCAAAGTATAAAAAAGATTTCTGAAGGATCATGTGACTGGGGTAATGATGCTAAACTAAAGATTCAGCTTTAAAAAAACAGGAGTAAATCACATTTTTAAATATATTCAAATAGAAAACAGTTCTTTTAAATATCTCAAATAAATGCAGGCTTAAGGAGCAGAAAGCAGAAAGACTATTAAAACATTTTTTTTTTTTTAAATCTTACCAATCTCAAACATTTGAACAGTAAAGTAGTCAGACCTGACACATCAGATTGAGCTGCTGCTTGGGAATTTGGAAACTCACCTTACTAGGCTGAGGTTCAGCTTTAGGTTTGACCATCTGTGTGCCAGGAGGGATCATTCCTTTGGGTGGGTCTTTGACCTCCACCTCCAGACCAGCATCTGAACAAACATTATTTTTGTCAGCAAACCAATTTCATAGCTTCATAATATCAAGAGTTACTAAAGACTTCATGCACAACAACTATAAATCATATTTTATCCTTTTTTTCCTGAAGAAACTGATTTCGAAAACCTATTTGAGCACTAGAAATATACACGATCCACTTTGGACACCCTCCAAACACAGAGCTCTAATCTGAAAAGCAGTTACCAATCTCAATGCCATCGATGGTCACATGAATGGTGTAAAGCCCAACAGCACCAGGGGTCCAGTTAGCGCTGTAGGTGCCATCTGTGTTTGCCCGGATAAGCATGTTCTCACTGGGTCTGAGTAAAAAGCAAATAAACTCAGCGTGAAACCTGTGTTCGCATTTGAATTTGTTTGTCATTTATATGTGACAGGTAGGAAAGCAGTCTTTGAACCTCTTTGGTGTCGGTGAGGCGAAGCGAAGCTCTTCAAAGGAGTAATTTTCATACGCCTGGATAAAAAAAAAAAGCAAGTGACAACTTTAGGAAGAAAGTTTGGGAAGATGGTTAAAAATGAGAAACACTAGGGTAATAATCCAAATAATTTTTGTAGCTACTGTATTTATCAAGTCAAGAGATGAGAGGAACCTTCATCATGGTGATGGCGATATAACGGGCCTCTTTGATAATCATGGGCTCATACGTCGCCTCCAGTTTGGGCGCTGGGTGGCCACCGTAGGTGAGATCAGTGCCTGATGTGGAATTAGAGGAGCTGCCTGGCAAACGCTGCAGCTTTTTCATGTTTTCCTGCTGGATGGACTTCTTCTGAGAGACAGGAACCGCCTTGACCTCAACCTACAACACAGAGCAGAGACACTTAGATTCATGCTTGTTTCATAACACACTTTTTAATTTGAAAAAGATGCTAACCTTCATGTTTGGCACATGCACGACATCTCCATATTGGTCTTTGGTCTGCACCACAACAGTAGTGGGCCAGCCACAGCGGATGTCGTCTTTGTTCAGGATGAGAGAGGTCTTCTGAGGGTCTGCGTAGGAGTCTGGCTGAAGCCACCTGGGAGAGCAGAATGGTACAGATGCTAGGATGAGGGCTTTAAGCTATCAAAAGACCATAAACACAGTACTGATTAGATTATTTATGAATAAAAGGAGATGTTTGGGACAGACCTGGCGAGCCGCCCACCGCTGGAGTTTTGTACACAGGTGATGAAGTCCTCTAGGAAGGAGTGTTCGTTAGTTTGCAGGTGCAGTGGCAGGTTGCCTTCCAGTGCCTCTAGGATTGTGGGAGAGTGAGAGAGCGCCAGTCCCTTCCCCAGGAGCCCTGAGTGAGATTTACACACCTGCTCGACACAAACACACCATTAGAGCTGAAGATGAAGGTACTGTGCTCAAACACAAAAGGCATTTTGATATTCAGTACCTGGAGTGAGGCCTCTTCTAAAATCTCCAAATCCTCCTCCAATTCATTTCCTGTAAGACATTATATAAATCATATAATTAGATGAAAAAGACACTTAAGCTTATGCTTTTATTAGTGGCACCAATGAAGGAAATATTAACTACGTTTTTTAATAGTGTGACAGTAGCTCAGATGTTTCAAACATTGTAGCTTTTCCAGTAACAAGTAGTCGCAGTGTACCATGACAAAATTGTTTAAATGTCAAGTTATGTTATGATTTACAGTAAGCTGTGGCAATGTTCAAACAAGTTCTCAGCTTTAACAAGTCTGTTTCATTCTAGTGTATCGGTTCATTCTGAAGGTTCACATATATTCGATTTATTTGGACAAGGTAAATAAATTTAGAACACTGAAAAATAACAATTGGGTCAGTCATATAAATCAACCCTACTTCAGTCGCATTTAATTTATTGTATCTGTTAAAAGTGTGTTACTCTATCTGAGATTTATTCGAAACTGTCAGTGTTTTGAACAAGAAAAAAAGTAGTTCTAAATAAATAAAAAAAACTATGCAACTAAATACACTAACTTTTTTTTTAAAGTTTCATTATGAATTCTAAAGTTTTCAAAAGAAGTGTTTGCATTTATTTGATCAAAAGTTCTATTTGACAACACTACAAGTCAAAAGTTTTTTGGTAACACTTTACAATAAGGTTCATTAGTTAACCACATTAGTTAACATGAACTAATAATGAACTGCACTTATACAGCATTCATTAATCTTTGTTAATGTTAATTTCAACATTTACTAATACATTATTAAAATTGTGTTAACATTAGTTAATGCAGTGTGAACTAACATGAACAAACAATGAACAACTGTATTTCCGTTAACTAATGTTAATAAAGATTAGTAAATGCAGCAACAAATGTATTGCTCATGGTTAGTTCATGTTAGTTAATACATTAACTAATGTTTAACTAATAAACCTTATTGTAAAGTGTTACCAGTTTTTTTTAAATGTTTGTTAAAGAAGTCTCTTCTGCTCACCAAGCCTGTATTTATTTGATTTAAAGTACAGCAAAAACAGTAAAACTGTGAAATATTTGTACTATTTAAAATAATTGTTTTCTACTGGAATAGATTTTAATCTGTAATTTATTCCTGTGATTTCAAAGCTGAATTTTAGCATAATTACTCAGCATAATTAAAAAATATTCTGATTTGCTACTCAAAAAAACAATTATTATTATTATGTTAAAAACAGCCGAGCAGATTTTTTCAGGTTTCTTTGATGAATAGAATGTTCAGAAGAGAAGCATTTCTCTAAAATAGAAATCTTTTGTAACATTATGAATATTTCTATAACTTTTGATCAATTTAAAGCATCTTTGCTAAATTAAAGTATTCATTTCTATCATTCTATCATGCTGAAAATTCAGCTTTGAAATCACAGAGATAAATTATGTTTTAAAATATATTACAAATATTTTATAATATTACTGCTTTTGCTGTACTTTGGGTCAAATAAATGCAGGCTTGGTAAGCAGAAGAGACGTCTTAAAAAAAAAACTTACTGTTCAAAAACTTTTGACTGATAGTGTATATTTTAAAATGTAATTTATTCCTGTGATGCAAAGCTGAATTTTCAGCACCATTACTCCAGTCCTCAGTGTCACATGATTGGTAAATAAATAAATAAATAAATAAATACAAGTAAAAAAAGCTTCTAATATGTTGACTTGCTGCTCAAAAAACATTTCTTCTTTTAAATCAAGGTTAAAAACAGTTCTGTGAAAACCGTGACACATTTTTCCAGGATTGTTTGATGAATAGAAAGTTCAAAAGAACAGCATTTATTTGAAACCGAAATCTTTAGCAATGTTAAAAATTATAAATATTTTTATGTGTCGTTGCTGGAAAAAAGTATTACTTCCTTTCAGAAAACAAAAACAAAATCTTACTAAACCTAATGGTAGTATGTGTTTTAAAAATCATCTAAAAAGACATTGCCCCTTAAGTATCACCTACTGCAGTCAGCTACTTGATGTTAGTTTGCTATAACTATAAAACATTTTGAGTAGCTTGTTAATGCCACATTTCAGTAGGTATGTATCTTCTAGAGCACTGGAAAGCAACAGTCATTCTTACCTATGGGTAGGGCAAGATCCTTTTTCATGAGTGCAGCTGCACACACGCTTCCCAAATAGGCTAATTCCTTCTCCAGCTGAATAATTCCCTGAAAGCACAGCCACATTTACATTACACTTAGACTTACAGCATGACAGATGTCTCAAATACATATGCAGCATGGAGCACTAATCCTTTCTCCAGTCAAAAATAATCCATAATTCAGATGCTAGCAGTGGTAAATATAAATGAATTTTATTTAGGATGTCCAAGCTGAAACACTGTCCACTCACAGTTCAATACTTCACAACTTTACTACATTTTTCTATAAATGTTGCCCTGAAAATGAAGTGATTTAACAGTGTAGGGCCACATATTGTAAAAAGCAGGGTTAAACAGGTTCCTCAAACATTAATACTTAATTGTATGCATTGGGCTCAGGTTTAGAACACATCCATATTGAATTTCATACCTCATCAACCCCAGGGTTAAACTCATAACCGACAGCCACACATTTGAATCCATAGAAACAGGCTTTCTCATCTTTCACATAATCCGATGCCGTTTCCAAGGAAAAGTGAGCTTCGTTACCTGATATTGGAGAAAGTAAATTAGTTAATGAGCAAGACTGTGTAGCATAACTAATTTTGAATAATAATAAGTTAATACAAGTAAAAATCTAACCATTTTTGATAAACATGGACATTAACTAAATTAAAGGAGTCAAAAATATTTACTAAAACTTCAAATTAAAATAAAATGAAGATGGAAAATACAAAGACATTCAAAACTAATTCAAAAGATTTTTTAAAAACTATAATAGCATCTCAATGATACTAAAATATCACTGATAAGGTGGCATCTGTGCATATAATCAGAGTCCCCATAGAGATACAATTCTGTAAACGATCCCACAATCTTCCTGATTGGGATCTGGTGTTTATAAATCCTCTTTAGGACAAAATAAATAAGCTTTATCTCCTGACAGGGTAGAGACTCCCGCTCAAGGGCCTGGAAGTGGTGTTAAGTAAACATCATGAGAAATGTCTTCTTTTTTATTACTGGACATCAACAAATACTGACACGTCAACAGCATGTTCATTAAAATGATAGTGTAAGTAAACATTTACAAAGTCTGGGACACGGCCGTTACCTGGCAGCACCAAGACAGCGGTGGGCCAGCCACTGGAGCCAGAGAACTTCTTGAGCTCGGTCCAGCTGTTGATGGTCTCGTGAGCCAGAGTTTTGGAGCCGAGCCCAGAGAAGTGCAGCGATCGGCTGGGGATCAGGAGACGGAGGACATCTTCTGGCTGTGCTGTGCCACACTGAGGATCAAACTCAACCGTAATCCAGCGAACGCAGTCGGGAAAAGAAACCTGGAAACCAGCACAGGGGAATGTGATTAAACCACTTTCTTGAAGGTACACCGGTCATACTGCATCTAAATTTGTAACAAGTTGACTGGATTGCTGAGGAGCTGATTGGCTGTTTTGGGTGTGGATTAGGGTGTTGCGGAGGGATCTTATTAGGTGTTGCTGGATGGTTGTTTAGGGTGTTGCTGAGAAATTGATTGGGTGTTCTGGTGGTTGACTAGGGTGTCGCTGAGGCGTTGATTGGTTGTTCAAGGTAGTAGATCAAGGTGTTGCTGGGGATTTTAATGGTGTTTCTAGGTGACTGTGTAGGGCAGGGGTGCCCAACCCTGTTCCTGGAGACCTACCATCTTGCAAAGTTTAGCTCCAACCCAGATCAAACACACCTGAGCCAGCTAATTAATCTCTTAGGTAGCACTTGATAATTACAGACAGCTGTGTTGGAGCAGGGCTGGAACTAAAGTCTGCAGGTAGGTAGATCTCCAGGAACAGGGTTAGGCACCCCTGGTGTAGGGTGGTGCTGAGGAGTTGATGGGGTGTTTTGGTGTATGATTAGGGCGTTACTGTGTAGCTGATTGGATGTACTGGGTGATTGATAGGGTGTAGCTGGGAATCCTATTGGGGGTTGCTGAGGAGTTGATTGGTTGTTCTAGGTAGTGGATTAGGGTGTTCTGGGTGGTTGTTTAGACTGTTTCATTGGTTGTTCTGGGTGGTTGATTAGGGTGTTGCTGAGGAATTGACTGGGTGTACTAGGTGGTTGAGTAGGATGTTGCTGAGGAACTGATTGGGTGTTCTAGGTGTGGATTAGGGCTTTGCTGGGGATTTTATTGGGCGTTTCCGTGTGGTTCTTAGCATTGCTAAGAAGTTGATTGGTTGTTTCGAGTGTGAATTATGGTGCTGCTGAGGAATAGATTGGGTGTTCTGGGTGGTTGATTAAGGTGTAGCTGAGGAGTTGATTGGTTGTTCTAGGAATTGGATTAGGGTGGTCAGGGTGTTGCAGAGAAGTTGATTGGTGGTTTTGGGTGTGGATTAGGGTGTTGCTGGGGGATTTTATTGGGTGTTGCTGGGTGGTCGTTTAGGGTGTAGTTGAGAAGTTGATTAGTTGTTCTAGGTAGTGGATTAGGGTGTTCTGGTTGTTGATTAGGGTGTTGCTAAGGATTTGATTGGGTGTACCGGGGGGTTGAGTAGGATGTGGCTGAAATTTAATTGGGTGTTGCTGGGGTTTTATTAGGTGTCGCTGAGTGGTTGTTAGGGTGTTGCTGAGAAGTTGATTGTTTATTTTAGGTGTGAATTAGGGTGTTGCAGAGTTATTGATTAGGTGTTCTGGGTGGTTGTTTAGGGTGTTTCATTGGTTGTTCTGGGTGGTTGATTAGGGTGTTGCTAAGGATTTGATTGGGTGTAATGGGTGGTTAAGTAGGGTGTGGTTGGGAATTTAATTGAGTGTTCCTGGGAGTTTTATTGGGTGTTGCTGGGTGGTTGTTTAGGGTGTTGCAGAGGAGTTGATTGGGTACTAAGAGGTTGAGTAGGGTGTGGCTGGGAATTTAATTGAGTGTTGCTGGGGGTTTTATTGGGTGTCGCTATGTGGTTGTTAGGGTGTTGCTGCGAGGTTGATTGGTTGTTTTGGGTGTGGATTAGGGAGCTACTGGGGGATTTTATTGGGTGTTGCTGGGTGGTTGTTTAGGGTGTTGCAGAGGAGTTGATTGGGTACTAGGAGGTTAAGTGGGGTGTGGCTGTGAATTTAAGTGAGTGTTGCTGCGGGTTTTATTGGGTGTCGCTGGGTGGTTGTTAGAGTGCAAAGTTGATTGGTTGTTTTGGGTGTGGATTAGGGTGTTGCTGGGTGGTTGTTTAGGGTTTTGCTAAGGAGTTGATTGGGTGTTCTGGTGATCGATTAGGGTGTAGCTGGGAATTTAATTATGTGTGGTTGATTCAAATTCTCAAATTCTAAATTCATTGCAATTAAAATTATTAGCCAGATGTGTTAAAAAAACACCAATCAGTATTTGAGCAGTTCCCTACAATTAAAATAGCAGTTTACGCTACCAACATCTTTTCTTTTCCTGCATTAACATCAGCTTTTGTGTCGGAAATGTTAATGTCAAGCCCTGTAAGCAGTTTCTAAAGTGTTATTAGTGGTTGCTAGAGCATTGCTATTCTATTTAGTTGGCAGGGTAATGTAAACAGGTTGCTAGATAATAAACAGCTTGATTTGCTAGATTTGACCTTTTCCTGTTGAATATTAGGAAATGAGAACAAATGTACCTTGTACTGGGTGACAGCAGCCTGCTTGTAGGGGTGATCACTCTCAATGACAGCATAATGATTAGAGGTGGTGCAAGCTGACAAGCCCTGCTCTGGCTGGTTCCCAGTGGTGCTGTCTGTGGACTGGTTAGGATTGAAAGCGGGAGGGGCATATTTCTGGTTCAGGGCAGAAACTGCTGGTAGAAGTTCCTGCACCAAACCAAACACCTCCACTGCAGCCTAATAGAAGACCAAGAAAGACATTGTGAGAAAAAGGAAACTAATCATTCTTGACTTGGCAAAGGAGACTGATCATTATCACATTAAGAGCCAAGGATGCCAATTACACTAAGAAAAACTCCCTTACCTTAGGGACAGAGGCAGCCACAGGACCAATGTATGCCAAAATAAGTGGAAGCAGCATTGAGAAGAGACTGGAGGAACTCAGCAGCTCTGGAATGTCTTCAACTGTAAAGAGATAAGTAACAATCAATGAATATGAAACAAGTATATTTCCCCCAATTTCTTTGCAATTCTTGCAATCATGACTCATTAGACTCATTGCAATCAACAGCAGATGGGGACGTTTTTGGAAGGCTAAAAAAGTGATCCTCACCATCCACAGCAAAGGCCCTGTGGAGGAGGTCTTTGGCTGCCCGCACCACCACACTGACTACAGAAAGAGCACGACTGCAGTTCTTGTCTTCTTCATTGGCTTTGCTTAACAGCTGTGACTGCAGGTCACCATCATATTCACTCCTGTAACAAGCAATCGGTGTCAATAAGATGTTACACATCCTTTATAAATAAGATAGGAAGGAATAAAGTATATACCTGTAATAGAGAATCTGAGGAATCTGGCCTCTAGTCTGGTTGGTGCCATTGCTGCTCAGGCTGCAGGTGCTAAAGGTGAAGCTAACTCCATCAGAGCACTGTACGGTGGTCATGCCTCCATCCCCATTGGCTGTGCGGCTGCCGTAGTTACGCAGGCGGACAGCATATTTCACATTCTCCTGCAAGAGCAACAGGGTGGAAGTGAGTTTGCGCTGAAGTGAAGTTTATGCTTCACATGATTCATGTGTAAAATTCGCAGCACCTTCAGAGGAACAGCTTTGTCCAGACGGATCTCAGCGATGTCACTGGGGGAGTCGTCAGTGCTGTAAGTGCCTTTGACCAGTTCTAGAGACGTCCATCTGTGGGAGTGGGCGGAATCTCCAGGGTGCTCTGTCTGAGCCTGATAAAACAGGACAGATGGACAGAACAAGAACACAGAGAAAAAAAACAGGGTAAGACATTGGGACAACTTATTCACACGTTCGGTTCACTCAAAAATGAGTTTGTCTTAAACAGATTTGGCACCAAATACCACATTTTTTAGGATATAAGCCACATTTTTTTATCAACTGGAACAAGTATGCATGCACAGACACCAATTGACATTGCAACCTATTCATCAAACAAAAATGCAGTCAAACAAACAAAGTTATTCAATTGAAATTATGGACTTTCGCACTGTGAAAGCATGGTGGTTCCTAGAGAACCAATTTCCCCCTCAGGCCGTTTTCCTGGTTCTGAAGTGGCCGACAGCGATGTCTTTATTCGCAGCATTTACAAACATCAACAACCAGTGAATAGAGGACGTCGTGATCTGAGACGTTTTTGTTGTGGCGTGGGTTTCATGATAACGGATATTGCAATTGCAATTGCAAGAGCATGAAAAGAGCATGAAAATCTTACAAAGTCTCCTATGACAACTTGCATATTTGTACATAACACTGCAGAGTGCAGACAACAGGTAGCTAACTGCTGTTATCATTGTTTTCCATGTTTGTGGAGTACATATTTGTACATGGCTTTTTAAAAATGCCGGGTAGCTGGTGTTTCGTACGCGTTTGGCCAATCAGCAAACACTTGCGTCATTGATAGTTCCTATAGAATTGTTTTAGACCCTACCTTGAAGGAGGTAATTTAGTTCCCCCAATCATTTCTTAGAACTAAATATGTTCCTAGTTCCTTAAGGGGGGGTCCAATGCCGTTTCATTCATGTTAAGTTATTTACACTGTTAAAAAGTTGGATTCTCATGCTAAACAATTTGGACGTATAACCGAGTATTTCTGTGCCAAATACACACTTCAGGGTTTCTTACAAGTTTTGGAAAGTTTTTTCGATCATGGCTCTTCATGACATCGTAAAAGGGTGAACTCCTTGTATGGGCATTTCTCCCGGAAAAGCGTGCCCGCGCACACATCGACCAGAGCGAGTGCAAGAGCGCGCCCATCAACGTGCTTCATTCAGCTGCACTGCTGCAAGGGACTCACTCGGGAAGAATGTCTCTAAAAAAAGTGTGGTTTTGGTTGTAAGGCAAAAATAACCTTGCTCAGCTTTCCGAAGAACCCAGCGTTATGTGAACAGTAGATGCAGTTTGTTTTTCCGGGGCAAAAACAGAGTTTTGCAAGTGTGTTTATTGACGAACGTTTTATAAACAAGGCCCAGTTCGACACATCGTTTGATACTGAAAGATGGAGCGGTCCCAGCTATAAAAAATCCTGTTCATGATTCAGAACTGCAGCTGGTAAGTGAAAGAGAATTAAATGTCTGTTTTTTGTTTGCAATCGGCGAGCACTCGCTCGTCAATCTTTAGCTCCGCCCACTGCACACCTCCAGGAGCTCGGCTGTTTTTAGAGAGAATCATAAAGCTGTACCTTTCTTTTGTAATTATGATAAAACTAAAGACTTTTTGGAGATATGAAGGATGCAGTACTACTCTATAGGTACTCAAGATTATCATGAGATTGGGTGAAACTGTGTGTACTATGCTCCCTTTAAAAAGCGGAAACTTCCACCAATAGTTCTACGATCTATAAAAAGGTTCCTCCAGTGCGAAAGCCCCTATTATTTGTTGTACAGCAGGGTTGTGCCAGTCAGTGTGACAGCTGCCCCATCACAGTGGTACACCAAACACATTTGTGCCTATGTGAAGCCTGACGTTTTAAATGGATATTGGGACAGAAGAAGTGAGAATCCATGTTTACCAAAGAAACGATAGTCTAGCAATAAAAAAAAAAGTTGATTTATGCCAAACCCAAAGACACATGGGCCCACAAATTTGCATTATGTTTGTATTTTTTCCTGCGATTTTAATAATATTCCATGAGTTACTGTACTAGACTAAACATGAAATCTTGTTTCTCTTCTCAAATTCTCACCTTCTGTCTTTATTGCATGGGATTTCCAATTATTGTATGGGATTTAACCATTTATTAAAGTTCATTTTCCTACTTTCATTCACTTTTAATCCTTAAACTTACATTCTTTAATGTGGTAAAGTAAAAAATCTCAAATCATTAATTGTTGGAACATATTGATCAGTGCAAGAAGTCAACTGATGGTAAAATAGAAATGACTGGTCTATGTGTCCTTTTGGTTTCAGTTTTTATTTCTCTCTGTACAGCACTTTTCCCACACGCCTTATTTCAGTTTCTATTTCAGCTTGTTTAGGCATGGTGCTTATAATAAAAGCCACTATAATTCATTTTATAACTAGATTTTTCATTCTTGTTTTGATTACCATTAAATTAGAGGGACTTTTTGCAGAGTAAAAGAGCAGTAGCTAAAATTCTAAAATAAATAGTTTTGTGAAAAAAATAAAGATTCTGTCATTAATCACCCTCATGTTGTTCCAAACCTTTAAGATCTTTGTTCATCTACAGAAGATATATGAAGCTATTTTTGATTAAATTTGAGAGCTTTCTAACCCTGCATAGACAGCAACGCAACTGACACATTCAAGGCTCAGAAAGGTAGTAATGTCTTCGTTAAAGTAGTCCATGGAAAATCAGTGGTTTGTATGAAGTTACGAGAAAACTTTCTTCTCTTCAGTGTCATTCTCCGCCTTGCATTGGCTGTCGACTGACACGGAAGAGAAGAAATTGTTGAATAAAGTCATTATTTTTGTTTTCTTTGTGCACAAAAAGCATTCTCATAGCTTCATAAAATCAGGTTGAACCACTGATAACACATGGACTATTTTATCAATGTGCTTACTACATTTCTGGGCCTTGGATGTGTCTGTTGCGTTGCTGTCAGGGTCTATGCAGGGTCAGAAAGCTCTCGGATTTCATCAAAAATATCTTCTGAAGATGAATGATGGTCTTACAGGTTTGGAACGACATGAGGGTGAGTATTAATGACAGAATTTTCATTTTTGGATGAACTATCCCTTTAAATTCATGCTTATAGTTTTTGTAAATGTTTTATTTACTACTATTTTACATCTTTTAATGTGGTAATAATATAATGCGACTGATTCACAACTTTGCTGTTCTTCTTTTTGGTCAACAATGCAATTTTGACACGGTGTATGGCATGTTTTTTTCCAGAAAAACATATGATATTTTTCTGGTGCTTATTTGAATCTCGACAGACATGGTCTCAAACTGTTGTTGTATAGAAAGCAGCTGTGTAAAGTAAAATCCTCCTTTTAGGACATTTTTGGAAAGTGGAAAATGGGAAAATAACAGCATATAGGTATGGAATGACATGAGGGTGAGTAAATAAAGACAGAACATTCAGTTTTGTACAAACTATTCCTTTAAAAGTCTAGCTTCCACGTGACATCAGGTGAGCACTCACATCATCCGCGAGCACCTCCAGCTCATACTCGTGGATGCCTCCTCCTCCGTACACACAGAAACCCACCAGCACCACCCCTGGCTTGTCCACCGTGAAGCAGATGGCATCGGGGGAGCCGTTGCCCGTGTTCCAGCTGCGTCCCTGGCTGGTCTTGGTGAAGCGGTTAGGGGTGGACTTCACAGAGTGCAGGGAGTTCAGCCCGTCCACCTGCACAACAACAACAAAGAAGTTTCAAAACTGTAGACAAGAATTTACATTTAGTGTAGAGTCACTGCAGCACATTAAAGGGACAGCAGCTGTGTCATTTCTGGATAAACTGTCCCTTTAAGATGAAGTGTCACTTCTCTTCCCAGCAGGTGGCAGCAGGCCAAATAACTGAGGGAGGATGTTTGTGTTATTGAACCGGAGCCTACATGAGAACCGCCAACTAAAATCATGCTTTTCCTGTGCGACTGCAAACAGCAGAAAGTGGATGCCATTTGTGCAACTCTATTAGCGATTTATATTCAACCTTTGGAAACAGACAGAGGTAAAGAGAAGTAAAGCAGCTGTAAGACTCTCCATAATGTACTCTATTAGAGCATGACAGAACAGTTGCTATGGCAACGTGCCAATGGCCTTTTCCCAAGTGGTTGGAGAAAGACTGCAGCAGACTGTTGTGGTCCAGTGGAGGACACACCTGTGTTCATGACTCAGCTTCCCACTACAACAATCCTGCATGAGCAGGCCAACATGGAATCTGCATGCTTTACATTTTTTACGCTGATATTGAGATTTTTTGTTTTTACAGTATTCAAAAGATTTAAACAGGGTAAAATGTTTGTCCACACAGTATGACATGCAGGTTTTTTTGACTCTTTGCACACAGAATAAAATTGAGTAACACAGAAATAAAATATAATAAAATATTAAAATAACAGAAATAAATTATAAAAGAAAAATCAAAAAGACAGAATTGGAATTTTATAAACTGACATAAATTAGAAATGTCCTGGTTCAAGGCCCAGACAGCCTGGAGGGAGAAGCTTAAATATACAAATATGTTAATAAATAATATATTTGTACATAAAAATATACTATAAATATAATGCTAATAAGTATATTAAATAAAAATTTGAATTTTAAATTTTAATTTGTTTAAAAATTTAATTAATTAAATAAAATATTTTTTTGTGACCCTGTACCACAAAGTCAGTCATAAGGGTCAATTTTTTAATAAATAAGCTTTCCATTGATGTATGGTTTGTTAGGATATTAGGATAATTTTAGAGTGCAAAAATATTGAAAAGAAAAAAAAAAACATTTTTAAAGTTGTCCAAATTAAGTTCTTAGCAATGCATATTACTAATAAAAAAAATTGTTTTCATCTATTTACAGTAGAAATTTTACTAAATATCTTCATGCAACATAAGCTTTACTTAATATCCTAATGATTTTCGGCATAAAAACAAAAAAGGGATCATTTTGACCCAAACAATGTATTTTTGGCTATTGCTACAAATGCACCCAATGCTACTTAAGACTGGTTTTGTGGTCCAGGGTCACATATAATAATTTGTTTAAAATATTAATACAGTTGCAATCAAAATTATTCAACCCCCTTGTCCTGCAAGACATTTTGCTGCAGAGAACATTTTGTGAAAACAATTCAACAAAGGCATCAGTAAACTATTAAAGAAAGTTAATACACATTTGAGTAATTCTGAGAACGTAAGTTGATGAATAATGGAAAAAAAAAATCGAATTGGCTCTAAACATTTAAGTTCAAAATTATTCAACCCCTGAAAGTAAATTTGGTGTAGAATCTTTTATTCTTTAAAACCACCAATAAACACTGCCTGGAAGTGCTTAGATGTTCCTGTCACCTTTCTGCTGCAATCTTGGGCCATTCCTCACCTGAAAAAGCTTTCAGATCACTGATAATCTTTGGTTTTTACTTTGCCACTGCTTGCACCAGACATACCTCTGATCCATACGTCCAAAAAGTTCCAGTTTGGTCACATCACTCCATAAAACATTCTTCCAGAACTCCACAGGTCTATCCAAATGAATTTTGGCATGTTCAAGTCAGCTTTTTGTTGTTCTTGGTCAAGAATGGTATTCAGCAAGATTCCTCAACATGAAGACTACACTTGTCTAGTGTTCCTCTTGTACACTGCATTGAAATATTTTTCCTCGTTTTGTCGGGTCATCTTGCAAGTCTTTGGCTGTACATTGCAAGCTTTTCCTCAGTTGATCTGATCAAACATTTTATGATATTGTGCTTTTTTGTTCAACACTCTCAAAGGTTTTCTGGTTCAACACACTTTAATCTAAGGAATACGGCTGCCAGCTGTGTCTTTAGGAACTTGTAATGTCTTAGAAATCTTCATGTAGTTTTAGACTTTATAATATAGCAAACTATTTCTTCTCTATTGATTTTGTGTGAGCTCTGTTGACTTTACCATATTTGCTACTCATCTTCAGCACATGCATGGGCTAAGAGTATACTATGTGTAACACCCCAAGCTAATTCCATTTTTAATAAGTTTGTAAAGGCTTAAGACAATTTTTTAAGACAATTTTGTTCCTTACCATAAAAATAACTGTCTTAAAACAGCAATGTTGAATAGGGGTTGAATAATTCTGACATAGCTGTGTAATTAAAAAAATCCTATAACTCAAAAACATTACATTATATATTGACATTATCCCTTTTTAATATGCCAGAAAACTGTTGTAGATGCAATTTAGTCCTGGATCTTCAGAAAGAGCAAAAAATATTTGTAAAGTACTGCAGTCTCTGGGGGGGTTGAATAATTTTGATTGCAACTGTATGTTAATGTTTTAACATTGTAAAAATATTATAAATCGTATAATTAAATATACATATATTAACATATTTCTTACTAAACATTGACATTCAACTTTATTTTAATATAGATCTTTCTGTATCGCTCTATGGATACAGATTCTGAGTGAATTCTGGGATTCTAATGAAACAGAGTGACATAATTTCTCCTCCACCATCTAAAAGCTATTTATGGCCAGTCGGTGGCTGTAATGCAATTAGAGCAGCAGGCGAATGCTCTGCGGACAAAGAGACGAGGAGGAGTGTGTGTGTGTGTATGTGGATGAGAGGAATGAGAGGCAAGCAAAAGATTTGTCCTTCTAACCTCAGAGCCGAGAGCAGATGCAGTGAGCTCACTGACGATACTAGCCAGGAGGCCACAAGTGTTGGACACCAGATGAGGAGAAAAGAGCTCAACCTCTTTCCTCAGACTCTTCCTCACAGGAAGCACCACAATGACAAGCATCTTCTCCAGAACCTCACGGAAAGTTGTCATGCCCATGAGATTCTCCTCCGTCTGATCAAAACACGATAAAGAGAGCTTTGTAACCGCTCAGGCAGATAAATGTTAATAAAATGTTTTATTTTGAAAAAGGAGGGATGATAGTACTCACGTGGCTGAGTTTCTCCATGTGTGCCACCAGCAGGGGGAAGCGGTGAGCGAGGGCAGAGTCATTCTCGGTGCTGACCTGCTTGACGAGGGAGCGCAGCAACACCTCCCCGTCGTACGCGATGGGCAAGATGGAGGTCAGCTTGACCGACGTGTTACACAGCGCTGACATGACCGCGGCCAGCAGACGGCTGCTCGACGTGCGGAAGTTCGCCTCTTGAATGTCCTGAAGGTCAACATGAAGGTCAATGTTATGATGGGTAGAGTCTTTGCTGCATCTAACTAGACTGTGTGTCTACCAGTAAGTGATTAATGTATTGCTCAGAAATTTGAAAAAGAAAATATATGGAGGCTCTCCCTCTTTTCTGAGAGAATCTCTGATTTACGGTGTCATTGGAGATATTTTAGAGCTCAGATTCATCAGCTCTAAATCTGTCAAGAGGCTCGATTGCAGTGTGAGCTGGGAACTGAAAGTGGTTCAGCTGAAAATGCATCTCTGTTAAAGAGGTTCTAGAGGTGAATATCACAAAAAACATATCTAGGTCACATTTCAACCCAAAATCAAAGAGAAAACATTGAAATAATTTAATTTATTATTTATTATATTTTTCAGAAGTATTAACCAAAAGTGAAATGCAAAATTTACCTTTTTTTTCCCTATAGCAACACTTTCAGTCAAAAAAAAAATAATATACATAAAATATTATAGAAATAATAAAATAATTAAAAATAAATAAATAATGAAAAGAAAGAAATACACTATAATAATTATAATAAGATAATTATAATAAAATGTATAAATAAGTAAAATTCAACTAATATATATTTACAAATTAAAATAATAACCATATAAAAATATAAAATATAAAAATGACAAACAAGCATAGGTTATGCTACATGATGAATCTTAATTATTTACTTAAAAAAAGAAAAAAAAGAAACATTATATTTAGGATTGCATATGTGGTTTTTCCTTATTTTTATTTTTTTATTATAATTTAAAAATTTTGAAAAACCAAGCATAGGTTATGCTTAATTAATCCTAATTGTTTTTTTGTTTGTTTTTTAAAGAAAAAGGAAAAAAAGAAACGTTATATTTTGGATTCCATATGTTTTCCATATGTGCCTTTTCCTTGTTTTTATTTTTTCATGTTTTATTATTTTTATTATAATTTAAAAAAAAAGACAAACAAGCACAGGTTATGCTAAATTACTCATTATTTATTTTTTGTAAAAGAAAAAGAAAAAAAGAAACATTATATTTTGGATTCCATGTTTTCCATATGTGGTTTTTCCTTTTTTATTTTTTTTTTTATTTTTCCATATTATATTATTTTTATTATTATTTTTTCATCTTTTCAAAAGTATTAACCAAAAGAAAATGGCAAAATAGACATTTTTCCTCCTATACCAACGCTTTCAGTCAAAAAAGTAAATATACATAAAAATATTAATTATAAAAATAATAAAATAATAAAAAGAAAGAAATACATTATAATAATAATAAAATAAAATAATAAATAAAATGTATAATTAAGTAAACTTTAACAAATACACATTTACAATGCAATCTGTTTTTCATACATGGTTTTTTCCTTAGTTTTATTTTTTATTTATTTATTTTTTAGAATTGCTACATTGCTACATTTAAATATGCATAAAAATAAATGCTAAATTATTCCTATTAATAAAAAAAAATTCCATATGTTTTTATTTTTTCATATTTTTATTAGAAGTAGGCACACCCCCCCCCCATTAGAGAACATTGTTAATATTATTTTGTATTTCACATTAATAAAATTCAAGTAATAAAATTACAGTAATAAAATTACTATAATGCCTTGTATTGTAGAGCAAACATTAAAAGCAGTACAAAAAGAACCATATTTTACATTTTAAAGAATAAATCATGATGTGATTTTGCTTCAGACTGAAGAGAATTGGGGGGATTTTTTTCCCCCTTTTTTTAATTGGTTGGAAAAATGTTCTTAATTGTCATGAAAAAAAAAAAAGATAATAATGACCTTATAATAAGACTTAATTTGATTTAACCAAAATATAATTTATTATTTCTTTCTGTTGCTTTTGGGTTAAATTATGACGTTCTTGATAGGTTTATTGAGATTTATCCATTTATGATTTATAATCTAGACAAAATGAGGCCACATGAGACTTAATATTGACAGCTAGCAGTTGAAATGGGTCCTGCAGTCCAAATTTAAAAGATGGTTTCTTATACTGCGTCCACCTCTGACGCAATGGTCACGTGGGTTGCCAGATTGAGGGATACACGACAGGAACAAGTGCAATTGACAATGAAAGGCAACAAAGTTTGAGTTGATTAATCCACATTTTTATATGCCTTTAGTCATAGAGCTTTTCAGATTGATGCTGAGGCTTCTAAGGTTGAGTAGAAACTGCAATCTTTGACCCAGTTCGTTTGCTGGCTTCCACGGCTTCAATACGCTGTTTTTCACCAACTGGCAACCCGGGGTGTCAAAATACTATTGGTTAAACTTTCAGTGGGCAGAGTCAGACCAAAACAAAAACAGGAGGCTGTAGCTTTGTTTTTCAGAGAAACAAGTATGTGAACTTAACATGTTTCCTAAATATCTGTGAATGTATTATGGTGTTTTTATGTACAAGCTGAATGTCTCGTGATTGTGATTACCTGGTCCAGGCAGTTGAGCAGATCGCAAAGGCAGGCCCACTGCAGGGCCGGCGTGGGGTAGAACGAGTGGAAGCAGGCGGTGAAGGTGTTGTGGCACTCTTGCAGCACGGCCTCCAGCAGCGTAAGGGGTTGACTCAGATATCCCTGCGGGTCGTTGTCCAGCTTGGTCAGGCAGTTGTCCATCCCCTCTGACAGGATCTTCTTCAGGAGGCTGCGTGTCTTTCCTACACACTCCGCCAGCCTGCTGGACTCCTCCACAACCGCTTTGGTACTGGCTGGATAGGAGACACAAACAGGCAGTGTAAGATAAAATGCAGATGCAATTTGGACCAGACAGTTCTGCAGGTTTTATAAAGGTAACTTTATAGGGATAGTTCACCCAATAATTAAAACTCTGTCATTTCAAGACCTTTGTTCATCTTAGGAACACAAATTAAGATATTTTTGATGAAATCTGAGAGCTTTCTGACCCTGCATAGACAGCAACACAACTGATATGTTCAAGGCCCAGAAAGGTAGTAAGGTCATCGATAAAATAGTCCATGTGACATCAGTGGTTCAACCGTAATGTTATGAAGCTACGAGAATACTGCCTGTTTTTTTGCGTTGCTGTCTATGCAGGGTTAGAAAGCTCTTGGATTTCATCAAAAATATCTTACTTTGTGTTATGTAGATTAAAAGAGCTCTTACGAGTTTAAAATGGCATGAGGGTGAGTAATTAATGACAGAATTTTAATTTTTTGTTGAACTATCCCTTTAAGGCAAAGTAAAGGAATAAATTGAAGGGAACACATCAAATCAATATGTTCTCTTAATGTAAACGTCTAGGGAGCAGAAAATGAGCTGTATTAGTAACACTTCAACATTTGAATATACAGCTTCCAACAGATCTCTATTTATTTTTAATAATTAAAAAGATTTAAGGCTTAAATAGCTCTGCTCCAAACCACTCGAATATAGAAATAACTTTTCTTGTACCTTCTGACCACACTGTAAAAATAAGAGTAATGCTCTTCCTTAGTATTTTTGTCTGATTTCCCATTGCAAATGGCTAAATATTCATAAATCAGGCAAAATGACGTAAGAAATCCCATTTTCTGTAAAATTTAGTTTTAGTTCTGTAAAGTTTATGCTTAAAACAAGAACAAATTTGTGCCAATGGACTCAGAAAAAATAACTTGATTCAAAGGGAAAACGTGTTTTGAGGATATATGTTTTTGTTTTAAGCATTAACCCACTTTACTTTTCAGTTTTCCAAGACTACATTTTACATTTGGATCTCAAGAACTTTATTTTGATTAAAGAATGTTTAGATATTTGCATTAAAAAAAACGAAATTACCCAGGAAGACAGAATTTTTGGCAACGCATGCAGCATTCAATGTTACTTTTTTCTGCTCTGATTTAAGACCTTTTTAAGATCCACACAATTGTTATATTTGTTAAATTAGTTATATTTTCTGCTTTCATTTTCATTTTAGTTGCAGTTTTAGTAATTTCGTTATGTAGTTTTATTTGTATTAGTTTTTGTTATTTTCTGAAATACATATTTTTTTAAGTTTTAGTTTAGTAGTATTTTAGTACTTAAACTTAAACTAAACAAAAATCAGAAATGTTGGCTTGTTAACTATCATATATAGTATAGACTAGTATAGAGTGGGATTAGTAAGACTAATAATGTTTTCTAAATAAGTATTTTTTGAAAAAAAAAAAAACTGTAATACTGTGAAATTTTATTACAATATAAAATAATGGTTTATATTGTAATATACTTAAAAAAAATATTTATTCCTGTGATGCAAAGCTGATTTTTTAATCAGGCATTACTCCAGTCTTAAGAGTCACATGATACTTTAGAAATTCTAATATGCTGATTTATTATTAGAATTATCAATGTTGGAAACAGTTGTGCTGCCAAACATTTTTTTTGGAACCTGTGATACTTATTTCAGGAGTCTTTGATGAATAAAAAGTTTAAAAAGAACAGCATTCATTCAAAATAGAAATGCTATCATTTTTTTGTCAATTTTAAGACACCCTTGCTGAATAAAAGTAATAAAAAAAAAAAAAGAGAGAATAAAAACGTACTGACCCTAAAGATTTGAACGGTAGTGCATATTGTCAGAAAAGATTTCTATTTTAAATAAATGTATCACAGAATCCTGAAAAAAGTATCACAGGTTGTAAATAAAAATATTAAGCAGCAAAAACTATTTCCAGCACTAATTATAAATCAGCATTTTAAAATGTTTTCTGGATGATCATGTGATCACTAAAGACTGGAGTAATGATGCTGAAAATTCAGCTTTGATCACACTTCAGATCTTCAGAACATTTTTTTTTTTTACATCATAACAATGTTTCACAATTTTAAATTTTGGTTTTAGTTAATAATTATTCAGACTATTCCTTAAAGACTAACAACTCTGTCCCAAAGCTGTCTTCCTCTTCATTACATGTGCTTAAAGGCCTAGTGTGACATAAGACCCTGACAATCAATATAGACTACATCTGTAACTCAAGGGAGCTCCACGTGTGACATCAACAGTCCGACTCAGCAAGAAGTGACAGCACAGATTCAGTGTATAACAATAAGACCGGGTGACAAGGTCTAGTCGTACAGTGTCAAGAGAGTGACAGCAGTGCTCAAAATCAATGTAACTTAGGTCAGCTGTTTTTTCAGCCAATAGCTTTACTTACACAATCACTTAAATAGCAGAATGAGTGAAAGGGGCCTGTCTTGACTGCAGCATTTTAGCAAAAATAATATGTAGGTTTTTAAACAGCCAGTGGGACGCCACTTTAACATCCTTTAGATATAAGCAGAAATGGTATAGAATACCAGAAATGGGGAAGATCTCGCAAATGTAGACTCGTAACAGTCGCAGGCAGCAGGTGCCCACAAACCGCAGACGCTCCAGGTCCAGAAGAGTGGCTGTGAACTGGAAACCCTTCAGGCCCCTCAGCTCCTCCACCCCCAACACCAGCGTGGTCCAGCTCCAGTGCAGGATACTCAGCAGAGACTCGAAACAGTCCTGACACGAGAACAAACACACACAACTGGGAAATGAACCAAAGAGCTGACCTATTATTAACTTGGTTTGACTGCACAAAGCAGATAGACGCATGGAAAAAAAGCACCAGCACTCAAGGGATTTCCTTCAAGAATAACAGGCAATAAAATACACTGAAGTACAAACTATTCAGAATTGGCTGCGGTACATCTGCTGCTTGCCAATTTCTTTTTGCTTTCTAGTTTGTTACAAGGCATAAGGATATTATATGAACACTCAAACTAGTGTTGCTAACATATCCTTTTGAGGAAAAAGCAGGTCAAAATATCAGCACGAGCACATTTATGGGTCAACCACAAACAGAGATGAAAGAGAAATCTTACAAGGATCTTTTTTTTAAATGCGTGCCAAGTCCCCATGAAATCAACATTTTAGTTTTTTGGCTTTTAGTATGAACATGTTAGCCTAAAGGTTATTTGTAAGCTAGTGTGCTTCAAAACAATGACAAAATTTGCATTTAGAAGATTTAAGCATTCAAAACTTACAGTACAGTCTCTCACTTTCACCAATATGGATTAACGATTTTCATGACATCACCCTGCACTTCCAATCAAACGCTCTCTAGAATTCGAAGTGTCCCGCCCCCTACACTATAAATAGATGCCAAAGCTTCACAAAATTAGCATATTCTGTACGGTGAATGGCACGCAGTGCACTATATAGGAGATAGGGAATGATTTAGACAGTGTACATATGCTTTCCATTGGTGAGAAAGAAGTCACACAAACCGCCACAGCGTACACACAGTCTGCTCTGGTCCAGAGACACAACAGCACAGAATCGGCACAGACCACAAAACGTATCAGACCCGTTTGAATTCTAAATGGAACGCTGTATTTTATAATATGGATTAGATTGTGGCTGTCATACGCCGTCAAATGCAGCCTTACAGAGTTCAATGGCTCTGTGATATAAACAAAACACTATTGGCTATTCAAAAAAGAGGGCGGGACTGTTTTTCTGTTTCCTGTTTCAAATTTCCTCAACATTGTCAACAGTGGACTTAAGTAGTTGTACATTTATGTCAGTTTCATAAACTTTTGAAATTCATTTAAACAGATTTTAAATGAACAAAATTTTGATTAGTAACTTGTCAAATGTGACCCTGGACCACAAAACCAGTCTTAAGGTAAAATTTTACAAAACTGAGATGTATACATCATATGAAAGCTCAATAAATAAGCTTTCTATTGATGTATGGTTTGTTAGGATAGGACAATATTTGGCCGAGATACATCTATTTGAAAATTAGGAATCTGAGGGTGCAAAAAAATCAAAATACTGAGAAAATCGCCTTTAAAGTTGTCCAAATTAGGTTCTTAACAATGCATATTACTAATCAAAAATTACATTTTGATATATTTACAGTAGGAATTTTACAAAAAATCTTCATGGAACATGATCTTTACTTAATTTCCTAATGATTTTTGGCATAAAAGAAAAATCAATAATTTTGACCCATGCAATGTATTTTTGGCTATTGCTACAAACATACCCCAGCGACTTAAGACTGGTTTTGTGGTCCAGGGTCACAAATGATGCAACCATCAAATAATTTTTTTTCTGTACAACATAACTACTAATGAGTACATATATTATTTATTTTCAAAATACTTTTTAAAAAAAAATAAAGGTAACAAATATTGTAAATTTTTGAATTACCTATATTGAGATTTTCTTGTCAAATGGTTTAACCGTCAGGTAAGAAGTAATTAAATATGTTTTAAATATTAATGAATACTGAATGAGTACACATTTATTATTTTGAAAAATAAATAAAAATAACAAATATTGTACATTTTTAAATAGCGTACATGATGATATTTTCTTGTTTTTTCCATTTATCAATCCTGCCATGTAAAAAAAAAAATCAGATATTGCCAGAAACGCAAGAATTATGTTGATTACTATGTCAGTTGATTTGGCAAGTTAAGTTTTTAATAAAAAAAAATAATAATAATTAATTAATACAAAACTGCTTCACTGCTTGTTTAAAAACAATTCAAGAATGTCAGCAATTTAATTGGGCCAGACCAGACTTTTACATCACCTAAACACTTTTTACGTTAATTTATGTTAGTTTTTAACCTCAAATGCTCGTCTTGTCTAGCTCTGCGTGCCTTCTGTGTATTCCGGTTCAGGACAGTTAGGTATGTTGAAAAACTCCCATCTCATTTTCTCCTCCAACTTCAAAATCATCCTACAATGCTGCAGAAGTACCGACCCAGTTTTTACAAAGTGAACATGCAAAGATGATCAAACGCCCTTTTCAAAAAAGGTCAAACCGCAATGTAGGATAATTTTGAAGTTAGAGAAGAAAATGAGATGGGAGTTTTTCAACATACCCTAACTGTCTTGAACCGGAATACAGAGAAGACACGTAGAGATAGACACGACAAGCATTTGAGATTAAAATGTACATAAATGTTGTTTTTGTTTTTAGAAAATAACGGATCGTTTCGCTACATAAAACCCTTCATCCTCAGCTGGGATCATTTCGAGCCCTTTGAAGCTGCATTTAAACTGCATTTTAGAAGTTCAAACTCACATGTACAATTGAAGTCCACTATATGGAGAAAACTCCTAAACTATTTTCCTCAAAAACAATTTCTTTATGACTTAAGAAAGAAAGACATGAACATCTTGGATGACAAAGGGGTGGGTAAATGAGTAAATTATCTCTACGTTTTTGTACTGGAAGTGAACTTCTCCTTTAAGCTTAACATTATTGGCCCATAAGCAACCAGTATATTTTCATAAACATACCACAGACACGGTCCTAGCGAACGAACGCTTGAGAATGTGCACAGGCTCACTGGTCTGCTGTTTTCCTTTGGATGCGTTCCCATCATTCGATGGCAACCTGAAACATCAGAACAAAACAGGCATGTGAAAGAATTAATAAAGTCGATACACCAAACAAGCCGTTACAGAACTGAAATTGCTCATGTACCTGTACAGCAGCTGAGGTATTTGTCCAGCATTCACATCAGTACCGTTATTGGATTTCTTCGAGCTCTTGAACTGAAAGACCACACTGTAGGAGGAATTAACAATGATAATTACCATCTTTAGTGAATTATCATGCCATAATGATCACATAATCACAGTAATATGCGTGTTTGTACCCATCATCAGTGGTGATAGTGGCCTGGCCATGGGAGCCGCAGTCACTGCTGGGTCCAGACACACGAGCCCAGGCCACATACCACCAGCCCAACTGCAGGAGCACGGGCTCATCGAACATCATTGCGTACTTCTCCCTGCACACAGAAAACACAACAGTAGCCCTAATGAGCTATTTGTACTCAGCAAATTAAAAAATATTTATAAATACTATAGAAGTATATGAAAAATTACACTTATATTTGACCGTTTTAAGATTGCTCCATTGGCAGGCCTATATATAAGTGCATACATAATAATAGTAATTATGCAGCAATTAACCTGCACTCTAGATAGAGCACTCTTGAAATAGTGAAATGATCTTGTTTTGGATGGTACTTACCGAGCAGCACAGTCGTATGCCAGTACATCTGTCTCGGCCAGCAGGTCTCCGTCAGTTTCATGGTCTCCTCCATCTGGGCCCAGCTCAAACAGCTGCAACACAATCACAGCTCTTAATCATCAACTGAAAATGATCAAACTCCTGAGAATAAAGTGGGCTGACGGGAACACTTAGATAGCACCTGACCTTGATTTTTGCAGTGTACTCCCCTCGGCCACCAAAAAGACCCAGTCCTCCTAACAAGATGTCAGCATCTGCGCAGAAGCGGATAGCCTCCACTGAGTGGGCAGAGTAACCCCAACCTCCTCCGTGACCTAGAAAAAAAGAGTGCGCAAAAACAACACAATGATATAAATGCAACCGAACTGAAAATTTTACAAAATGTAGCAAACTTTTATCGGTGGAGGTTGCCAAGAGGTTCTGTTTTTGACTGTAATTCATGCAGCTTTTAAATATCTGATCACATTCTGGACGTATCGCTCGTGTTGCTGGAAATTGTCAAGATGCTTGTATGCGAATGTGTCTTAAAGGGATAGTTCAGCCAAAAATTAAAATTCTGTTGTTATTTTCTCACTCCAAACCCGTAAGACCTTTGCTCATCTTTGGAACATAAATTAAGATATTTTTGATGAAAACCGCAACACAACTACCACGTTCAAGGTCCAGAAAGGTAGTAAGGATATTGTTCAAATAGTCCAGGTTACATCAGTGGTTCAACCATCATAAATCCATCAAAAAACCTTCATAAAATTAAGATTGAACCACAATTTAACAATGCCCTTACTACCTTTTTGGGCCTTGAACATGTCAGTTGTGTTGCTGACTATGCAGGGTCAGAAAGCTCTCGGATTTCATCAAAAATATGTTAATTTGTCTTTTGAAGATGAACGAAGATCTTATGGGTTTGGAACAACATGAAGGTGATGACAGAATTTTCATTTTTGGGTGAATTATCCCTTTTAAAGTCTAAAAGAGTATTTGGTGGTGTAACAGCTGTATGACTTTTCATGAACTCACTCTCAAAGCGGTTGACCACGCTGTAGTCCTCTTTAGAGTAGACTTTCATCACAGCCTGAGTCTCTTCTTCAGCACTGGCCACACCCATCTTCAGCTCCTGCATCGCAGCCAGTGTGTCAAGACAACCTGAAAACACAATCGAACAGAAGAACTAACACACTAACTTAAGACTCCAATGAAAGGGGTTTTTATTTTTTACTCTGAGGTCCACTTATAAATGTTTTTCCACTTTCTCTATTACAATCTTAAAGCTCAATTTATTCCTATTTCGCCTTCACAAACTACAGTTTGTGCTGTTCTATAGTTTATAAGTATAATATAGTTTTTTTTTAGCAGTTTTTTAACTGCTTAATCCACCAGTAACAGCATTTTAACAAAGTAAGATCTTACTGAAAATATCTTGTTGATCAAAAATACTTTTTGCTTCTCATTATAATAATTAAATAATATAATTCAAAATAATTGAATTATTTATTAATTTAAGTAATTTACTACAATAAGTAAACTCATTATAATAATTAAAAATCTGACCCACTCGTTTGTAATGCTTATGTATGGAAGACGTTTCAGTCACTGACCAAAAAACACAAAAAGATAATTGTGACTTTTTCCTCACAATTGCGATTTTACATCTCGCAGTTCTACTTTTTTTGTCTCCGAATTGCATAATACAAACTCGCAATTCTGAGAAATAAAGTCAGAATGAGATATAAAGTTGCAACTATAACTCGCGATTGCGAGTTTATATCTTGCAATTCTGAGAAAGTCAAAATTGCATGAAAAAAGGTCAGAATTGCAAGATACAAATTTGCATTTGGGAGAAAAATGTCAGAATTGCGTGTTTATATCATGCAATTATGACGATTTCTTGCAACTGTGAGTTTAGCACTCAATTCTGAGAGTGAAGTCTGAATTGCAATTTAATATCACGTCATTCTGATGGGGAAAAAAGTCAGACTTGTCAGTTTACACCACACGAGTCTGAGGGAAAAAGTCAGACTTGTCCATTTATACCACGCGATTCTGAGAAAAAAAAAAAACAGTATTGTGAGTTTATATATCACGATTCTGAGGAAAAAAAGTCAAAATGATGAGTTTATATCACATGATTCTTAGGAACAAAATTTGAATTTTGAGTTTATATCACAACTCTGAGGAAAAAAAGTCAGAATTGTGAGTTTATATCACGATTTTGAAGAAAAAAAGTCAGAATTGTGAGTTTATATCACGCGATTCCGAGGAACAAAAGTAGAATTGTAAGTTTATATCACAATTCTGAGGGAAAAAAGTCAGAATTGTGAGTTTATATCACGATTTTGAAGAAAAAAAGTCAGAATTGTTAGTTTGTATCACAATTCTGAGGAAAAAAGGTCGTATTGTGAGTCTACATTGCGATTCTGGGGACGAAAGTCAGATTTGTAATTTAATATCACGCAATTCTGATGAAAAAAGTCAACATTCTGAGGAAAAAAAGTCAGAATTGTGAGTTTATATCACGATTTTGAAGAAAAAAAAGTCAGAATTGTGAGTTTATATCACGCGATTCCGAGGAACAAAAGTAGAATTGTAAGTTTATATCACAATTCTGAGGAAAAAAAGTCAGAATTGTGAGTTTATATCACGATTTTGAAGAAAAAAAGTCAGAATTGTTAGTTTGTATCACAATTCTGAGGAAAAAAGGTCGTATTGTGAGTCTACATTGCGATTCTGGGGACGAAAGTCAGATTTGTAATTTAATATCACGCAATTCTGATGAAAAAAAGTCAACATTCTGAGGAAAACAAGTCAGAATTGTGAGTTTATATCACGATTTTGAAGAAAAAAAGTCAGAATTGTGAGTTTATATCACGCGATTCCGAGGAACAAAAGTAGAATTGTAAGTTTATATCACAATTCTGAGGAAAAAAAGTCAGAATTGTGAGTTTATATCACGATTTTGAAGAAAAAAAGTCAGAATTGTTAGTTTGTATCACAATTCTGAGGAAAAAAGGTCGTATTGTGAGTCTACATTGCGATTCTGGGGACGAAAGTCAGATTTGTAATTTAATATCACGCAATTCTGATGAAAAAAGTCAACATTCTGAGGAAAAAAAGTCAGAATTGTGAGTTTATATCACGATTTTGAAGAAAAAAAGTCAGAATTGTGAGTTTATATCACGCGATTCCGAGGAACAAAAGTAGAATTGTAAGTTTATATCACAATTCTGAGGAAAAAAAGTCAGAATTGTGAGTTTATATCACGATTTTGAAGAAAAAAAGTCAGAATTGTTAGTTTGTATCACAATTCTGAGGAAAAAAGGTCGTATTGTGAGTCTACATTGCGATTCTGGGGACGAAAGTCAGATTTGTAATTTAATATCACGCAATTCTGATGAAAAAAGTCAACATTCTGAGGAAAAAAAGTCAGAATTGTGAGTTTATATCACGATTTTGAAGAAAAAAAGTCAGAATTGTGAGTTTATATCACGCGATTCCGAGGAACAAAAGTAGAATTGTAAGTTTATATCACAATTCTGAGGAAAAAAAGTCAGAATTGTGAGTTTATATCACGATTTTGAAGAAAAAAAGTCAGAATTGTTAGTTTGTATCACAATTCTGAGGAAAAAAAGGTCGTATTGTGAGTCTACATTGCGATTCTGGGGACGAAAGTCAGATTTGTAATTTAATATCACGCAATTCTGATGAAAAAAAGTCAACATTCTGAGGAAAACAAGTCAGAATTGTGAGAATATGGCAATTCTGGGGAAGAAAGTCAAAATTTTGAGTTTATATCATGGGATTCTGAGGAAAAAAGTCAGAATTGTGAGTTTATATAGTGATATAGTGAGTTTGTATTACACAATTCTGAGAAAAAAGTAAGAATTGTGATATAAAAACCTCCCAATAACCTTTTTCTATTTTTAATTCAGTGGCGGAAACGGATTTCCATACTAATGGGCTGGAATACCCTAAGAACAGTACTGAACAGACCTCGTTGCTAGAAGATGCATGACACATAAAAACAGTATGTGCTTTAAAATCAGCTCAAAATATCAAACATTTGATCTCCTCTGACTGGATAAAATCATAGTCTGAAGCTGAAAAGTAGAGACTGCATGATTTTCTGGCAACTCCAACTGAGCAAAATCTGCAGACTGACTCTGACTTCCAGCAACTAGCATTGAGTTCTCCAGAATGCAACCTTGAGCAAAATCATGGCAAAAGTCATGTAGTGTACCTTAAGGACATCCAACCTTAAGGATCTGAAGAATCAGCAGAACTGTAGGTGCTACACTCAGTCAGAAATGAATATATTCTATATTCTATAAGCTACAACACAGAGAAGGAGCTTTTCTCTTTTTTTAACTAGAGAAGAAGTTCTAAAGGTTACAGTGTTTCCACAGTAAAATGATCTCTTATTCCCAAAAGATCAAGGAAAATTTGATTTGACCGACAAGCACAAAGACTGCCAATCTTTCTTAGACACTGTCAGTCAACCAGCTCCATTTCGTCTCTGTACAGCTGACCTCAGTGAGAAACAGCTAGCAATCTTTGAATGTTCTACCATCACATGACTTCACTCCTGACAGGTTTTGAGATCCTGCTTGACAAGAGGGTGCTGTGACCTGCACATTAAACAGTAGTAAAGCTAAGGTGGAGTGAACGGCAGTGAAATAATATCGTCATACCCAGGATGTGCAGCGCTCCGTGGGACCGGGTGGTGGTGGCGTGGGAGCCCGAGGGCAGAGCCAGCTCAGGACTCAAGATGCTGCAGAGGGCCTGGATGTCCGAGGCTGTGGGCACACGGGCGTCTGCTATCACAGCGTTATAGCAGCACATCTCACGCGTGGCAGGTAGGAACCTGGAAGAACAGCAAGATGGCTTGATATTAGAGTCAATATTATGGAATTTGGACCAATATTTTTTCAGAAATGAGGATTTACTGCCTATATAACAGATGTTGACTATTGTGTTTTTAGGTGACAGGATCATAATGGCATTTTGGCATTATTACAAGCCTCACCTCCAGATGACATCGTAAACAGGGTCCAAACAGAGGCCAAAACCCTGGAGATCCTCCTGCTCTGAGTCATTGAAGGTGCGACAGCTCCCGTCCAGTTTGTTGATCAGAAGGCATTTGAAGGGAGGAGGTTCAGATACTGATGTTGGAACCAAACCTACAGGGACCAGAATGGGAGGGTCAAAGGCTTTAGCAGAATGCAACACATACACATTTTAAACCACAACAGGGAGGTCAAGCGAGAGAGCGTACCGATGATGTGTTTGCTAGCGAAAATCTCTGAGGTGGCCAGGATGTGGGAGTTGATTAGTGCCTCGTCAATTCTGAGGAAGGTTTGATCACCGCTGGCCCCGATCCACGTGGCTTTTCGACCGTACTTGGCGCCAATGTTAGGCATCGGAGAGGGCTTGGCGTTCCAGTAGGGCATGTCTAGGATGGGCCGACCTAACTGCCCTTTCTGTTGAGACAACATGAGATATATTTAGGTTGTTAACAAATAGATGGATAAATTTGAACTTGACTGGTCAAGTTTTGTGTGAATGGGAGACTGTTAACTTACTGAGAAACTCCCAAAGGTGAAGACCTGTCCATCCATGAGAAGCACTGCAGTGTGGTTACTGCCTGCTGTCACCTGAGTACTGGGGCCGGGCAGAGCTTGCACCAGAGTGGGTGACCCCCTGTGTGTTTGGATAAATATAAAAAAAAGTTAGTTTGCTATCAGTTTTAATTGTATAAAATTAAAGATTAGAATTAATTACTTTAAATAAATTGCATTAAAATAAGGTAAATGAATAAAAAATAAATGTAAATACATAACTAAAATAAATTTTAAATCAATAAATAATAATCTAAATAATAATGAATATTTTTTATTATATAAAACTAAATAATAATCAAATAAAAATACTACAAAAATAAATAAATGTAAAATAACTTTAAACACAAACATAATCAAAACAAATACCATTACAAAAAGTGTTTTTTAGTTTTCATAGCTGCTATTAGTTTTAATTGTATACAATAAATAAATCATTAAAATAAAGTAAATAATTAAAATTAAACTGTGTAAACAACTAAAATAAATTTAAAATTAATAATACTTAAAAATAATGAATAATTTTGTAGAATATAAAATATAACAAAATAAAATATAAATTACAAAAATAAATACATATATTAATTTTTTTATTAAATGAATATGTAAAATAACTTTGTAAATAAAATACATGTAAATAAAAACAAATACTATTACAAAAAGTTTGCTATCAATTTTAATTGTATAAAATTTAAAATTAGAATTAATAATTTGAAATAAATGAATTATTAAAATAAAGTAAATAAATAAATAAATAAAAACTAAAAATTATGTTAATAACTAAAATAAAATTTAAATCAAATAACAACTTAAATAATGAATATTATAAAATAAAACAAAATAATAATAAAAAAAAAATTACACGAATAAAAATACATAGATAAATAAATAGATAAAATAAAACAATAAAAATAAAGTAAATAAATAAACTTAAATAAATAAAGCAATGCCTATTTAATAAACAAAAAATAATATTATTATATAAATATAAAATATTTAAAATTCTATAAATAAAATACATAAATACATTTAAATAAAACAATTAAATAATTAAAATGAATATTGAATATAAAGAATTAAAATAAACGTAAAATAATACATAAATATTTAAAATAAATAATTAGAATAAATACAATTCAATTGTTTAAATACACAAATTAAAACAATTAAATATTTAATATCATTAATAATTTAATTACAAAAATAAATAAAATAATACTTTTATTAAAACAAAATTATTTCAATAAATAAATAAGAAATTATTTTCCTGAATGCTTAGAGAGTCAAGAGTGTTTTATGCTACCTTTATGATACTTATGATACTATGTGACTGTTATTTCTGGAGACAATTGTGGCCACTGTGAACTACAACTGCATTCTCTTTAAACCTTTATTACCTAGAATTAACATCTCCATGTCCAAGTTGTCCATGCTGTCCATAACCGAAGGTGTAAACATCTCCATTCTCCATTAACACCACTGCAAAAAAAAAAAAATTTAGGTTTACCATTAATAATGGACATAGAACTTCAATTAATACTTGGCATATCAGAAAACAGGAACATCAAATATTGACCCAAAGTAATGACGGGGAACATGAACAATGGCTTTCTGTCACATTATGAAGGTCAGACGTGATCTTGACTCACCGGAGTGGTGGAAACCGCAGCTGACCTGGACGGCTCGCAGCTCACAGTCGAAGCGTACGGCCCCGGGAGGATACGTAGTGATCTTACTGGCATCTTTGTCCCCGCGTTCACTGCTGCCATCTGTAACACAGAACAGAGCGTGAGCCTGGGCGGGCGGATGGACGGTAAAGGGCAGACAAGGACAGCGAGAGACGAGATGGATGTCTTAAGGCAGCGAGTGAAGCCGGGGGCTGTTAACGACCTGGGAAGAGAAATGATCTGGTGCCTCGGAGGAAAGGAGAAAAACAGAGAAGTGAAATATTGGCATGGACAGAGGCCGAACAGAGCAGAAGAGAAGATAAACTGAGCGGGAAGTTGTGATTGTACACAACCTTAAACTCTCTCTATCAGGGGTTAATAAAAGAGACCTGGCATTGATTTGAGGCACAAATCCAATGAGGGAACAGGAAAAGTGGGCTCCTTTCACTCCACACTGATTAGTGCAGATCAGTAAATGTGCCACAACACCGCGTAAAAATAAATGCAGGCCTGTGTCCCAATGAATGTCTGCATGCAAAAATATATGCATATGGAACATACAGCGAGAGAAAAAAAAAAATCAGTCTATAAAATTAATGGTAGGTGTATTTTAACAATGAAAGACAGAACAACAAAAATATCCAGAAATACGCTTGATCCCCTACAGTTCAGCAAGATTTCAGGCTTCCAGGTGTCTTTTATACAGATAACAAGCAGGGCGTGCTCCTAATCTCAGCTTGTTAACCTGTATAAAAGACACCTGTCCATGGAAGCAAACAATCATTCAGATTCCAAACTCTCCACTATTGCCAAGACCAAAGAGCTGTCCAAGGATGTCAGGGACAAGATTGTAGACCTACACAAGGCTGGAATAAGCTACAAGACCATCGCCAAGCAGGTTGTTGAGAAGGTGACAAAAGGAAGAAACACAAAATAACTGTCAATCTCCTTCGGTCTGGGGCTTCATGCAAGATCTCACCTCGTGGAGTTTCAGTGATCATGAGAACAGTGAGGAATCAGCCCAGAATTACACAGGAGATTCTAGTCAATGATCTCAAGGCAGCTGGGAACATAGTCACCAAGAAAACAATTGGTAACACACTACGCCGTGAAGGACTGAAATCCTGCAGTGCCTGCAATGTCCCCCTGCTCAAGAAAGCACATGCTCGTCTGAAGTTTGCCAAAGAACATCTGAATGATTCAGAGGAGTACTGGGTGAAAGTGTTGTGGTCAGATGAGACTAAATCGAGCTCTTTGGCATCAACTCAACTCGCCATGTTTGGAGGAGGAATGCTGCTTATTACCCTAAGAACACCACCCCCACCGTCAAACATGGAGGTGGAAGCATTATGCTTTGGGGGTGTTTTTCTGCTAAGGGGACAGGACAACTGCACTGCATCAAAGGGACGATGGACGGGGCCATGTACCGTCAAATCTTGGGTGAGAACCTCCTTCCCTCAGCCAGGGCATTGAAATGGGTTGTGGATGGGTATTCTAGCATGACAATGACCCAAAACACACGGCCAAGGCAACAAAGAAGTGACTCAAGAAGAAGCACATTAAAGTCCTGAAGTGGCCTAGCCAGTCTCCAGGCCTTAATCCCACAGAAAATCTGTGGAGGGAGCTGAAGGTTCAAGTTGTCAAACATCAGGTTCAAGACTGTAATGACTTGGAGAGGATCTGCAAAGAGGAGTGGGACAAAATCCCTCCTGAGATGTGTGCAAACCTGGTGGCCAACTACAAGAAACATCTGACCTCTGTGATTGTGAAGGGGCCAAATACTTAATTCACTCATGAAAATACAAATCAATTTACATCTTTTTTGAAAAGTGTTTTCTGGATTTTTTTTGTTGTTATTCTGTCTCTCACTGTTCAAATAAACCTACCATTTTTTTTTTTTTTACATCACTGTATTTTACATTAGCAGACTGTGTTTTGATATAGTAAGAAGAAAACCATGCCCCCAAAAACATATAATGCCCCTACAATGAAGGTTGGTAGCAGAAAGGAACAGTGTAGGAAATATGGAATTTCTGTTTTGGTGTCATTCCGAAAATTATTTTAGTGGTTATTCGTTAATAATTTACTAATACTGACTCACAACTGATAATATTAACCTCTGTCTAAAACTCAAAAATGCACTGGTTCTTGCAGGTGTCATAACAGTCTGCAACATTACGTGGCGTATTATTCAGTATCAGTAGACCTATTAATCAGTATTATTATACTGAATAGATTATGGTATTCAACAGCTATGAAAAGAGAAGATGAAAAATAGAAGCCTTTTTTGACGTTTTTGGAGCTTGGCAGTTGTGGTCACTAGGAACTAGGGGCGTCACAATATACCAGAATATTTGATCAAAAAAAAATACTGATATCTTGTTAATTCATATGATAAAATACTGGTCACTGGTTCACACTACAACATGGTTGGGGAAGGTATTGCTCCATAACACTAGTCTCATAAAACTCATAAAACAGAAAAAAGAAGACGACGCTGACGCAGCGTGTAGCTACTACTGCCACACAAAATGAAGTAGGCGATGACAGATGAAAGCAAGGCACTCCACCTGAACCCAAAAAGTTAGTTCACGAGTTGAGGAGTTTTTGAATTAGATTAAAAAAAAACAAAAAAAAAACGGGGTGCTAGACTGATCAACAGTAAGATGTTTTAGCATGCTACACTTGTATTTACAGTGTGATTCAGTGGTTATAAAAGAGATGAATATGCATTTAATGATGAGTTTGATTGATAGCATAATTATTTATATTTTCTTTCCAAAATGTACAAAGATATCAAGATAACATCATTTGAGATTGGAGAAAATCAGTTAACATAACAGTCCTACTATGAACTGCTGAGATGCATGAACATTCCCTTGTTCTCAGACAAAATAAGAAAATACAACATTGACTAATATAATAACAGCGCATGTGTTTGGAATGACATGAATGTGAGTAAATAAAGACACCTGTTAGGTTAACTATTTAACAATAAAAGATGTGTGATATTGACCTAGATACTGGATTGGTTTGCGTTGGCCAGATATTCAGATGGAGATTCAGCTTGGCTATTATTTCAATGTTTCTTAAAATAACTACAAGGCATACTGTTCTATTTATATTGGCCATGCTCTAGGATTTATTTTAAGCTTTTGAGAAAACTAAACTTGACTCAAAATGCTAACTTCAATGTCAATTAGCTATTTTAAGCGAAGACTCCACATTTGGCCACTGCTTTCCCAATAACAGTTAACACAGCGTGACAGTTGTCTAGTATCACTCCACTTGTTTGGTTTAATAGTGATATTTTCCACCTGACAGCAGGGTCTAATTGTTTAACAACGTACTGAGCACAGCATACAACATATGGCAAATTGACTATTATGTTAGAAGAGAAAAGAGGTAGCAAACTATAGTTAGGTGTTTATTCTTTCACCAGAGAGACAGAGGTAGAAACGCAGAGTGAGAAAACCGTTACTGTGTCCAGAGAAAGCCGAAAGAGGCGGTAGAGCAGAGTTTGTTGAAGGAAGGGAGAGAGAGAGGGGCATTATGGGGCTCCAGGTGGAGTCTGTAGTGAAGACCGCAGTACCTTTGAGTCTCTCCCGCATTAGCTTAAAGGCCTGAAGGGGTCTTAGTCTGGCTAGCACCTGCTCACGCTGGTTCATAAAAAGGGGACCAGGGAAAACAAGGGGGCCTATGGGGGGGAAAGAGAAACTTTCACATGCATGGGGCAAAGCATCTCACAAATGGAAAATAAAACATGGTATATAACACATGGTATATTATGAGAACACAAGCGAGAAGGGAACATCCACAAGCCACCCACTCCCAGAGGAAACAAGCACATGTGAGGTAGAAGGTAACGCTGATAGTTTGGATGATCAGTCCGCTTTGGAGTATTATTGAGTAGAAAATAACACTCCATCTTTGAATCAAGAAGGAAAGTTTGTGGAAATTGTATGAAGTGCTCATAATCAAGTTTGTGTATGAGAGTGAACTGGAGAATGGATTACGATTAGATGTTTCTGGGGAAATAAAACATGTAATATCTGCAGTACGGCCTGTCTACCAAATTCTTGTGTTACGTTATGGTGCAAAATTGTTTGATGTGTAAAAAATTTGAATATTAGAGCCTGGTGATATACCTAAAAATTTAAATATAAATAAACATAAATAAAATCAAATATTTAATTCTATGAAATGGATTCTCTCTCTCTCTCTCTCTCTCTATATATATCTATATATATATATATATATATATATATATATATATATATATATACTATTTAAAATAACTGCTTTCTGTTTGAATGCATTTTAAAATGCAATTTATTGCTGTGATTTAAAAGATGAAGTTTTAGCATCAATACTTCAGTCACATGAGCCTTCAGAAAGCATTCTAATATTCTGATTTTCTGTTCAAAAACATTTAATATTATTATCATTGTTGAAAATAGCATTTATCTGAAACAGATATTCTTTTTTAACATTAAAAATGTCTTTAACATCACTTTTGATCAATTTAAAGCATTGTTGATAAATAAAATGCACTTAAGTGTTTTAAATATTGATAATAATAAATAATAAAACATGTTTCTTCAACAGAAAATCAGCATATTATAATGATTTCTGAAGGACCATATGACTGGAGTAATAATGCAAAAAATTCAGCTTGGAAATCACAAGAATAAATTACATTTTAAATATATTCAAAGAGAAAAGAGTTTTTTTAAATAGCAAACATATTTCAAAATTTTACTGTTTTGCTGATCAAATAAATGCAGGCTTGGTGTGCAAAAGAGACTTTTTTTTAAAAAAAACATTTTAAAAAATCTACTTGACTAGCAGTGTATACATAGTAAATATATAAAATATAATAAATCACTAAATCAAATTCAATATAATAATATTGTAACTAATTTGCAAAAATGAACCAAATGCCCTTTTGGCTACTGAAGGTATTAATATTCATAATTTTGCATCATTTTATACTATTTTTAAGAAATTATTTTAGTCAGAAAAATGCATTAAGGCCAGACACTTCAGGTGAATAGGGTAAAAAAAATTAACTAATAGTTATCTTCTTACCCAGTTGATTGATTACATTGCTAATTGCAAACATTTTTTGTATTACAATTTTTCTAAAATGGAAGGTTTAAATATGCAAATGAGGCATTATTTAAATGAAATATGCGCTAATTTCTAGTACAAAAATCTAAACACTGGATGAAGTCAGTTTCAAAATTCTTGTTTAATTTTTTTGACATTTTAGAGTCAAAAGTTTTTACAGAGGGGATTTTTGGCATCTCATTTTGTCACGACATAGTTCAGAAAAAACTTAGAACAGACAGGAAACACTACTTTTTTTTCCCATTTTATAATTTTAATAAAAATCAAGCAAATCATATGAACAAATCCTTCTGTAAAAACCTTCAGGATATAGACAGGAATAAAAATGCAAAGTTTGGTGTGTGCAAGTGCTACTGAAGTTGAGATTTATGGCTCAGTGTAGGAGAAAAAACTCATTTTGAGAAACAGCCTTTAAAATATGTATTGTAATTGAAATCTATTGACACAAATAGATAAAGTGCTATAAAAGAAACACTTAACAGTGTTTTTTAGATGTTGTCTTTCCACTAGTCTGAAAAAACAATTTATGAAAAACCAAAAAGCCCAAAATCTCAAACTTGATGGGTGCATGAAATTTTTTTTACAAATGTTATAAATGTAACAAATTTTCATGGCATTATCTTTCAAATACTGACCCTTATACTTTGGAACGGTGGTGTATAATAGTCGGAAAAATATCTCAAATATACTGTAAATATCTGATATATCACCCAGCTCTGGTTTTAGGTAGTAAATGCTATCCACATTTGTATAAAATTGCATTATAGCTAAGTAGCATGTTTGTGCAGCACACGTGTGGGGTTTATTTTGGGCTCTGGTCATGTGGGAGTCATACCTCGGCCCTCTTCCAGCCGGTGCCGGCGGTTGATGCGCTGTCTCTTCTCCTCCTGTCGAATCTGGGTGTGTTCCTCTATATTGACGCCTGGGGGAGGAGGGACAGGCACAGCTAAAATAACAGAGGTCCAGCACAGGCGGGGCCAAAGGAGGAGACAAATGAGAAACAACACAGGCAGGTGAATGATGAGCATGAGACGAAACACAAGACAGTGAGAGACAAGAGCAGAGAAATGATCCAAACAAAACACACACACAGAGTGCTGATGCACTAGGCAAATATACAAAGACAACACTGCCAAAGCAACCAGTGACTGATGATCTGCATTAGGACTGGGCAGTAGAACTACATACCACATGATGGTAGAAATTAGATTGGCCAAATTCGTTTTTATATATGCTGGAATGCATATATATTTTGAAGTGTTGAACAGCTGATCAACTCATTTTATTATATTTGAAGTATATATATACAGTTGTTGAATTTTCATTCTGCCCTTCCCTAAGCTGAATATTTCATGCATGCAGACAGTATGGTTGAACATATGACATGAACATGGCCCGCAGACAGGAAAGGGATGTGATTTGATGGCTATGAAACTGTACTGAATATGACTGGATGACACCTCAGTACCTAACAGCAGGTCCAGCGGTATCATTTCCTTCACAGCATCAAAGATTCCTCTCTGTCTGGCCTCCTGACCATCCAGCTCTCTGGCACAAGCCTTACAGCAGCCACATGACGAACAGCCCGACTCACCAGAGCCACAGCCACAAATCCTGCAGAGGACAGACACAAATAAACGGATAAGGACTAACACTGATGCAATGGACTGCAGTAGTGACTCGATATATACAGAATAATACATTTCAGAGAAAACAGCCCATAATCCATAATAACACTTCCTCCGGTGAAAAAGTTTCACATCAAAATTCACCGACATATTTGTTAAGAACTGTTTTTGCTTGTAAATAGTGTTTTATCTGTGCATATTTCTCTCCTGATTCAGATGTGACCACTTTTTCACTAGATAAAACAATATTATGGATAAAGGACTCATATTTTAGCTGGAAGCAATGGTTAGAAGTTAAAAACATATTAAAAATTAATTTATTACAAACATGCAGCTTTTCACTTCGCTGGAGTTGTGTGGATTACTTGTGGACTATTGTGATGTTTGTATCAGCTGTTTGGACTTTCGTTCTGACGGCACCCATTCACTGCAGAGGATTCATTGGGGAGCAAGTGATGTAACGCTAAATTTCCTTATCTATTCAGATGAAGAAACAGATGGCCTGAGGATCAACTCTCAGCAAGTTTTCATTTTTGTGGGGAACTATTCCTTTAAATAATGAGCTAATGCCTTTTCAACAGCTACAAGTCAACAGAAAACATCTGGTAGTTGAGTTTCTTTTACTTACTCTTACTTGAGTCACATTATTTTGTAGTATTTTAATGTGTATTCAAGTGAATTATTTCTTTGAGATATGAAAGAGCAGAAAATTAAAGGAACACTCCACTTTTTTTGGAAATAGCCTCATTCTCCAACTCCCCCCGAGTTAATAAGTTGATTTTTACCGTTTTGAAATCCATTCAGCCGTTCTCCTGTTCTGGCGATATCACTTTTAGCATAGCTTAGCATAGATCATTGAATCCTATTAGACCAATAGCATCACGTTCAAAAATGACCAACGAGTTTCCATATTTGTTGTATTTAAAACTTGACTCTAATGCAGTTATATTGTGTACTAAGACCGGTTGAAATGCAAAGCTGCGAGTTTCTAGGCTGATAAGATTAGGAACTACACTTCCATTCCGGCGTAATAGTCAAGGAAGTTTGCTGCCGTAATATGGCCGAAGCAGGCGGACTATTATCAGAAATGAGTTCCCAGCTAGTTTAGCATTTGCACATGTGCTGCGTGGTATTACTGCTCCTGCTTCAGCCTTATTACAGCAGCAAACTTCCTTGACTATTACGCCGGAATGGGAGTGTAGTTCCTAATCTTATCAGCCTAGAAATTTGAATCTTTGCATTCCCACCGGTCTTAGTACACGATATAACTACAGAAGAGTCAAGTTTTAAATAGGACAAATATCGAAACTCGTTGGTCATTTTTGAATGTGATGCTATTGGTCTAATAGGATTCAATGATCTATGCTAAGCTATGCTAAAAGTGATATCACCAGAACAGGAGAACGGCTGAATGGATTTCAAAATGGTAAAACTCAACTTATTAACTCGGGGGGAGTTGGAGAATGAGCCTATTTCCAAAAAAAGTGGAGTGTTCCTTTAAGAATTAAAATAAACACTAAATTGACAAAGAGACAGATATATTTTTAAATCTAATTTTAAAGTTTCATTTAAAATGATTTATTATTGTTAAAAGTAGCTACATTTTTTTTAAACCATGACAATTTAATTTGTTTGTTAAAGGGACAGTTCACCTAAAATTGAAAAACTACCCCATGATTTACTCACACTAAGGCCATCCTATGTGAATATGATGTCCTAGATGTATATTTGTCCTTTCAGATGAATACAATTAGATTTACATTAAAAATTGTCCCATCCGTTCTTTTTGTAAACATGCTTACGACAGTTACTGCAAGCTAGAGATTATGGTTTATGAAGTTTTAAATATGGATATTTTTCTTAAATAAACACATTGATTCGATTCAGAAGGACTTTATTAAACCCCTGGAACAACGTGGAGCACTTTTTGTGATGGATGAATTCACTTTATTGGACTTTAAAATCTCAACAGCCATTCACTGCCATTATAAAGCTTGGAAGATCCAGAATATTTTAATATAACTCTGATTGTATTCGTCTGAAATATAAAAAAAAGTCATATACACCTAGGATGGCTTGAGGGTGAGTAAATCATGGGTTAATTTTTATTTTTGGGTGAACTATTCCTTTAATTTAAATGGGAAAATTTTTGAACTAATAAGCATGATGATTAATAATTCAAATTAATCTTCCTTGTCCCTTGTAGCCCATTTGACCAAATAAAAAAAAGAAAGTTTTCAAACAAATTTCTTATTCTGAATGCTGTCAATAGCTGGAAAATCGTGATCCGTGTAAACATGTCTGGTGTGGTATGCAGTCATCCCTCTATGTGTGTGTGTGTGTGTGTGTGTGTGTGTGTGTGTGTGTGTGTGTGTGTGTGTGTGTGTGTGTGTTGTTTGGTTTCTCTCACCCTCCTGGCACTCTGTCAGGTCGGCCGCTGCTCACACAGCTGGCTCCATAGCCGGTGCAGTCTCCACACACGGTGCACACCATACATTGGTCCAGCTTCCACTTGTGCATGCCTGGCTGACACATCATAGATTTTTCCTCCTTCTCATCCAGCTCATCCTCCAAGTCCTCGTCCATTGCGGTGGCCATGTTCTCTACTCCAAATGCTACAGCAGCAAAACATCAAATAACACCCTTTTAAACGCAATAATCACAGAATTACAAAGTCGACTGTAGTAATTATCTTTTCCCCCTCATGTTTTTATGAAGATGGAAAATTGACCATATCTTTCACTCTATTTGGTGTAATTCTCTGAAGATTATCAGGAATATTCAGGGCGTTGCTAATGTATCATTTTTATGTTTGGTGTAAAAAGCATTAAAAGGTTCTCACCTTTCCCTGCCTGGCTCATGGCTCCAGTGTCTCGACCACACTGGCCCTTGTTGTTGACTCCAAATGTCCACACCTCCCCGCTCTTGGTCAGCACACAGGTGTGAGCTTTTCCCATGGCTACCTGAGTTACAAAGTGCCCCTTCAGATCTGACACCTGACCTGTGATGATGAGGAGAGAAACAAATTAATCATGCATCATACAGATACTGTAAAATCGAATTCTAGAACTTTCAAGGACTTTTCAAGCACAAATTTTTTTGATTTCTCACTTATCAAACAAAGTCTTATTTTTCAAATTCTAAAAAAGATAAATCTATTTAGTATAGATAGTTAAAAATGTACTAATAAAATGATACTCAAAATTCCGATCGAAATCAAATAATTCACGATCCATGCTCCAAAGTACCAATCTGAAGCGAAAGATTCACAAACCCACTCCAAAGTTCCGATCTTAAACAACTGATTCCCCAACCACGCTCCGAAGTTCTGATCTGAAACAAGAGATTCACAAACCCGCTCCAGAGTCTCGATCAGAAGCAAGAGATTCACAAACCTGCTCCGAAGTTCAGATCTAAATCAAGTGATTCATGATGGGCGCACCGAAGTTCCAATCTGAACCAAAAAATCCACAATCTCGCTCCAAAGTTCCAATCTAAATCAAATAATTTGTGATCCACACTCCAAAGCTCCAATCTGAAGCAAAAGATTTACGAACCCACTATGAAATTCTGATCTAAATCAAATGATTCATGATCAGATTGACAAACCCGCTATAAAGTTCCAATCTAAATCAAATGATTTGTGATCAGATTGACGAACCCACTCCGAAGTTCCGATCTGAACCAAAAAATTCACAATCTCGCTTCAAAGTTCCGATCTGAAGTAAAAGATTCAAAAACCCGCTCCGAAGTTCCAATCTAAATCAAATGATTTGTGATCCACACTCTGAAGTTCTGATCTGAAGCAAAATAATGATGAACCAAAGTTCTGATCTAAATCAAATTATTTGCGATCTGCGCGCCTAATTTACGATATAAAGCAAAAGATACACAAGCCTGCTCTGAAGTTCCAATCTAAATCAAATGATCTGCGATCCGCATTTCAAATTCAAATCTGAAGCAAAAGATTTATGAACCCACTCCTAAATCCCAATCTAAATTAAATGAATTGTGATCTGCCCTCTGAACTTCCGATCTAAAGCAAAAGATTCACAAACGCACTCCGAAATCCCAATCTAAATCAAATGAATTGTGATCTGCCCTCTGAACTTCCGATCTTAAGCAAAAGATTCACAAACCCACTCCGAAGTTACGATCTAAATCAAGGAACTCACAATGTGCGCTCTGAAGTTCGGATCAAGCAAAAGATTTGTGTACCCGCTCCGAAATTCTGATCTAAACCAAATGACTCATGATCTATGCTCCGAAGTCCCGATCTTAATCATCATTTCAGATCAGGACTTGAATCACAAATGATTTATTCATGGAAACCCGCTCCGAAGTGATCTGAAAAAAATGATTTGCGACGCGTAATCCGATTGGAACGCTTCGAAACAGTGAATCATTTTGCGACGCAATGGTTTAACTGATTCAGAGTTTCAAAAAGCTCCTTGAAATCATTCAATGCAATGCTGAAGTTCAAAAGTGAATGGCTTTTTTGAAGTTGATCTGGTTTTTGCTAGTAAACTGCTTGAAATGAATGATTGAAGTCATGAGTTTGAATCAGCGTAAATGACGTAAATAATTGATTCTACTCATCTGTTCCTCTTTTCGTGTCTTCAGCCATGTTTACACGACACTGTCAGTATTACTACTGGTTTAGCTCACTAGTTTTATGATATTAACTAAAAAAAAAAACGGGGGGAAAACGTTTTTTTTTTTAATTGTGTGAATTTTGGGTGAAAAGATTTGAAAAAATTAAACATTTATTTCACAGATACATTATGTTTCAATAATTCAAGCACTTTTTTTAAGTAACTCTTCAAGAATATTGCTATTTTAAAGGGTTTTCTGTGAAGTAAAAAGATATTTAAATTTAAAACAGGGGAATATGAATATGCAGTAATCAGTGCTGATGGTATTTGCATATCCTAGGTCCAAATATGGTGTTTTCTAAACATATCCCCTTTTTTGTGAATGCAGAGCATGTACTGGCTCTAAATAATCTCTCCCACAGGAGACAGATATACGGTTTTACAGACAGCAATATGATAGGCCATCATTTCATTCCTGCCATCTTTAAATGGGCATCTGGCAGGTGGCACTTACAGGTACTGTCACTGTAAATGGCATCCTTGCCAAACATGTAGAGCTCTCCATCTTTAGTGACAATGCTGCTGCTGCCATTGTTGCAGGCTGTGTAGATGGCCGTCTTGGTCTCGAGTTTGATCATCTTCTTGGGTTTGTAGGGCTTTGGTTGTCTCCTGCTCTTTGCTAAAAACAGACACCAACAGTTGATCTATGTGCAAAAATAACATTATCGCAAATCAAGTATGTACATGATAATGATTTCCATCATACTTGACTCTCCGTCCTCCCCTTTGCTGGCAGAGCCTGTGAAGAAGACGCTCCCATCCTCCGCCACCAGCAGGGCGTGGGAGCCGTCATGGCCCACTGAGAACTGCACGATCTTGGGCGACTTAGTTACTGGCAGCTCCACCCACTTCCCAGCCGACGGGCCGCCCTGCTTGATACCGAGGCTCTGATACTTTCCCGTATAGTAGATCTGCATCAGAAGAGAGGAAGACAATCATGTTTACACCTCCCTTGTGTGTTATTAAGTCTGTGCACAATGGCCTCAACGAATACCTTTGTCAGATAAAAGAAACGAACCGCTGAAATGACGAATAAGAACTGTCATACAGATACTAGTTGAGGCACTCAAGCAGTGATGGGAAAACTATTTTGCGCCAGCCAATATCTGCACCGAATAGGAGATATAAAACGAATAGTTATAGTAAATATACAATACCTGTCATTTTTTACTTCAAGTCGTTCTAAATCTGTATGATTTTTTTCAGCTTCCATAGACTATAAAAGTTAATGTTACCAAGAAAATGATTACCAGGGGCCATCAAGCTCCAAAAATGACTAAGAAGCGCCAGAAAAGTATTCCCAATGACTTTATGCTTTATATACTAAGTCATCTGATGCTTCTGAAATTTCCCTTTCCACTGCAGCTAACAAAAAAGATTTGTGTAATTTGAATGTGCACCTTGGTTACAACATACACAACAGAGACCTGGCATGACTTGTCTTGATGTGTTGGATTTGAATATACACATATGTGAAAAAGATTTTGCAGGTCCAGTGGAGGAGAACATTATCAGTGAAGAACTTAAATTGCTGTCTTTATAGAGCTACCAAATGGCTTTAATACACTTATTTGTCATCTGGACAAAATTTGAGATTAGTAAGATTTTTGATGTTTTTAAAGACGTTTCTTATGCTCATCATGGCTGCATTTATTTGATCAAAAATAAAGAAAAAAATGTAATAGTGTGAAATATTGTTACAATGTAAAATAACGTTTTTCTATTTTAATATACATTAAAATCCAAATTATTCCTGTGATCAAAGCTGAATTTACAGCATCATTACTCCAGTCTTCAATGTCACATGATCATTCAGAAATCATTCTAATATGCTGATTTATTATCAGTGCTGGAAACAGTTGTGTTGCTTAATGTTTTGTTTTATGATTCTTTGATGTATAAAAAGTAAAATATAAATGTTTTTTAAGAATATACACTAGTTTGGGTGAGTACATTTTTATTCTTTCATTTTTTTGAAAGACATTCATACTTTAATTCAGCAAAGATGTATTAAATTCATTTTAAAAAAGTGATAGTAAAGACTTACATTGTTAAAAAGGATTTCTATCTTGAATAAATGCTGTTCTTTTAAACTTCTTATTCATTAAAGAATCCTAAAAAAAGGTATCACAGGTTCCAAAGAAATATTTGGCAGCACAAAAATTGCCAATATTGATAATTCTAATAAGTCAGCATATTAGAATGATTTTTGAAGGATCATATGACACTTCAGACTAAAGTAATGCCTGATGAAAATTCAGCTTTGCATCAAATGAATAAATTATATTTTAAAGTATATTCAAATAGAAACCATTATTTTATATTGTAATAACATTTTGCAATATTACGTTTTTTTTTGATCAAATAAAGCCTTGATGTTCTTTAAAGAACATTACAAGTCTTACTGATCCGAACTACAGTGTACATTCAGCTCAATTTCTTTGAAACATCATCATATAGGTGTATATAATATGAATCAGTACAGTTACGATTACATTTTAACTATATGAAAAAAAAAATTATGAAATAAATATGAAACAAATATTCTAAATATATTAATACTTTAAAATTTAGTATAACCTTAAATTACATAATATTAAATGTACATACATATGTAACTATATATAGGGTTTTTAAATGGCCAATAATTACAGTTATAATTCTCTGTGTGCAGTTTTTTATTTTTATTAATATCATGAAACAGTTTTTAGATATATTTCCTGTTTTCATTTTCATTTGAATATTTTCGTTATTTTGTTATATATTCTTGTCAGTGTTAGTCGCTTTTGTTTCTTTTATATATGTCAGTTTTCATTCATTTTTATTTTATTTTGTGTTTTATTTTAGTACATCAAGTTCAAACTCTTTTTAAAAGGAGAAATGCTGCCTTGGCTACTAGCTGAACTAAAAAAATGGTATATTTCATTTTTAGTTAATGTATTTCAAGTAAAGAAAATGGTTTCACTTTCAATTTTAGTAACTAAAATAACCCTAAAATACACACATATGTGACCCTGGACCACAAAACCAATAATAAGGGTCAATTTGTTTGAATTGAGTTTTGTACATCATGAATAAATGAGCTTTCCATTGATGTATGGTTTGTTAGGATGGGATAATATTTGGCCGAGATACAACCATTTAATAATCTGGAATCTGAGGGTGCAAAAAACTCTAAATATTAAGAAAATCACCTTTAAATTTGTTCAAATTAAGTTCTTAGCAATGCATATTACTAATCAAAAGTTAAGGTGTGATATATTTACGGTAGGAAATCTACAAATTATCTTAATGGAACATGACTTTTACTTAATATCCTTATGATTTTTGGCATAAAAGGAAAATCGATAAGTTTGACCCATGCAATGCATTTTTGGTTATTGAGACAAATATACCCATTCTACTTAAGACTGGTTTTGTGGTCCAGAGTAACATATAATAAAATGAAGTCATTTTAGTAAAGCACTCAACGTAAACATACATCTCATTAATAAAATATAGTGGCATATCTTTTAAAACTTAAAAACAATAAATAAATTGTCATGTGGAATGCTTATCTTGTACTTCTATAATGGAAAACACAATAACTACAATCAATGATGATAGAAAACGCACGTCAGCATTTCTGCAGTCCATTAATGTACGTGTGCGAAAAACTACATGACCTTCTTTTATTACGGTCCACAGTGTTTATTAGGAAAGCTGCCTAGTCACGACTCATCCAGGCCTGTTTTTACTGCTACGCTCACTGGACTGGATAATCTCCAGATAAGGTAAAGAGTGAGTTTAGTCAGGATGATAAACCTCGAGCAGCTCTCATATCTCATGAGGCCTGGCACACACTCACTGCACCTCCCTAAAACACACTCCATCACTGCACATCAATGAGACACACCCAGTGTGCATATTTCACTTTTTGCCACACCTGACAATGGCAGGTCAACTGAAATAATAAATTATTACACAACATTTTTAACAAAACAATTCCTAATCAAGTAACCTGCCACAGTGCTAAATTGTTTTATCCAGCTGCCAAAGCCAATTTGTGCTTGCATTTAGTGCTCATTGTGTGTCAGTTTTGGATTCTGTCCACTCCCCTGCATTTGTACTGCTTTAGGATCACGTGTAAATACACATAGGCTGTGCTCGCTTTGGCCTCTCAAGCGCTCCAGAGTGTCAAAGAGCCTCGCCGCTCAACTGGAAGGCTAGAATAATCAAATTACTTCCAGTTATTTAAGCGTGTGTGGGGCTCTACAGGCTGCCCTTCTCTGCTGCAGCCGTCGCTTTCACACCAGAGACAGCATCTCTGCCATCAGCCCAGTCTGATAGACCTAGTGTGAACCTCACACACTGCTGAAACAAGCACGTACACACACTTACTCACTCACACAACCACCATCTGATGTACATTTTTGAAGATTACTCAATGAATGTGCATATTTAATGACCTTCTATGATCTGAGTTTATTAAGGAAAATACTTGTCAACAGGCCTGGTTTTCTATAATAGTACAAAAACATGGTATTACTTCATTGTGTACATTATTGAGTATAAAAAAAACAAAAATAAAACTAGGCTAGGTAATTTCATTGCATAAAGTAAATATGGGGGTGGGGGTGAAAACTTTTGGAATTTGAAGATCAGGGTAAATTTAACTTATTTTGTCTTCTGGGAAACATGTAAGCATATTCTTTAGCTTCTGAATGGCAGTACTAAATGAAAAAAAATATGATATTTAGGCAAAATATTTTTTTTTTTTTACACATTTCCATTCTGCTCAAAAGTATTCACCCCCAGCTCTTAAAACAAAAATGCGGAAAAACCAAAGAATTTGTGGGACCTGAAGGATTTTTCTGAAGAACAGCGGGCAGTTTAACTGTTCAGGACAAACAAGGGACTCATAAACAACTATCACTAAATGATCATTGAGCTAACAAGACAGTATTAGGAATCAAGTGTAAACTTTTGAAAGGGTCATTTTTATAAATTCTCTTGTATATGTCTTTTATGTGAAATATCTTATTCAGGTCAGTAGTAAATAAAAAATAACATGCATTTTGTATGATCCCTTCTATTATGGTAAAATAATTCACATTTTGCAGATTCTGCAAGGTGTATGTAGACTATTGACCTCTGTATTTTTGAGTGGACTTTTGACTCCACTTTTTTGGGAAATAGGCTCATTCTCCAACTCCCCCCGAGTTAATAAGTTGATTTTTACTGTTTTGAAATCCATTCAGCCGTTCTCCTGTTCTGGCGATATCACTTTTAGCATAGCTTAGCATAGATCATTGAATCCTATTAGACCAATAGCATCATGTTCAAAAATGACCAACGAGTTTCCATATGTGTTGTATTTAAAACTTGACTCTTCTGTAGTTATATTGTGTACTAAGACCGGTGGAAATGCAAAGCTGCGAGTTTCTAGGCTGATAAGATTAGGAACTACACTTCCATTCCGGCGTAATAGTCAAGGAAGCAGGTGGAGTATTATCAGTAAAGAGTTCCCAGCTAGTTTAGCATTTGCACATTTGCAGCCTTATTACGGCAGCAAACTTCCTTGACTATTACGCCGGAATGGGAGTGTAGTTCCTAATCTTATCAGCCTAGAAAATTGAAGCTTTGCATTTCCACCGGTCTTAGTACACGATATAACTACAGAAGAGTCAAGTTTTAAATAGGACAAATATGGAAACTCGTTGGACATTTTTGAACATGATGCTATTGGTCTAATAGGATTCAATGATCTATGCTAAGCTACGCTAAAAGTGATATCGCCAGAACAGGAGAACGGCTGAATGGATTTCAAAACGGTAAAAATCAACTTATTAACTCGGGGGGAGTTGGAGAATGAGCCTATTTCCAAAAAAAAATGGAGTGTTCCTTTAAATTGGCTTAAATTCCAAAACATATTTTCTTAAAACTTTTTCAAAGGTTTACTGGCATTTAGACAATCATGATCTGCTTTGTCTTTACTTCTAAGCTGATGCTGTAATTATGCAAGGCAGTAGCACTTCCATTTCAAAGTGTTACTCAGACTCATTTAAACACTAACACAGAGACACTTAGGAATATAGAGAGGTATGTCTACCTTCCCAGATGCCGTTTTCATCAAAGCAAACTCTCTGCCAGCTCCAATCAGGGCTGCTTCCTCATCAAACCCTGTGCCTGAGGACACAAACACACACCGCAAAAGAGACGACACCAAGTTAGTTCATTTCTAAATGTACTTCCTTTTAAACTCTGATGTGCTGCATAGATGTGTGAGCAGTGCTTAAGTGCACTCACTGATGATATGAAGGTCTTTCTCCAGGTCAAAGAGAGAGATGCCACAGGCATGAAGACACTTCCTGGCCAGTTTGAGTTGCAGTTCCTGCTGTAGGGCTGGGTCTGAGCTGGTGGCGTAGATCCGTACCACAAAGCCATCCTAAAAAAAAAAAAACATATCCACAAAAACATTAATCACCATAAAACGACAAAAATATCTTAATTTGTGCTCTGAAGATGAATAAAGGTCATACAGGTTTGGAACAACATAAGGGTGAGTCATTGATGGCAGAATTTTCATTTTTTGGGTGAACTATCCCTTTAAGTTATTGCAATTATTAAAATGGACAAGGATCATCAATCTCCATATTAAACTAATTTTGGTGAAGGCATTTTGCAGACTAGTCTTAGTTTTTTCACCTGATCGAAACCAAACCAGTGGAACTAATCTCGGTGGGCCTGTTTGACTAATGGCCCTGAAAGTCTCTGAGAAAGTTGCATTTTTCAAGGGCGTAAACGATTGTATATTGCAAATTTTTTCACACATATGATATTCATATCATACGATAGGCCTCCTCATTCCGAAAAACTTTGCCTTTGGAACCACTGCTGACAATCAAACCATTTGTTGAATGATTGAGAAAATGTAAAAAAAAAAAAAAAAAAAATTTTGCGAACTAGTCCTAGGTTTTTCACTCAATCTAGAAAAAAAAAACTGTCTCTAGGTCAATAATTATCAAAAAAAGTTTAACTTTTGACTCTCGGTTGCAAAGTGATGCCAAAACATTTGAAAGGGGCTGGGCCGCTTTTACTAAAAACAGCTATACATTTTTAATGGAATGAGATATCTTCGCCAAACTCACAATGCAGATGTAAGAGCTCAAACTAAGATAACGCAAAAAAGTCATGGAGCTTGGCCACTTGGTGGCGCTATAAGAGGGAAAAATACAAAAACAGCAAAATTTACCCTTTGGGAAGCAATAATGGGGTCGTTTAGGAAAGGGGCCATGTCCAAATACACCCAAAAGCCTATAAAGCCTAAACAAAAACTGAAAACTTAAAAAAAAAAAAAAAAAAAAAAAGGTGAGCACATACGACAAGTACAGTCGTGGCCAAAAGTTTTGAGAATGACACAAATATTAGTTTTCACAAAGTTTGCTGCTAAACTGCTTTTAGATCTTTGTTTCAGTTGTTTCTGTGATGTACTGAAATATAATTGCAAGCACTTCATACGTTTCAAAGGCTTTTATCGACAATTACATGACATTTATGCAAAGAGTCAGTATTTGCAGTGTTGGCCCTTCTTTTTCAGGACCTCTGCAATTCGACTGGGCATGCTCTCAAACTTCTGGGCCAAATCCTGACTGATAGCAACCCATTCTTCACTTCTTGGAGATTGTCAGAATTAGTGGGTTTTTGTTTGTCCACCCGAATCTTGAGGATTGACCACAAGTTCTCAATGGGATTAAGATCTGGGGAGTTTCCAGGCCATGGACCCAAAATTTCAACGTTTTGGTCCCCGAGCCACTTAGTTATCACTTTTGCCTTATGGCACGGTGCTCTATCGTGCTGGAAAATGCATTGTTCTTCACCAAACTGTTGTTGGATTGTTGGAAGAAGTTGCTGTTGGAGGGTGTTTTGGTACCATTCTTTATTCACGGCTGTGTTTTTGGGCAAAATTGTGAGTGAGCCCACTCCCTTGGATGAGAAGCAACCCCACACATGAATGGTCTCAGGATGCTTTACTGTTGGCATGACACAGGACTGATGGTAGCGCTCACCTTTTCTTCTCCGGACAAGCCTTTTTCCAGATGCCCCAAACAATCGGAAAGAGGCTTCATCAGAGAATATGACTTTGCCCCAGTCCTCAGCAGTCCATTCGCCATACTTTTTGCAGAAGATCAATCTGTCCCTGATGTTTTTTTTTTTTTTTGGAGAGAAGTGGCTTCTTTGCTGCCCTTCTTGACACCAGGCCATCTTCCAAAAGTCTTGGCCTCACTGTGCGTGCAGATGCACTCACACCTGCCTGCTGCCATTCCTGAGCAAGCTCTGCACTGGTGGCACTCCGATCCTGCAGCTGAATCCTCTTTAGGAGACGATCCTGGCGCTTGCTGGACTTTCTTGGACGCCCTGAAGCCTTCTTAAAAAGAATTGAACCTCTTTCCTTGAAGTTCTTGATGATTCTATAAATTGTTGATTTAGGTGCAATCTTAGTAGCCACAATATCCTTGCCTGTGAAGCCATTTTTATGCAACGCAATGATGGCTGCACGCATTTCTTTGCAGGTCATCGTGGTTAACAATGGAAGAACAATGATTTCAAGCATCACCCTCCTTTTAACATGTCAAGACTGCCATTCTAACCCAATCAGCCTGACATAATGATCTCCAGCCTTGTGCTCGTCAACATTCTCACCTGAGTTAACAAGACGATTACTGAAATGATCTCAGCAGGTCCTTTAATGACAGCAATGAAATGCAGTGGAAAGTCTTTTTCGGGATTAAGTTAATTTTCATGGCAAAGAAGGACTATGCAATTCATCTGATCACTCTTCATAACATTCTGGAGTATATGCAAATTGCTATTATAAAAACTTAAGCAGCAACTTTTCCAATTTCCAATATTTATGTAATTCTCAAAACTTTTGGCCACGACTGTATGCAAAGTTTCAAGGAGATCAGACCACAGATGACGCTATAAAGTAAAAAAAAAAAGGATCAAAAACACATATGGTAAATGACCGCAAACTGCACAAAATGTTTGTTCATCATACGATTGAGCACCTCATTCTGAAAAACATTGACTTTAGGACCACTCTTGTCAATCAAATTGTTCTTTAAATATTCAAGATTATTTAATAACACCACTTAACAAACTAGTCCTAGGTCTTTTGCTCAATCTCAAACAAAACCACTGCAGTACAATTCTCTGGACCCTCTAGATCCATAATTATTAAAGGTGCCATAGAATGCATTGATACAATATTTGAAATTCTTCTCTGATATCTACATAGAAGGTATATGGCATAGGACAGGGCAAAAATTCTCCAGAAACGGTTTTACAGGTTCATTTACAACCCTATGATTTGTCCCTAGAATGAAACGGTCTGTTATTACCTTATCTGGAAGGTTCATGAATAATAATGATGAGCTCTGTTGAGCGGCAGCTCTCACACAGCAGGAAGGAAACACATGGAGGAAAATATATATTTATATATGCCGTTTTTAAATTCACAATCATTTTACTTTTAGCGGCAGTACTTATCACATATTTTAGATGCTTGTTAGTGATGCTCAGGATCTGTAAATCATTCGCCATCGTCCGCACAGTCATATCTCCTTACTCTGTTTATGTGGTAAGTGAAATCTTATGTACTTTGTTTTGTTTTTTTTTTCACAATAGCCTAGCTGCAGAACTTCTAATGATTGGGCAAATGCTGGGGACGTAACTATTAACGATCGCGACTATTACGTAATAGTCTGCGTTATTTTGGAATTGGCCTATTTTTCAGTGGTCAAACACCAGATTTATATAAGGAGAAGGAAACTATGGTGTTTGTGACTCACGGTATGTCATGTCCATGCACAGTTTTCCATTCTATGGCACCTTTAAAAATGATTGAATTTCACACTTTGGTTAGCTACAACAAAGTCATTTTAAAACCAGCATAGCCATGTATACCCAAAAGCCTAACTCCTAAAAGAAAACTCAAAACGTCATAAAACTAAGTGAGGATATGCGACAGATGATTCTAAACAAGCATGCAACGTTTTAAAGAAAATTCAACCATAGGTGGCGCTATAACAGCCATAAACGATACAAAACATAGTTCTATGGTAAATTACCTGGATTTGCCAAAAACGCTCTTTTAATCACTGTTTTAGCTGGTTACAGACATGTTAACAATGTCGTTTTCCTTATATGCTTAAATGCCTTAAGCGCTTGAACCCCGGTAATCGCTGCTTGTGGCTATATTTTAATGTTTTTGTTTGTTTGTTTACTACAAAAGCCTAGAGACATCATATCCTGTTTTGTACGATAACAGCTGAAGAAATTCTGCATGCCTAAAGTCTAATGTGACCGCGTCTTAATACCGAACAGTTAAACTTTCTTTTGATGACAGGGCTTGTTCTAAAGCTCACCAGAATAGTCATAATCTCAGAGGCTTTGACACCATTAGAGGCTTTAGCCTCTCATCTGAGGAAGCACAGTGAGCATGTGAGGGTCAAAGGGAGAATTTAACTGTGTTAGCATTGCACACAGGAGAAGCAAAGCAGAAACACACCCTCACTACTAGCAGCAGCCTCACACATACAGAGCCAGTTTGATCCAGAAACACACACACTTGAGTTCAGGGTGTGTACAATATGGGTGAGACTAGAGTTTGCAGCCTGTGAGTTTGCATCAGTGAGCGTGTGATAAAAAATAGACGACAACACAATGGGGTCTTTGATTTGCCGCTGTTAACGACTATGTGAGTGAGCTTTCAAAAACCTCGCTCTTTGCTCCAGGCAAAATCACGCCGCTGACAAATGCACATGCCCTTCGTCCTTCCTCAAAGATATAAGTTCATAACATTAACCCTTACAACTTCCTCCCCTTAACCCCAGCACTCCTCCTCTTATAGTCTCTCATTCATGCATTCATAAAGAGATCTTCAAAGGCAGATATGAATTAACACATCTCCTCCCCGTACTGCTGCCTACTCATGATCAGCCAGTGGGTTCAATCCTAAGAGAAATGCCCACGTCCACTGCTGCAGCCCCTCCCCTGCCTACACAGCTATTATGCACACACTCATATAAAAGACACACGCGCACGACTGAAACAAAGGAGATCAGGTGCTGCTGACAGCCACAATCACACCACTTGAGAAAAAGGCACTGATCTTGTTTGTATGACGTGCAAGGGGGAGGAACGGGGAAACCTGTTATCGTCTGACTAAGACCACAGCATTGAAAAAACGAGCTGTGCATTTTGGATTAAACAAACTAAACATTATTAGGGGGTTTCAGCATTATTATCCATCTATTCTAATCCCGTTGCAGTCTAACAGAACCGTATAAACACTTGTTTTGGTTGGCTACATCAGCCAGTCGCTAATTTTTTGAAAAATTAATCAATAGCAGTTTCTGCAAATGATGGTTTTCTAGTAAATACAACTTATTCTAGAGTTTAACATAAGCGTGTTTCTAAATTAATGGCACGAAACTTTAAATAGCAGGAAAATTTTATTTGATATACAATACACTGTTCAAAAGAGTCAGTTAGATTTTTGAAATGTTCTCTTTTTTTCAAAATAGCCTGTAATGCTCAACAAGGCTGCATTTATTTGAGTAAAGATACAGTTAAAACAGTAATATTGTGAAATATTATTGCTAATTTTAATAACTGTTTTCTATTTGAAAATGTTTCAAAATATAATTTATTTCTGAATTTTCTGCATCATTACTCCAGTCTTCTCCACTCTCACGTGATCTTTCAGAAATCATTCTAATATGAACATATATAAATATACTTAGTTTTTTAAATAAATATTTAATTTGAACAGGGTTCATTCCTATACTAATTAACCGATAAAATAAAATTCCGGGACTTTCAAGGACTTTAAGCACTACTTTTTTTTTTTCAAGGACTACCATCACAGATCTCACTTAAAATATTGAAAAATGAGAAACGGATATACTAATAAAACTAATAAAATGACAAAATTAAAGCATATGCAAAGTATTACTATCAAAGTATTACAAAGTATACTACATTTTTACTATAGTAAAGCCACTGTTAATTTTCTTGTATTTGTGCATACTTTCTTTTTTAAACTGTACTGCCTTAATGTTTAAATGTTTTCTACTAAGAAACTAAAAAAAAATCTGATTTCTGAAAATCGCTCTGAAATCCTGATCGGAAATAATTTATACACGAACCCGTCCTGAAGTCCCATTCTGAATCAAATCATTCATGATCTGCTTCGTAGATCTGATCTAAAGCAAAAGATTTGCAAACCCGCTATCTAAATCAAATGATTCGCGAATCCACCCTCTGAAGACCCGATTTGAATAATGACTTGCGAACCATAATTTCAGATCAGGATCATGGATCATGAATTATTTGACTTTGTGATAAGGCGAACCATTTGATTTAGATATGGACTTCAAATTGCGTATCACAAATCATTTGATTTGGCGAAATGATTCAAGAACCCGATGCAATCTAAATCAAATGATTCACAATACGTGTCTCGATCTGAATCAAATGATTCACAATACGCTATTTGAAGTCCCGATCAGAAACAAATGATTCATGATATGCGATCTGATTGGAATGCTTCGAAACGGTGAATCATTTTGTGATGCAATGGTTTAACTGATTCAGAGTTTCGAAAAGCTGTTTCACCCATCACTACATGCTTTTTAAAACCGTTACAGGCTATGCAGAAATTCAAAAATTAATGAACTCTTTCATTTTGATCTGGTTTTTGCTAGTAAATCGCTTGAAATGAATGATTGAAGTCACGAGTTTGAATCAATCGGAGCGGTTCCAGCATTAATGACTTAATCGATTTAGGTCATCTGTTCATTTTTTCGCATCTTCAGCCATGTTTACACAACACTGTCAGTACTACTTACTTGCTTAGCTTGATTGTTTTCTGACATTAACTAAAATAAGCGAAAAAGGCGGGAAAAAATTTTGTACATTTTGCATTAAAGATGTGCTTACTGACTAAATTAAACACTTATTTCATAGATGCATCTTCTTTCAAGAATTCGATCATTACTCAAGAACCTCTTTAGGGATATATCTGTTTTAAAGAGTTTTCCAGGCCTCAAATTTCAAAAACCCAAATTAAAGTACTTCAAGCACTTAAAGGAGTAGTTCACTTTCAGAACAAAAATGTACAGATAATGTACTCACCCCCTTGTCATCCAAGATATTCATGTTCTTCTTTCTTCAGTCGTAAAGAAATGATGTTTTTTGAGGAAAACATTTCAGGATTTCTCCCCATATAATGGACTTCTATGGTGCCCCCGAGTTTAAACTTCCAAAATGCAGTTTAAATGCAGCTTCAAAGGGCTCTAAATGATCCCAGCCGAGGAAGAAGGGTCTTATCTAGCGAAACGATCGATCATTTTCTAAAAACAATTACAATTTCTATACTTTTTAATCTCTACACAGAGCTAGACAAGATGAGCATTTGAGGTTAAAAAGTATATAAATTGAATTTTTTTTTTTTTTTTTTTTTTTAGAAAATAACCGATCGTTTTGCTAGATAAGATCCTTCTTTCCTCGGCTGTGATCGTTTAGAGCCCTTTGACGCTGCATTTTGAAAGTTCAAACTCGGGGGCACCATAGAAGTCCATTATATGGAGAGAAATCCTGAAATATTTCCCTCAAAAAATATAATTTCCTCACGACTGAAGAAAGAAAGACATGAACATCTTGGATGACAAGGGATGAGTACATTATCTGTAAATTTTTGTTCTGAAAGTGAACTACTCCTTTAAAGCAAGGAGGAATATTTTGTAACATTAGAAATGTCTTTACTAAAATCTGATTCCTGCTGGATAAAAGTATTCATTATTCAAAAATATATTTTACTGACCCGAACTTTAGCACATTACACTATATTACATTATTCCAAACAATTCTTTTGGTCAATACCTTTACGGATCAGTATAATTACTACTAAAGAAAGCATGATACAAATTTAAATATTGCTCGCTTTGTCTACCTTCTTAGATTGTTTTTTTGCTGGCACAATTCATTGTGGGACTGCCTTCACCCTGAAGAACTCATTCACAGCTGCCTTTTCATTTAGAATAATTATGCAGCCTACATTTTAGAATAGCCTTCGTGACTATTCCTACAAAGGCAGCTCACTAGGTTTTGGAGAAGAGCGACAATGCCAAAGAATAATACCACTTACATCTTTGCAGGCTGCAATCTGGTTGATATATTCTCCATCAGTGAATACAATGTTCTGTCCATCTGCTTGTAGACCTGAGAGAAAGAGTGGCATTTTAATTTGTAATAGACACTTTTACAGCTCTGAATTACAGGAAGATTTCATTTAAGAAAGACTTAATCATAAGTCATAATCATTTATATTTAATATAAATTAATTCATATGACTACATAATATATTCATTGCTATATAGATGACAAACTAAAGACTATTGACTATTCAGGGAAATAAGGAACAAGCCCTTCAATACGTCCTGTTTAAATAGGAAACGTGTCAACACAAAGAAGAAAAGTGTGCTGGTCAAGCCATTTATTTGCCCTGCTCTTAGCGATCAATAGCACATAAGAGGGGTGTTTGTACCCGGCATTGTGACGGTGCCCTCCTGCTCCAGAGTCTCTGGGTTGATCTTAATGGCCGCCATGCTGTGACTGTTCATGTCTCGATATAGCAAACAACCCTGTAAAGCAAATCGCCACAGGAACATTTCTTTTGTAAGGCTGTTCAATGAATAGCATTTCTGGTTGAAAACGTCACAAGCATGTAATGCTTTTTTTATGAGATACAATCAATAAATCAAACCCTCATTATATCAATACATGGAGTATGTTGACATCATATAAGCAGACAAACATAAAACAAGAAGTCAATACCTGGGCGAATCCCAGCCATGACCTTTTCTCCTTACGGTTCCTGATACGTGACGTGGAGTTGTACACATGGCCCTGCGATCGATAGACTCTTATTAGCACCCCACAAACGTAAGGATATACAACCTGCTACATCAGCACTAACCCCACATCCACGACTTCACAAATCTCAAAACCAGAGTGGAAACTGTCAAATAAAAACCTGAGTTGTATATATAACATTGTCTAGTGAGAATAAGCTAAGAATTGTCTAATTTCCATTGTGTAATAAGGTGAATAAAGGACGTTCTCACCCGCACGGTGCCACTGTACCCTGAGCCCACTTTGTAGAGGCCATCTTTACAGAGCAGGTAGAGGAAGGAACCATCAGTTTGAAGAAGACAGCGTTCATCTTCATCGATGTTCACCTCCTTCAGAACCCATTTGTTCATCAGCGCGGCTCGCTTGATGCCGTTCCCAAACCATTCCTGGATCTGGATCTTTCCCACCAGCACTGCCTGCACACTCCTCTGTAGCGCGTTTAGGATTGTTGGAACCTTTTGTTACACAAATTGAGTCGGGTCAGATAGTTCTTGAAAGTATAGTATGAAAGTATATTGAAGATATAACACCTTTAACAGTTCTTGAGTATTATTCCCCTTCAAATTCAAAATGCCAATCTTGCTGAATATCTTTGCAAACACAGTCAGTTATGTCTTAAAAGAACAGTTCACCCAGAAATGAAAATTCTGTCATTGATTACTCATCCTCATGTCGTTCCAAACCTGTAAGAGCTTCGTTTCTCTTCAAAACACAAATCAAGAATTTATGAAATCTGAGAGCTTTCCATAGACTTCAAGGTAGGTAGTAAGGACATTGTTAAAATAGTCCATGTTACATAGTGGTTCAACCTTGATTTTGTGAAGCTACAAGAATACTTTTTGTGCGCAAAGACAACAAAAATAAAGACTTTATTTGTTCTGTGTCACACATTTAAGAGAGTACCATGACGTACGTGTATGCTAATAGGTTTCATTAAAAATATCTTGATTTGTGTTCTGAAGGGGAACAAAGTTCTTACGGGTTTGGAACAACATGACGGTGAGTAATTAATGACAGAATTTTCATTTTTGGGGGAACTATGCCTTTACGTGAATGTAAACAATTAAGTAAAAACCAGATGTGTGACAGTACATAAAAAAAATCATAGTTGTAAATAACGATTTTTGGAGTACACTACTTTAGTCTTTTCTATTTCTGAGTAAAAATAGTTTCAAAACAAATCTAGCGATTTTTTCAGTGTAGGTCTTAAACTGACATCAACCTACCTTACATTTGATAACTTCATTCAATATCTGCTTTATTTCATTTTGTACCTGAATGCTACTGTTTGAATGCTGTCTGTTCACTAGTCTTTAATAATGTTTGAGCTTATTATTTAGCTAGTGGCCTTTGTTGTGGTATTGAAACTTAGGCTGCACATTATTATCGGAACGTTATCGGAATTGACCGATAAAATGTAAATATCGGTATTGGTCTGATATTAAAAATGATCTTGCCGGTAAGACGAGAAACTTAGACCTTAGCTTTAGACCATCTACAAATAAAAAAAATTCTAGTAAAATGTTACGGTGACCACTAGGGGTGCAATGGTTCTCAGTAAAAACCTGAACCGTCCCGTTCTCCTCCCACGGTCTGGTGCGCACCAGGACCGCGGTTCAACTTGAATCTGACAACGCATCTGTAATATGTTTTAAATAACAACATGTAAAACAAACAGGGTTCGGCTAATGTGTGTTTCTGTTGATAGATGCGCATTCTGGCTTCCCAATACGTTACAACAGCGATTAAATAAAAAAACGTGGACAAACCATTCTTGTTCAATGCGAGTGCCATATGCTGGAATATGAGCAGTCATTTATTCCATCTTCTCCCGGGTGCTGATAGCGCTTGTGTGCAGCTGAGACCTGAACAGCACACATTGCTATCTGGACTTTGTTTCAACATTTAAGAGCCATAAAATGGAAAGTCGCGCGTGCAGTGGAAGTGAGAAGATCTGTGTGTGTGCGCTCATTCGAAGCGCTCAAATCCGCACCTCAGAACACGCGCAAATACTAAGCTCTTGGACAAATTAATGGACAAATTCACACAAAAATTTGTCAAAATTCTCGTCTTAGCAAGTATCCTAGCAGACACAGCTGGCTAAACATTAAGAATCAGTGCACTGGATCAGTGCATTCTCTTAAATTGACAGTTATTTCTTAATAATTACCAAACAGCAACAACAAGGAAATCACTCACTCTTGATTCAATAGCTTTTGTAACTTTAATAAAGCTTAAGTTTCAATTAATACTGTAAAATATGCAATGCGTTACATTTGATCTTTTTATTCAGTTTCTGTACCTAAAAACTAATGTTAGACCTACCTAAAAAAACGAAAAATCAGTTTATTTTATTTGTATCTTTACTCTATTGTATTTATTTGTGCTGTTGCTTGTAGTTAGATAGATTATTCTTATTTCTTAACTTTTAAAAAAAAAATTCCCCCCAAACATAGCCCATACGGAACCGTACCGAAAACCGTGACTCGAAAACTGTAATACAAACCGAACCGTGAGTTAGTTGAACCGTTGCACCCCTAGTGACCACTGCCTCTCTATGAAAAAAAAATGTATTCAATGTACTCTAATAAAAAGAAGGTAAGTACTGTTGATTTTTACTCAACTAACCAAAATGTAAACTTTTTGTTTCTAATCTCAGCACAGGAGAGACTTGGTGTTGTTTCCAAAAACAAAAGGAAATATATCTTGATTGGTTTTCGGCCAAAAATTAGTTGAAAAATATTGGTATATCATATATCAGCAAAATCCAATATCTTGCATCCCTAGTCATAACCTTATTAGAATACAATCTTATATGGGTAGAAAAAACAAGAACAAAAACTTTTTTGTGGTAAAATCAGTGAATCAAAACGACTTTGCTGGTTTGTCATGGCTTTGAATCAGTCTAATGACTCACTCTGTGGCTGAATAAGACTGACATGACTCACTCAGTGAAGTTAGGTTTCAAAATGAACATGTGTTACGGTGTTATTGTTGTATTTTAAGACTTGAGAGACTTCAAACAATGCAGTTGCTGACTTTTTTGTTCATATGATTCTGCACGTGGAATTAAAATAAAGCCCTGCCAAACCCCTCTCTGAACTCCTTGAACTTTACCAGACCACTCACCAGAAGGACATCATGCCCTCCTCACAACATATCCCCAGGACACTTTATTTCCCCTGTTTAATATTTATGCTGATCTTTATTTAACATAAACCACTGTGTGTGTCTTCACTGACCCCGCCGCAGAGTTCAGCCCATGGCTGTTAGGTACTTTCATGAGCGAAGCTATAGATGACAAAGAGGTTTATTGATATACTAGAACATCAATGTTATTGCTTCAGATGACTCTCAGTCAATAGTGACATTTAGTTTTATTGCACAAGCTCTCCAGAGGATGAAGTACCCTTCTCTGTTCTTTACTTTGACTCAAGTCATACACTGCCAGCTCTCTAATTATTTCCATAATTTATTTCAAACTATCCATGTCAATAAATCAAATCAAATCCATGATTCAGCGATTTGCTCATGGAAATCCCTGTAGCTTTTTAAGTAAATATTGATGTTTACTACCAGGTAACGTCATATTTGTGAATATGAATTCAAAGGATTAAATATTGCTTATCTGTAAGTCGTAAAAGTGCAATAAATATTCACAGTTCGCTGTTTGGTTTAAATTAATGATTTCTCAGAATACAAAACAAATACACATAATAAAAAAGAGAGAGCAGTTGATTAGAATATATACACGGCAGCATTTGCTTGTTTTCTAGTTCCATTCTGAACCACTTCAAGTTGGACGTGTGCACTGTAAACTGACAGAGCGATGGCTCAGATATCACACTTTACACAAGCCCTGCAAGTTACTCATGCTCCAATTAGGTTGTAGTTACCTTGGTAACAACAAATGAACTCTGAGTTCCTCTGATGTCCAAATCAGTGTGTGATATTGTCAGAAAGCATTAAAACACTTTAAATAAGCAAAAAAAATGACAGACGCATATCAAGCAGATGGTAGAAGGCTGAGGAGTAATTGGCTGAGGGACTCTACGCTGGCAGAGTAATATAACAAAGACGGGAAATCGGAGGGATTTGACATTTTCAGGCAATTCAATTGTTGACCTCTACATGCAGTTGCGGTTCTGGCTATAGCATGCTGAGAGATGAGCGGTAATGTGCTGTCATCCTGACTTCAGATGAACAGCGGCTTTTTATGCAGGCTAAAATCTCAACCTCACTTAGCAAGCAAGAAATCCACTAAACTGTTCAAAATCAGACTGAGGTAATCAGTGACATTTGTTAAAAATAAAAGTTTGGATCCTTTAGAAAGAGAGGTGTTTGAGGAAAAGATTTTAGGATTTTTCTCCATATGGTGGACTTCAATGGTGGCCAACGGGTTGAAGGTCCAAACTGCAGATTCAGTGCAGCTTCAAAGGGCTCTACATGATCCTAGCCGTGGAAGAAGGGTCTTATCTAAAAACTACGCATACGCATTTCTTCACGCATTACGTAGTCACATTGGAAAGGTCACGCATGACCCACCCAGTGTTTACAAAGCGAACATGCAAAGAAAATCAAACGCCCTTTGTAAAAAGGTAAAACAACAGATGGTTTTGAAGTTGAAGGAGAAAATGGTGAAGAACTACTGACGCATGACCTTTCCAACATGATTACGTAAAGTATGAAGTCGTGGACACACATTGCACAGCTAGTGCAAGATGAGTATTTGTGGTTAAAAAGTATATAAATGTGTATTTTTTTTTTTTTAAATGATAGATCGCTTCACAAGATAAGACCCTTATTCCTCGGCTGGGATCGTGTAGAGCCCTTTGAAGCTGCACTGAAACTGCAATTTGGACCTTCAACCCGTTGATCCCCATTGAAGTCCACTATATGGAGAAAAATCTAGGAATTTTTTACACAAAAACCTTAAAGGAGTAGTTCACTTCCAGAACAAAAATTTGCAGATAATTTACTCACCCCCTTGTCATCCAAGATGTTCATGTTTTCTTTCTTCAGTCGTAAAGAAATTATGTTTTTTGAGGAAAAATTTTCAGAAATGTTGTCCATAGAATGGACTTCTATGGTGCCCGTGAGTTTGAACTTCCAAAATACAGATTAAATGCCGCTTCAAAGGGCTCCAAACCATCCCACCTGAGGAAGAAGGGCCTTGTCTAGCGAAACGATCAGTTATTTTATTAAAAAAAATTGCAATTTATATACTTTTTAACCTCAAATGCTCTTCTTGTCTAGCCCTCGTGAACTTTGTGTATTCCGGTTTATGACAAGTCAAAATCGCTGTTTACTTGACCCTCCTTGCACGTTCACTTTGTTAACACTGGGTCGGTACTTCTGCAGCAATGTAGGGCAATTTTGAAGTTGAAGGAGAAAATGAGATGGGAGTTTTTCGACATACCCTAACTGCATTGACCCGGAGTTCATACCGAGCTAGACAAAACAAGCATTTGAGATTAAAAAGTATATAAATTGCCAATTCTTTGAGAAAATAACTGATCATTCCGCTAGATAAAGCCCTTCTTCATCAGCTGGGATCATTTAGAGCACTTTGAAGCTGCATTTAAACTGGATTTTGGAAGGTCAAACTCGCGGGCACCATAGAAGTCCACTATATGGAGATAAATCCTGAAAAGGTGGCCTTAAAAAAAAACAATTTCTTAACGACTGAAGAAAGAAAGACATGAACATCTTGGATGACAAGGGGGGGAAGTAAATTATCTGTAAATTTTTGTTTTGGAAGTGAACTTCTCCATCAATTTCTTTTCGACTGAAGACAGAAAGACATGAGCATCTTAGATGACATGGGGGTGAGTACATTTTCAGGAAATGTTATTTTGGAAACACAGGCACATCTCAAAGCATTGACTCACCTGGATGGTCTGGCATGCATGACTGCCATTGTTGGTGAGGATGGCGGAAACAGCCTGAAGGATTTTGCCAGTGTCTCCCCAGGCCACTACCAGGCTGAAGAGGCAGGCACAGGACAACGCCGTGAGTGTCTGACCGGTGGGGTCATTCATTCCTGTGCTCCGCACGGTGGTCTCCAGCAGGAGATGAAAGAGAGACTCTGCAGGGCCAACAGTGGTGTCACAATTGAAACACACAAACTCACTTATACATGTTATCAGTATATTTGAACAGGAGAAGGTATCTCACCCAGCACGTCTGGAGGTTCGGTCTGAAAGCTCTCCGGTTGTTGTCCCTGGAGCATATCTAGGAGGGCCTGAAGGCTCCGTAAGCACAGTGACGGGTGCGAGAAACGAGTCTCTTTGATGAGCTCAAACACTCCACAGAGCCCAATGCCAATGATCTGAGGAGCAGAGGACCATAGATGTGATATAACATTTATCCACACTAGATTGACTGAAATTACATTTTAGTGGCCAATGCCACTATCTAGACAGTAGGCAAATTAATCATATAAAATGTATATTAAAGATGACATATCATGAAAATCGGATCTTCTTTCGTGTTTAAGTGCCATCAACAGGTCCCTAGATGCATTTACCAACCCATAAAACTTGAAAAAGGTCAACCAAGTCTCTTTGTTTTAGTAAGCATTTCTCTGCAAGCATGTGAAAAAAATGAGCCACTCAGATTTCACTCTAGTGACGTAGGAAGGGAATCTTATTATAATATTACCGCCCCTTAATCTGCACGCTTTCACCCATGGCGCCGCCGTTTTGATTTCTTGCGATTTCTTTCCCAGCCGTTTGCCTTCACAGATATAACAGACTGTGTTTTTTAACGTATGTGTTTTTAACAAAGTTGTGTGTATTTGACAGTTTAAGTGCAATAAGACATGAAAGACAACTTAGTGTAGTACTCACATGCCGTGTGTGACAGTCGCTTTCTGTGTGCGTGCGTTGGATGTGTGCGCTTAGAAAACTCTATATAAGAAGTTTAAACTGATATGGCTTTAAAACACATGAATTCAGAGCAACAGACATAATAATCAAAACCAAACAGATGTTTTTTGGCAAAGTATCTGATGCACGAGCTGTTCAAAATTATATAATAAATGATCTGTGGGGTATTTTGAGCTGAAACTTCACAGAGACATTCTGGGGAAACCTGAGACGTATATTACATCTTGTAAAAGTGGCATAATAGGTGCCCTTTAAAATGCAAAAACAACAATAATAACTTTCTAGATTTACTCAAAATGTCTAATGTCTAACATTAATAAGCAGTCACAGAAATGGACTTAATTCTAAAAGAATTTTCACAGACATGATCATTTTTTAATTTTTATTTTACTCTGATTGGTATATCAATCAATATACTTTGATGGTAAGATATCTCTTCAGAATTGTGGGTATTTAAGATTTGAAATGTAGTATTTAAGAGGGAATTCTACAATTAAACATGACTTTTGGCTTTTGCAGAACCATTTAACTTCACTGGACCATTTAGTTCATGATAGATCTTGAAAGGCTCACGTTATTGTTCAACCTTTTTTATTTAGAGAACTTGTCTGTCGCACTCTATTTTCTCACTCTTCAAGCACAGTCAAGTAATACTTATTCCAACACAAACAAAAAAATTAATCATGTAGCTTATTCAGTATAAAACCACCATCATCCAACAGAAAAGCCGTATCTGAATATACTGGATGTGGAAAAATCTATCACTATAGCAACAATGTTGTGCCAAGAACAGTATATGTGGTATACTTTGAGAGACTTTTAATACGGTGTTGCCGTTTCATCTAATGGGTTTATGTGAGCAGTGAGCACCAGCATGTAGAACACATCATATGAGCTTGTTAAGTTAGTTTGGCTATGCCTCTTTTATCTCAATGTTGTTAAGATACTGATCTTGCTGTGTAGCAATCCTCAGTGTCTTCATTCCAACTGTGAACATAAACCGAGATTTTTAATGAAGGAATCTTTGGGAAGTTTCTTTGTGGAAACAGTTCGTTCCTAAAAGTGCTTCCTTCTTGTTATAAGACACTGTATTGGGCCATAATAGCAAGAGACCTGGTTCATCTTTCAAGGTCATCTAAAAAAGAATTTCTGCTTTGTCCATAGGACGTCCGAGAGAAATAACAAATGATCCTGCGTAATGTCTCTCAAGGTTCAAACATGATATAACAGACGTTCAACTATCAACTATTATTATATCGTTAGAACAATGTTTTGAATGTTTAAAAATGCTAAACATTGTAAATATTGAATCGCTAGGGAACTAGAAAGGTTAAGTCAAATCAGAACCAGAAACATTCCTTGCGATTTTAATTTAATTCCTTTTCCTTCCTATCCCTAAGCACATTTTCTTCTAGGTTGTAGCCTACGCACAAGATCTTTGAAGTGGAGATTGGAATTAATCAGCCACCCGTCCACATCTGGCTGTGATGTGAAGAGGAAATGGCACATTGATGATGGTATAACATGGCAGTGCCTCCCTTTGGCCATTCTCGCACTGCAGAGTAAGAAACATGCTGTACTCTCAGGATATTGGTTTCAAAACCTGCACATTAAAAAAAATCAGCTGCTTTTACAGGGATATAAAATACAAAACACTCAAAATAAATAATTCCATTAAATAACTGAACAAAACATTTTAAATCCAGTAAATCCAACACTCATTTTCTGCTGAATCAGTAAAACCAAGCACAATACTAAAATGTTTCTTAACTTTTAACATATACTAAAAGAGCAAGTCACATGAAGAATCAAAGTTCATTACAAGTAGCCTTTCCACAAGCTTAGGTAACAAAGAAACCACATGAAATGCTATCAAATGTTGCACAGGGAAATCTGGGAATGCCAGTTTATGATATCCTACTTAAAAATTAGATGTAATGTTCTGTTAGATCTAACAACCAACTGTTGAAGGTGACCTATTATGCCCCTTTTTACAAGATGTAACATAAGTCTCAGGTGTCCCCAGAATGTGTTTGTAAAGTTTCAGTTCAAAATATCACACAGATGATTTATTATATCATTTTAAAAATGCCTATTTTGAGTGAAAGCAAAAACACGCTGTTTTCGTGCATGTCTCTTATATGCAAATGAGCTGCTGCTCCCCGCCCCTGTTTCCAAAATAGTGCTGTGCCTTTACAGCTCATATCTCAGTCAGATATTCTATCAAAAAAAAAACATCTGCTTGGTTTTGATTATTATGCCTATCGTGCTAAAATCATGCATTAAAGCATACCCACAGCATGTGAGTACTAAACCAAGTTCTCTTTCATCTCTTATTGCGCTTAAACTCTCAAACACACACAAGTTTATGTTAAAAACACACGAGTTACAAAAACAGTAGGTTATGTATGTGAAGGTAAACAGCTGGGAAAGAAATTGCATGTTTATATTAAATCTGTGTTGCAGCAGCGTAATATACAGTAAATAAATCAATAAATCCACTGCTCTCTTGTCCTCTGAGCGTGGGACTTTAAATAGTGTTGTGTGCTCGTCTGTGCAGCCAATGACAGAACAGTTAGCATGCTTTGCTTGAACTTCTGCCATGGTGTAAGAACTGGTACACCGTTGTCGCTTGCAAAAACAGAACGGCGGCGTCGTAGGTGGAAACTTGCAGATTAAGGGGGCTCATGTTTTCACATGCTTGCAGAGAAAGGCTTAGCAAAATAAAGTTACTAGGTTGTCCTTTGTATGTTTTCTTGGTTCGTAGATGCACCAGAGACCCGTTTATAGCACTTAAACACGGAAAAGGTCAGATTTTCATGTTTGGTATCATTACCAGACACAGGAATCTCAAATATGATTAACAGCACTGAAGTAATATTCTCATAATATAGCACTGCAGTTATCATAAGAATTACAAAAGGCAAAAATAACAAAACAAAAAAGTTGATTCAAGCTAAATCATGAACGATAGAACTTAATCTCATGACTGGGCTTTCATATACACAATGTCGTCGACTGACCTTGGGCAGTTTGACGGCGGGTTCGCGGTACTCCTCCTCCTCCTCGCTGTCTGAGTCGCCGCTCTGCACAGAGTTGCGGGAGGCCAGGGCCAAAGCGGCCTCCTTCTGCTGCCAGTCCAGCACGCAGTGCCGTACATTACAGTAGACGTTGAACGCAGAGGGGTTGCTGTGGAGTTTGATGTCAGGCACTGGAAAGGCCCCATCCAGAGTCTCTGTCTGTCAGATGATAAAAACAAATACAGAATTAGGGGAGGGATGGAGGGAGACAGACTGTGATTAGAGACAGTAGGTTATGATGTGTGTAGTACTACAAGCCTTGGGGAACATTGTACTTCATCGATTTTTCTAAGGCAACTAGATGTGCAACTGTTTGTAGGTCTACATATATTCAAAATAAAACATAGAAACACACATTCATCATCATATTAGCCAAAGGTATATTTGTAGCAATTGGCAAAAATACATTGTATGGGTCAAAATGAACGATTTTTCTTTTATGCCAAAAATCGTTAGGATATTAAGTCAAGATCATGTACACACAGAAAATTTCCGACCATAGATAAATAAAAAATTAAGTTTTGATTAGTAATATGCATTGCTAAGAACTTCATTTGAACAACTTTAAATGGCAAATTCCTCAGATTTTTTTTTTTTTCTTTGCACCCCCTGATTACAGATTTTCTAATAGTTGTATCTTGGCCAAATATTGTCCCATCATAACAAACTATACATCAATGGAAAGCTTATTTATTCAGATGATTGAACCTAATGACTGGTTTTGTGGTGCAGGGTCGCTTTCATTTGATTAAAAAATATTATATAGTTAATGTTTCATGCCTTTCACGCTTTCAGTATTTTAGTTAATGTGTATCAAATCTAGAAAAATTAAAAGACAACACAGACATTCTATAAATAAATAAAAAAACATTTTATAGTGCCCATTATTGTAAAAAAAAAAAAGCAATACATTGAGTTAACATTCTATTAACTCAATTCAACATTTTCTTGATTATTACAGTTAAATTAAATCATTAAAACACAATACACAACCAAAAAAAATCAATAGATAATTTTTATTGATAAATATTTGTACTGACACATTTTTTATACTTTAATAAATACAAGGAGATCCAAAAAAATTAAAACAGAAAGAAACAGAATCCAGAAAAATTAAAAGACAAAACAGAAGCTCTAAAATAATAATAATAATAATAATAATAATTATTATTATTATTATTATTATAATGCCCATTATTGTAAAAAAAAATTTAAAAAAATTATTCAGTTAACATTTTATTAACTCAATTCCACATTTTCTTGATTATTACAGTTAAATTAAATTATGAAAAAAAAAATCCACACCAAAAAAAAAAAACAATTAATTATTTTTATTGATAAATATTTGTATTGACACATTTTTTAGAATTGAATAAACAAAGGAAGATTAAAAAAAAAACAGAAAAAAACAGAGTTCAGAAAAATAAACACTTGAAAACAGGGGGGGAGGGGATTTGGGATAAAATAAAACTGATTGGGCCAATATTAAAAGTTTTTTTTTTTTTTTTTTAAGTTTTTTGGGGTGGGGTGCATGACCACAGGCTTATAAATTAAATATTTTAAATACTGTAAAAACATTAAAAATAAATAAAAATATAATTTCATTTGTAAAAATATATATTTTTTTACAAAACATTTTTTTCTTTTTAAAATATTTAAAAAAAAAAATTTTTTAAATATAAGTCATTATAGCAATAATAAAAATGAAAATAATATTATAAACCAGACAGCTCAAAGCTATCTCACAACCAGTTCGTACATTTTTTACGAGGTGGCTAAAATCGTACAAATTCATACGAATTGGGGAACTCAATACACATGATTTTGCAAATATCATATGAATCCGTAGGGGTAAGGTGGTACGAGTAAGGTCATACAAATTCGTGCAAATTAACCACCTTGTAAAATATGTACGAATTGGCATGAGATCGGGTTGGCCAGTTCAGACTTAATCCTAATGAGATACATTGTAAAATACTCTATATACACACACGTTACCGCAATTTTATTTCAATGCGGCAATTTGTCACAGACAATGTAATTTAATCTGTATTTTGAATCTAAATAACACCCATGTTGATGTTTCTTCATATGCCACCTGTAAGTAACACAAAGCAGTCCTACCCACTAATAACCACATGGATAAATCCACCATAGTATAAAAAGTAATTAATTTTAGTAAGAAAAAAGTCAACCGTTGCACTGTTGCACCGTCATATTGACCAGCCCTACAATGTATCTAAAGTTTCATTGTCTCCTTCATCAAACCATCCCCTGACAGTCTCAACTCATCCATTTGTCTTCTTATTTGTCTACCTGCCCATAATAAGAGGATGATGTAATGCAGGGAAGGTCATTCATTTTTAGGCGGACACCACAGAGAAATCTACCCCCCTGTGTTTGGCACAGCGACGTCAGACATCTGAAGTCATTAGGAAGCCACACATCTGATCCATGCCTAGCAGCTCAGTACACTTCCTGTGATTTGCTATCATTGCTGCAAAGAATCAACAGCTTGGTTAAGGTGTTACCCAACTAACTGACTCCAAATCAGCTTTTGATTTGGGGAGGATGTCTCTTAGCTTCTGAACTCTTGTCCTCGTCAGTCAGCGGTGCGGTTGCTGATGGAAGAGACATGATAGACTACACGACTGCCTCTGACTTTGCTCTGCAATTCACCGTCCCGGATTCGCAATGCCCCACTTTGGCAGTAAAATCAATATGAAGCTCACTGAAGTAAATCATGTATAGCTTCAATGAGGAAAAAGATTTACATTTAGTAAACACAGACTGCTCTGCCTCCTGTTTTTATTGTATTAGTCGTTTAAGTATTGAGGAGCCCCAGAAAAAAAAAAAAAAAAACTCTGCCTCTAAAATTCAAACTATATCAATGATGCCAGTTTCCAGAAGTTGAGTACAGTGACAGAGCAAATCTACAACAGCATGGCAAATAAAATTATACTTATATATATATATATATATATATATACACACACACATTTTAACCAAATTCAGAATTAAATGTGTGGTCGAAAACTGAAAATTACTTTTTTTTAAACTTATTTTAAACATTTTTTTTTATTTAATTGTATTAACTTTGTGGCACCAATATGAATTATTTACAGAAACATCAAAATCATTCATTTAGCCTAAAACCCAAACCAAAAATACATTTTATTTAATTGAATTTAATAAAAGGTTAAAAAAATTAAATTTTCAGGGCCTATAAAATAATTTTGAGGGGTTTTTTTGTTTGACAAATTAGTTTTTTTATATCAAATTCTGTGTTTTTCAATACTTTTTTGTATTCTATTTTAGTGGTTTCATTCAAATTTAATTAAGAAAAAATCTCTAATTTATGATTTTATTAGTCTAAAACTTTTTGTTCTGTGTGTGTTGTGTATTTACATTTTTCTGGTAAATAAATTCTGGTAAATAATTATTTCTGGTAAATATTCATTAGAAAATAATGTTTGAATAATAATATTACTATTAGTAGAAGTACTATCATTACATTAAGGAATATATTTGTCAGTTTTTCACAAACTCTTATTTTGACAGGATGTGGTGAAGACCTTTAAGTTTCTGCGTATATGATATGAAAATAGTTTTTCTCACAAAAAACGGTAAAATGTGCATGAAGGGACTTTTCAAACAGTTCTAGAGATTATGTTTATGTGTTCATGTACTCATATATAGAGGCAGCGGAGGCTCAAAACACAGCTTAATCTACACAGACTTGCCCTTAAGTGCTCCAACCTAGTTTTGATCAGTTCAAATGAGACATTTTCTGCATCACAGAAATCATAGGGCCCTAACTGTTTCTTTCAACATACCTTCTGATGTTCATTTATGTTTATTTTGTGCTATAACTAGTAGTAAAAAGATAAAGATGATCTGTTCACATGCTGCTTGAACTGAGGGTTCTACAGTGATCTGTCACATTATTTTAAACAGCACCAAAACAATAATTGTTTCATTTTATAATAACACTGACAGAATTTAAAAGAAAAAAACTTTGCTTCATGCCAAAAGTAACAACGCTTAATGCAATCAAGCTTTCAAAAAATAAGAATCAATTAAAATCAAGAAATTTATACACTCAATTAGAGGTCTGCATTCCCGCGGCTCTCCCGCGGGAACCGCGGGACCCGACCAGAATTCTTGCGACGCGGGAATAAATTTCCAAATAAAAGCGGTTGCGGTCGGTAACTCCGGTGTAATTTGAACGGGAGCGGGCGGTAACAATATCCCGTTCCCGACGTATTTTCTGAACAGCAAATCTGAGCTTTACTCATTTTTATCGAGCACCTGTCGGCAACAGCCTGCGCTGATAACTGTTATGCACTCATGGACCAGTGCTTTCTGCGTCATGCATTTTATTGGCAAGGTCTCATAGGCGCGGAAATGGGGTACTGATGGTGTTTTTCTGTGGGCAAATGTTTATCAGCGTTACTCCAGAGCGCAAAGCCACGTTTGGAGTGCCAAAATCTTCATAAAGTTATGCTGACTGATTTTTCGCAATCCGTGTGGTTGTTAACTCCTGACCCAAACCCGTCTTTTTTCCGCTTTGCCAAAACAATTTATACTACTACGGCAATTAAAACAGTTCAGTTTTGTATGTAATGGAAAAGTGATTATAATTTTGTTTCTTTTTTATTAAGTTAATTTAGAAAAAAGCGTTTGGAGCATTTTTTGTTCGTTAAACGTAAGCTTTTTGTTTCTTAAAGTAACGACCAAGCGGAGTTGACTGTGCTTGAATTTGACTTCTCAAATCACGAATTGGCTACATATATAGATATAAATAATAATATATAAATGTGCGCTATTTGGCGCATGTCTGTGCGGAGAGTGGAAGCTAAAATGCATTTAGGCTCAAGCCCGATCACTTACATTTTTTTTTCAGTGTAAACTATTTAACCGTTGTTTTTGTCAGACATGATAAATATATACAGAAAGCTTTAAATTAGTACTTAACGAAATAAAACAGATCGAAAACAAAAACTCTTTTATTATGCAGCTAATCCGTAAAGATGAATTTCTCTCTAAAGGTGCGTCCAATGAGGAGATGGATGAGGAGGATCGTTAAAAACTCAGAAAACACAATAGTTTATAAATAAATTATTAAAATATCTCCTTACTATTTCACAGTCATGTTGATTATTTTTGCTGGTGTTGTGACAAGCTACTGCCTACTGCGTGCACTTTTTTATCACCATTGAATGTATAAAATATAATTGTAGCCCGCATTTGATCTATGACGGGGTGAAATACAGGGCTGTAATATACGTCTTAACAGTGGAACATGGAAATATAATAGATGTACTGCGAAAAAAAAGTTTTATAAACTCGATATTGTTTCCTGATGGTTAAATGTGAGATTCTGGAAACGAGAACTAATTTTAGCGGGAACGGTCGGGTCGGGAAGAAAATTATTCTAAGCGGGTAGCGGGTGAACAAAGTGTGAATATATAGCGGGAGCGGGTGGGTGCGGAATAAAACCTCGCGGGAGCGGGCGGGAGCGGGACTAGAAAAGCAGTCCCGCGCAGACCTCTACACTCAATCCAACCCTAATGTACACTGTTCTGCTTATAGAACTGAAACTTGCCAAAAATATGCTAACCTCAAAAAGCAGCCATGAAAACTATACACTCCAAAAAAATGCTGGGTCATTTTTTTAATATTTTTACCCAGGTACATGCCGGGTCATTTTTACTGTCAATTAGTGTTGTCAAATGTACGACTTCGGTGCCAGTCGGTGCTGAAGTTTTTAAAATGTCCATTCCCGCTGTTCAACATCACTCAAATGTTATCGGGAAATGGATGTTTTTAAAAATTCCTGTAGCGACTGCTACCAAAGTCAGTACTTTTGACAAAACTACTGCCAATACGAATGACAAACCCTCTCACAAACCTACCAAGTTCTGGGTCAGTGTAACCCAATGTTGGATAGTCTGTGCTAAACCAGTTAAAACTGGATACATTTGTCAAAGATCCTTCTGTGTTTTGTTCTGAGAGAAAACTTGACTGATGGGAAACTACCCGAATAAAATTAGGTTTGTATTACATTGTATTCCTGTCAAATTGTATAAAGAGAAAAACGATTGTAGTCTCACGTTTCATCTTTTTTGTTTACATGTACGTCCCAGCTAACATCTGCTTGGAATGCTAGACTACACTGGATCTACACCCAAAGTCAACGTCACATTGTCGCCACCAAGTTTCACCTCTTATCAAACGAATGCATGACCAGGACTGAAACATGACGCAACTTCATTGTTATATGTTTGACGGGTTGAAACTGAAACTTAAATGTCAGATAGACGAGATGGCACGAGGTGAAGCTGATTTTGACGTAACTTTTCAATAAGATTATCATTTACTGATACCAGTTTTCTTTCCACAGATTCCCAGTGGCTGCTGCTGCGGCTCCTGTTTTTCATTTAAAATATAAAACCTTCCATATCAGGTCGACTGACCCAGCAAATGGGTTAATGTATAAAACCCAACAAACTGGGTCAAAATAACCCAGCATATGTTCTGTCCAATATTTACTCAGCGCTGGATTGCCAAATAACCCAAAAATGCTTGTTTTTAATCCAGTATGTTTAGAGCGCACCTATAGAAATATTGTGCTCAACAAAGAGGACTTCTGCTGTTTTCCCACTGACATTTCAGTTCATTCAATAACAACACATTCAGCCACAAACTGAGAAAGCAACCAATGGACATAACAAGCACTTAGAACAACCTTTACCAAAACCATAATTGGGCAAGGCAAGGAAAGGAGATGTTCCTTTGTAGATGCACAATTAGAGAACACATACAAAACCAATAGCCAACGAATGGAAAATAAAGACTAGTATATCAGCCTGATACAAGAAGGGATGTTTCAAATGAACACATCATGAAGAAAGAAAATTGATGCACTTTGATAAACGCTCTTCAAACACACTGTAAGCCGTTTCTTTACATTGTAAATTGCAGCTCTGTGGTGTTTGAGATTCAACATCTTTAGCACCAAACCTAATGTGCTCTGTGGTAATATCAATCATAGATGGCAACACACCGCGGTCACACAGTGATGTGTAAATTAAACCTGCACTGTATCAGCTATTCCCGTCTGCAGCCAACAATTGGTGTCTTGCTGTAGCAAGTGACAAACCGTGGCACAAGAACTCAGCTAAATAAAACACTGAGGGGCTTGAAGGTTGTATAAGAAAGTCAGTTGTCTGTACAAGAGTACATGAGTCATACTATACACAATTTACCCACAAGTCCCATCACTGTCGCCTGAAGGGTCAAAGGTAAATAATACCAGCTTACAAGAAACGCTGGTAAAATGAGAATAGCTAGATTTAAGATCATCACCCATGCTACAAGCCAATGTTACAAAATAAGTTTCATAAAAAGACTAAAAAAAGTCAATAAAATGATTATCGCAGTAGTTCCATTTCTTTGCGATTATGTGTTAAATTTAGGGATGATTTATTGAGTATTCATAATATTTTCATCATGTGATCACATAAAATTAACGGATTAGCTCATGCCTTTCTTTCTTCAGTTGAAAAAAAATTAAGGTTTTTGAGAAAAACATTCCAGGATTTTTCTCCATATAGTGGACTCCAATGGGGATCAAAAGGTTGAAGGTCTAAATTGGAGTTTCAATACAGCTTCAGAGGGCTCTAAACCATCCCAGTCAAGGAATAAGGGCCTTATCTAGTGAAACAACTGGTCATTTAAAAATAATAATAATAATAAAATTGATTGAATTGACCTTTTAAGCACAAATGCTTGTCTTGGACAAGCTCTGTGACTTCAACCATTATGTAATCACATTGAAAAGGTGGTTAGTTCTTCATCTGTGTACTCAAAAAGGTAGGCTGAAAAAGTGAAATGCTGTAATCATCTGCTGCGAAAATAAAGCATATCTAGTGCCCGTAGCATTACCAAACAGGCGTTAAACTCACAGCACATGCAATAAGTTGAACTGAGCCGTTCTATAGCACAGAAAACACTGGATCATGAGCTGATCGCCTGAACGAAGTGCGCGCTTCGCTTTGAAACATGCTGCGAAAAGAGGCTTGATGAAAGGATTAAGCCACATTATGCTTTCAATTTTAGCTCGTTTGCCATAATGGCCCAAAACACAACTTTAAAACCTTTTATGTTATGTTATCATGCGACTACGATGATATCGAGACGGTTTTGCTATCGCGATACCACGATATTGATAATCAGTGTTGGGGAAAGTTACTGTTGAAAGTAATGCATTACAATATGGAGTTACTCCCTAAAAATGTAACTTATTACGTTACTTAGTTACTTTTTATGGAAAGTAATGTGTTACGTTACTTTTGCGTTACTTTTTAAATCTGGGCAGGGCTTGCTTGTTTGTTTCAATATAAAAAGTTCTATTTTTGGCAAATGTAAAAGCCTTTTCACACCAAAAGCTTCAGGCTTAGAGAAAGTAAATTCACATCTGTACAGTAGACCACAGAAGAAAAAATGTCAACTCTTCAGCAATCAAAAACAAAAAAGGATAACAAATGTTAGATTATTTTGAGTAATTTTTGCTTATTAGTATGGGTGAATTGGATCAAAGGTTGGCAGCAAAGACATCAGTTAATAAAAGGGGATTAAATACATAAAGGATATTTGTACTATTTAACATTTAATTATTGCAGGTTTGCATTGAATCTGACTGTTTTTATTCATTTTGAGGAATACTGTATCTGTTTTTTTTTAGTGAGTGAGATGAATTAATGCATGTTCACATTTATTCTAGAACTAAAGTAACATCTTACTCATAATTTCTCTCAACATGGGGACAGGAGAGCTTTTAATAATATCTCAACAAATGGGGGGAAAAAGTAACTCAGATATTTTCTTGTCAATTAAAAAGTAATGTGTCACTTTACTAGTTACTTGGAAAAAGTAATATTATTATGTAACTTGCGTTACTTGTAATGCGATACCCCCAACACTGTTGATAATCCCGTTACATCCATAGTATTAATTGTTATACTCACATAAGTGAAATAATGAAAAAGAAACAGTGCTGAAAACTAGATTTTTACAGTATTTCAAAATGTTTAATGCAAGGAGTACAGATGTTTGATCAACAAGTTAGTTCTTAGGGCACGCAGAAATACAAAGACTCCTTTGAAAAAGAAATAAATCTGCCTTTTTGAAGGCACTTCAAAGCAAACACATGAACATCAAATATATATACACTTAAATAGAAGCGAAATAAATTTCACTTTTTATCTATATCGCCCAGTCTTAGTCATCAGTAGCACAAAGCTGTCTGGTATTACATAACATCACAGGTCAAGAGAGAAATCCAAGCAGCAGGGCAGTGAACTTATGAAGACACGTTCTGATCCATCAAACAAAGCAAACCGAAGCGCTTGAACATGACATTTCAGCAGAACGTCTTCAAGACGAGCACCTCCCTGCTGAAGAAACACCACCCATCTGTTTGTGAGCAAACAAAGGCAAGGAGCTCCTTTTAAGGAGGCTGTGGCAGAGAAAGAGTAATATATAAGTGAGCTCTTTTCTCCTTAGCCAGCAGGGTTTTAGGGTGGAGGATTATGACTGCATATCTACAATCGCATTATTCTCTTTTACCCCTGCATGTGAAGCACTCACATCCACTGGGGAAAACAGAGTGCCTGGGAAAGGATATCCAAACACAATCAGGCATTAACCCCCACACATGCTTTGGGGAATGGCAAGACAATACACAATCTCCAACAGAAGACATTTTGGGTCTCTGAGCGCTGGTAAACGCTGCAGACGTAACGAGACAAACCCTGCTGCCAGCCACACCATAGGTGCACTCGGTGCAGGAGATGGAGGAAGCTGTTGCCATGGCAACATGCAACACATGGGTCGCCAAGCAACAGCCAATCGTGACCCCGCCACTCCCGCATTCTCCGCCATGTGTGTCAGTGTTTACTGGTATCTTCTCAACTGTGACGACTAAAGCAGTTTCCAAGCAGGAAAATATGTATGTAGAAATATGTATACATATGTGCACTCTAAAAAATGCTGGGTTCAGCCCATTGGGTCAATTTATTGGGTTGTTTTCTAATATTTTTACCCAGGTGCTGGGTAGTTTTTCTGCACTCTATCTGCACTCTAAAAAAAGGCAGATTCAAATGTTTTTACCTAAATCCTGAGTTCAGCTTGTTAAGTCATTTTATTGGGATATTTTTAATAATTTTTTACACAGATGCCAGGTAGTTTTTTTTGTAACTAATCTGTTGGGTCATTTTTAATACTGGGTTATTTTCTTCCACCCAGTAGAGTTCAGCCTGTCTCTAACGAAACAACCTAGCTGCTGAGTTACACTCAAGAGTGCAGGCTTTTTGAGTCCTTAACAGGAGAGACCGGTTATCAGTGCAACTGATGCGGCGCAAAATAAAGGTTTGTATACATTTTAATTCATCTATAAAGTCTTTACTGTGCTGTAAATTATATTATTTTATGCAACACAACATACAAGGATGAGATGTCAGTCAGCTGCTTCAGCAGCGGTCGTTTTACATGATGGAAATGCCTTTTGCCTTATATAACATACAGTAAACTGATACATTATAACGTTAAAATATGTTCTCTAATCTGTGTAGTGTTTGTTTATGGGCAGGTTATGGAGTCAGTCACGGCATCTTTCAGCTATGAGTTAAACACAAGGTTCAACACCGGTTCAGATTTTGGCGACACACTGGCATAAGAAAATTAGCATTATTTCGGTGAAAAGTGATTACAGAGAACGACTGAATACACTTAAATTAAAATGCTGCTTTTAAATATTGCATTTTTTTATTTCTAAAATGCTTGTTAATAAGTTTAAAGGTCACACTGTACACCTTTATGCATGTTTATTTTAGTTGTTGTTGATGTCCTTAAAGTTCCCATGAAATCAAACTTAAAGTTGGCTTTTAATATGAATATGTTAGCCTTAAGGTTATCTATAAGCTAGTGTGCTTCAAAGCAACGACAAAATTTGCATTTACAAGATAAGACCATTCAAAACTTAGTCTCTCACTTCAGCCAATATAAATCAACGATTTTGATGACATCACCCTGCACTTCAGCTTCTCATCAAACGTTCCGTCCAATCAAATGCTCTGTAGAATCCGTAGCGTCCCGCCCCCTACACTATAAATAGACGTTGAAGCTACGGCTGAGATCGGTCACTTGATCACAGTGTTAGTGTTTTCTGTATGATGAATGGCATGTAGTGCACAATGTAGGCGATAGGGAACGATTCAGATAGTGTAAACGCTTTCCATTGGGGCAAATGAGGTCTGGTTTCACGTTGTGTCACGCGAACCGCGGCAGCATGCACAGTCTGGTCCAGAGACGCGATAGCACGGAGCAGATCATATGCGTGAGTCTGCATGTATTAAACAACACAGCCTCTGCATTATTATGATCACTATTCTGTTTTAGTAAGAGTTTCATACTGAATCTAGGAGGTAATCTATTAGACTGTGGCTATCATAAGCGTACAAAAGCGGCTTTACCGAGCTCAACGGCTCTAAATGAAACGCTATTGGCTATTTTAAAAAAGTGGACAGGGCTGCGTGATACGTTCCACCCTGTTTTCCTGTTTCAGTTAAAATTATGTCACCACATAGAATAATGATGCGTGTTTCAAGGCACTTCAGTGGACCTTTAAGAATATTTGCGGTAGAAGCGTCAAAAACCATCTCAATATATTTTTACAGCTCTCTTAGGAGCTGCCAAAAACAGGTCAATTTTGGCCTGTCTAATTAATATTCATGAGCCTCTCTTCTGATTGGCCTGTTGTTTTCTGAATGAGCCAACCACAGATAATTAGGGTCATGTATGCTGTAGCCTGCTGTGGCTTGGTGATACTCAACTGGATGTTTTAGAATGGTGAATTAATGTTTGTTTTTGTCTAACACTAAATGCAGTAAGCTACGTGGCATGGACGCGATTGTCAAAAGGAGGGTGGGATGGTGGTTGGTGCTCGGGGTGGTGACTGAGTAGTTCAGACGTCGCATTTTTACGGAAGTCACAGCGGCTCGTAAAAAGGCACAGCAACTTCATGCAGGCTGTGTGCATTTTACTGTGGATTGAATGTTTTGAAACTTACATGGTAGTTACATAGCCCCTAGACCTTATCATGACAATAGCCAGGACATTTTAGTTTTGACAATATGGGACATTTAAATGTGTGTAATATTGTAAATGATGCTGTATTCATCCAAATAAATTGAATTTGTCTTATACTTTTGTCCATGAGTGTTCTTGCTTAATAATAAACGTTCGTCTTTTGATTATTGCTGATGCCTCTATAATTCTGAGTGTGATTTTCAATTTCCATCCCATTTTAAGCCCGCAATGTAATCATTTTTAAACAACAATTGACTTAAATAAAACCCAGCGTGTTTCGTAAAAACATTTAACCCAACCAGCTGGGTCAAAGTAACCCAGCATGTGTTCTGTCCAATATTTACCCAGCACTGGGTTGCCAAACAACCCAATTTGGGTTGTTTTTAACCCAGCATTTTTAGAGTGTAGTTATTGTGAACACTGAACAAAATGGCCAAAGAAAAAACCCACTAAAGATTTAAACTGAAACCTCTACTTCAGCATCTGATGTTAAAAAAAATGATGTATTGATAAGAATAAGTTCTACAGTTCTTGAAAGACATGCATCTTTATGCACTGTGAAAGACTATGAACCCTTTGAAAAGACACTTCTTCAAAATCCGATTCCGTGTATGGAAATGATGCTACCAAAAATGGCTTTTAAACCATATAACTTCACCGTCTGGACAAGGCAGAAAATGTGCAGCACTGAAGACTACAGTATTCAAAGACAGATTCATAATCTTACCTTTGTTCTTGTTTTCACTTTTGATTTGACTTTTTGCCGCCTTTTTAGCTTCTTCTTGCTCAAAGCTTTCTTCCCCCTGGAGAAGAATGACACATGTTAGATCTGGTTTTGCAGTGTCATCTACCAATGAAAACAAATCACATGATTTGCACAGGTTTTCTGAAGGTGAATTTAAATCATGAAGGCCTTTTTAAGTCTAAAGAATTAATTAAAGGAAGTTATGTAAATGCTTAAAGGCATAGTTCACCTAAAAACGAAAATTCTGTCATTAATTACTCGCCTCACGCCTTTGTTCTTCTTCGAAAAAAAATTTGTGGGAAGTGGGAGTTGCGTTACTGTCTACGCAGGGTCAAAAGCTCTCAGATTTCATCAAAAATATCTTAATTTGTGTTCTGACAATGAACAAATGTCTTATGGGTATGGAATGACATGAAGAGGAGTGATTAATGACCATTTTCATTTTTGGGTGAACTGTCCCTTTAAGGAGCAGACAGTGAGCTGCATTAAGAACACTTCAGATTTCCTCTACCTTTTAATCCATTTTACAAAAAAACAATGAGTATGCTAATAATTTTATTGTTCCTTCTGATCACAAAAAGTGATTCTGTTCCTCAGTATTTTTGTCTTGTTTTTAATGAAAATGTCTAAACATTCTTAAATCAAGAGACACATTGAGAGGCAAAATTAAGTGAGTCTTATTTCCTGAGAAACTGATCAAAATGAACAAACATTTAAAGCAGCGATTTTCTGCTACAATTTTATATTTTATTTAAAGGTCTATGTAGATAACATACAAAGACCATTAAGTTTTAATCCAACGCTGCAAGTTATTCTGTCCAATAACTGTCAATTTAAAGGTACAATTCACCCAAAAATGGCAATTACCCCATAATTTACTCACCCTCAAGCCATCCTAGGTGTATATGACTTTCTTCTTACAGGCGAATAAAATCTGAGCTATATTAAAAAATGTCCTGGCTTATCCAAGCTTTATAATGGCAGCGAATGGCTGATGAGATTTTGAAATCCAATAAAGTGCATCCATCCATCATAAAAAGAAAAATATCCATATTGAAAACTTTCTAAACCATAATTTCTGATGGAGGATTTCAATATGAGCCAAAAGGGCTTTTTTCTTGCACAAACACATCGATTCTCTTTAGAAGGCCTTTATTAACCCCTTGGAGCCGAGTGGAGCACTTTTTATGATGGATGGATGCACTTTATTGTACTTCAAAATTTCAACACCCATTCACTGCCATTATAGAGCTTGGAAGAGCCAGGACATTTTTTAATATAACTCCGATGGTATTCGTTTAATGAGTTTAATTTACCCAATTTTCATTTTTGGGTGAATTATCCTTTTAAATAAGAGGAGGTTGTCTACCATATGAAAACTGATTTAACAGTTAATTCTGGGTTTTATATGCTCTTCAGAGATGGAAACTGAACAGCAGCATTAGTCTAAAAAAAAAACATCCAGTGCGTCAATCCAATACCTCACAAACACGACTTTGTTCTCTGGTGGACTTTGCAATTCGATAGAAAGAAATAAAGTAGTCAATCATTTTCGATCTGCCAATTTTTGGATAATGGTTGGCAGTTCAGTGCGCAATATGAATCAGGCACTTAGTGAATTATGGGCATCTGAGGCTGACAGTACTACTAACATTTTTGGTGTTTTCAATTTCACCATGTGTTTTTTATAATTCAAGTATTAGTACTAAGTCAATATACTACTAAAAAGTCCAACGGTCTGACAATCACAGATATCTTAATAGGTCAGCACATGTAGTCCTTCCCTGTAATGTGTGGTTTTAACATGCATTTTTAATAAGCAAAGATTTTAAGAGCAGTAATATCTTAAAGGCACTCCGTTCCAAAATTTGAGCGCTGCCATGTTAACACCTTTGCAATAAAGCACATTGGTTTAAATTTGCTTGCACACCGTAAAATGACACTGTTTGTCTAACATGAGAAACTGCAAACAGCCCAAATCCTAATACAAGGAAAGCGCTCCTGCAGCGGGCGATCATAGTTTTATTTTCATCCAGAGAGCCATCTGAATCTGCTATTATGTAGAACCTTATGTAGGACTAGTGTTGAAGTGTTAGAGCTTGTGTAGAGCAGTAAACAATGGAACAACAGTAGCTGTGAAAGTGAAAGCACAGAGGCTGCTTGTGATGAAGAGCCTGAAGGTTGGGAGGGGCGTTCGATGGTTCAGCGCACTTTGCATGCTATCAACGCTGGTGACGTCATGAGTGGATGGTGTAAGTGTACATTAGCAAACCGTTGGTTTAAAAGGAGCATTAGACCTCAAGGAAAACTGTTTTCAACTTCCTACTTCCCTGAGACTGGAATGAGGAAAAGAAAACGCGGTCATTTTGAGACATGCATTTTGCGGCTCTTCATCATGTGCATTATTCTAAACACCATTTGTATGATTTTTTTGATCATTTTTGCATAGAGAAGTCAGTGACAACATAACATACAGCATTATTTTTGATTGATCTATTGTTAACCTCAAATATCTTAAAAATTGTTGACCTCTAGTCATTCTGTGCTTATTAATGACTGGAGTTGTATGTGTGTGTAAGTTTAATTATGAACCATATGATTTTTTAAGTAAATTTAATATACATTAAAAGCAATCTGGCATATCTAAATAATAATAACAGTAATAATATTGTATGTTTAATGAGTTTGATTTTTTCATTTAATCAAAATCTACTAATCTGCAATGGAGTTAAACATAAACATGCATTATTTTTAATATCTGCTAAGCTGCTAGTATATGACTACTAAAACTTAAGGAAAATCACTTTCATTGCTTCCCAGAATTTTGAATGGGAAAAGGATATGGACACTTCATTTTCATTTTGCATTTCTAATATAATTTGCAACATACCTTTAAAAATGCATCATCACAAATGTGACCCTGGACCACAAAACCAGTCATAAGGGTCAATTTTTTAAATTGAGATTTATACATCATGAATAAATAGGCTTTCCACTGATGTATGGTTTGTTAGGATAGGACAATATCTGGCCGAGATACAACTGTTAGAAAAAATATTGAGAAAATCCCCTTTAAAGTTGTCCAAATGAAGTTCTTAGCAATGCATATATTAATCAAAAATTAAGTTTTTTATATATTTACGGTAAGAAATTTACAAAATATCTTCATGGAACATGATCTTTATTTAATATCCTAATGATTTTTGGCATACAAGAATAATTTTGACACATACAATGTTTTTTGCTATTTCTACAAATATATCTGTGTTACTTAAGACTGGTTTTGTGGTCCAGGGTCACATATATTCTTGTAAGCACATTATCATCATAAACACCAGTAAACAAACAAACAAAAAAAAAATTAATAATAATATAGTTATAAAAATAGTTGATAATATTATATACTAAATAAAATTACAAAATTATGACAGCTGTTACTCTCATATATTTTGGAAAAATATATACTAGATTATTTTTATTGACCTCTACTCAAATTGTGAAAGTATTATTATTCATAAATTTCATTTAAATAAAATCAATTTGGAGAGATCGAGAATCTAAACTTAGTATTCTTTATTTATTAAATCTGAGTCCTAAGTAGCACAAAGTATATTTGTAGCAAAAGCCAAACATACATTGTATGGGTCATAATTATCTATTTTTCTTTTATGCCAAAAAATCATTAGGATATTAAGTAAAGATCATGTTCCAAGAACATATTTTGTAAATTCCCTACCCATAAATATCAAAACTTCACTTTTAATTAGTAATATGCATTGCTAAGAACTTGATCTGAACAATTTTAAAGGCGATTTTCTCAATATTTAGATTTTTTTGCACCCTCAGATTTTCAAATAGTTGTATCTCTGCCAAATATGGTCCTATCCTAACAAACCATGCATCAACGGAAAGGTTATACATTTTCAAAATTGACTCTTATGACTGTTTTTTTTTAGTCCAGGGTCACAAATATGCTGTACTTCATTTGCTAGTTTCACTTGCTAAAGCCTAGAAATGTAAAGTGCTTTCATTTTTACTTTCATTTCATTTTGTTGTTAACTGCGACACAATTTATGGATTAAGCAAAGGTCAAAGTATGAATATATGAGCAGAAACAATAATGATTTGTACAGTTTGATAACTAATAAGAGACTGATGTGAGGTAAAACACGTCAAAGAGCTTGTGTGTGTGAGTGTGTGTTTCTCTCTACAGCAGGGTGACGTCAGGCAAAACAGAGCCCAGCCCTTCACCTCAACGAGACACACGCCTGCTGCTTTGAATATATAAGACACAACGTGTAATATCGTTGAATAAGCCACAGTTATGTAAATCAAGTATCTGGTTATGAATAACAACCTCCATGAACATGCAATATCTACAACCTGAACTGAAAGTATAAGACGTCTCACAAGCATGACAACGTTTCGCTAGTCTTAAATGTACACTAATTTAATGTGGAAGGTTTTTGCATAACATATTGTCTATGCACTGTATTTGAAGCCAGTTAAGTTACATCCTGCGCATCAAACTCATTCAGCCACGTCCTATTAGCACAACACTAACTGTTAACGTTATGTTATAAGCCTAAACAGCTGCTTAACAGCTTTAGCTATTGATTTAGTTGTGCACGATGTCTCCGAACTACACTGTTAACCGTGACAGCAGAGTTTAAACGTTCACGAATCAAAATCAACACAAACTGAGCATCTCCATCGATCGGCAGGAGATGAAACGAGCGTTTTAGCTGCGCTCGCTAATGCGATCTCGCTAAGGAAGTTAGCCGCATGCTAACTGCTACTGCTGTTTGGGCTCAAATGAGCTCAAATGGGTTTTGTTTACAAACACGTCCAGCCGCACGCCATCAAGGCCGGTTCGTCACCCGGAACCGAGCCGGTAAATCAGACCCACCTGCCGAGGTTTAGCCCCTGCTCTTTGTCGTTGATCGCGGTGGTGTAAATCCTCCGGTACCGCTCCGCCAGTGCTCGCCCTGAGAGAAGAAGCTGGTAGCGGCTCCGACAATCCGAGCGGGCCCCCACAACGGGACAGGAGCCCATCCCTGATCCGATCGATGCGAAATCGTTTCCAGCTCCGGGAATGACCCTGACACCGAGCCCCATGGAGTGGGATGAGGAGGACGGAATCCCGCTGCCACCGGCACCCGCTGCCGCAGCAGCACACATCATCGTTTAGGGGAACAACGCATATATTAGATTACAATGACAGTCAACAGAGCTAAAAGTCCGAAGCACACCCCATAAATCCGCTCCGCAAACCGCAAAAACGCCCGGCGAATTACATCCGAGTTAACGTTATCTCCAATTAAAACGACGTTTACGGTTAGCCGCTCTGCTGCAACTGCGAAATACGCTTCCCTTCCTTCGCCTCGGTCAAAAACCAACCGTTATTTCCTCGATTGCAGGCGATCCAACTGTCTCAAGTGAAATAAATCAAACGCACGAACTGACGTCCGTGCTTTGCGTTTGTTCCTGCTGTTTTTCTTGACCCCGTAAAGACAGCACCCCTAGTAGCGCTGCCATCTTAGCTTCATCATCCTTCCCTGTTCATGTCGCTGACTGTCAAGCATGCTGGGATACATTCCCATCCATAGCACACAGCGGATGTGTTTCAAAACGCGACGCGCGGCCTACCCGGCCACTATTTTGGAGGATTCTAAACGCGCCTAGAGTGCTGTCTTGTTAGGGGACTCGGTAGATTTTGAAACACGCGCGCTGTACTAATGGAGCGGTCGAGTATAACGCGTCAGATGCAGGTTTGGATGCTTTAACGTTCGTTTCTTCTCGGAAAACAATTTGAATTTACTGAACGGTTATAAAACACACAGCCAGTGCGATTATTTCCGTATAAGGGCGTGATTAATCTTACATACAGTGATTTTGTGAGGTTATCATGCCCTGACAATAACATGGACCATCATTTCTGGCAATATCTGTTAATAGTAGACCTATTTTATAAATCGTTGTTATTGTATTTAAATATTATTCTGGAATACTTGATTTTGATTGGTCAACAGCAGCTGTAGGATTCAATACCGTTTTCTCACATAGGCTACTAATTATTAGAACACTAGTATTTTCACCAGCGGAAATGGTTTTAAGTCTGTTATTTCTATCTTTTCATGTAGTGTGTCAGTAGGAAATATCAGTTTACATCCATTTTGCCATTAATTGTAATAATATGTAATGTTTGCCAAAGGAGTCTGACTGCTCCACACAGAGATCTGGTCTCATCATCATCCAGTCTGTCTGGAATCACATGAAGAAACAACAAACTAAGACAAACTAAATCTAGAAAAAACTGTGGCAATGTCTCCAAGATGCTTCAAGAAACCTATCAGCAAAGCTACTGCACAAGTGCACCTAGGGCAAAAGCTGCTTTAAAGGAGTAGTTCACTTTCCGAACAAAAATTGACAGATAATGTACCCACCCCCTTGTCATCCAAGATGTTCATGTCTTTCTTTCTTCAGTCGTAAGGAAATTATGAAATGTTTTGAGGAAAACATTTCAGGATTTCTCTCCTTAAAATGGACTTCTATGGTGCCCCCGAGTTTGAACTTCCAAAATGCAGCTTCAAAGGGCTCTAAATGATCCCAGCCGAGGAAGAAGGGTCTTATCTAGCGAAACGATCGGTTATTTTCTTTTTTTTTAATGCTTTATTTAAACATAGCAAAACAATAAAACAAACAGGACAATGACCACAGATACAGTCCACAAGTACATACCAACATAAACAAAACAAAAAAAACAACAACCAATGTTCATGTTAATCTTTCAAGGTTTTGTAAAAAGGTGGGCCTACATACTTAAAGAAAGGAGTCCATATCTGATAAAACACATCCATTTTATCTTTCGACCAGTAAGTAACATATTCCAATGAAAGAAAATCTAATATTACTTTATGCCACTCGAACACTGTCGGGGGTTTATTGGAGATCCATCTAAGTAAAATACTCTTACGAGTGGGATAAGTAAGGAGATTAAACAACTTTCTGTCAGAAAAGCTTTTTAAATTCTTATCAGCAACACTTAACAACAAATAAAGTGGATTCAGGTTGCATCCTGTATTAAATATAAGACTAAGTCTCCCACAAATCTGTACCCAATAAGCTTTAATATGTAAACATTTCCAAGTGCAACACTTCTACACTTCAGACACAATGGAGAAAAATTTGGATTCAATTTATGCCTGCGTAATGGAGTAATTTGGAGACGATGTAAAAGTTTGAACTGTAGCTCTTTAGTTCTATTACAAATTGATATATTACCAGCGTGCTGTCAAATTTGTGTCCAAGTATCTGCCCTAATTCTTGCTCCCAAATAGCTAAGGTTTATTTATTTATTTATTGGGCCCTTACCAAAACTGCTTGGTCACCAAATTTGTTTGGTTGTTCTTCAAAATATTTTCTTTTACGTGTTGCAGAAGAAGGAAAGTAGCCTAATTTAGGTTTGGAACGACATTAGGGTAATTAAATGATTATAATAATATCCTATTAACCAGGAATAATAATATAATGGACTGTTAGCCAGACATTAAGTCAAAAATAAACCCCTTCATGTTGAATCATTTGCTCACAGCAAAACCTTAGTCTTGTTGTCAGAATGTGTTTGCATGGATTACGTTACAGAATGTTTTCTGGCATACTGTTTCTGGTATAGGATTACCACTTAAGCACTATTACCAGTGACCTTTATTGCAATAGAACAAGGGATGTAACCTTGTGGAGGTAAGGTAAAAAAAAATCATCACAAAGCAAAGTAAGTAAGTAAATAAATAAAAAAATGATAACAAATCTAAATATTGGGGAAGAACATTTCATGACTGTTTCACCTTAAAAAATGCACTTTGTAATAATGTGCTTTAAAGCCCTACTTGTGGGTCAGAAAGCAGTTCAGATAATTGCATTTAATATACTTTTAAGCTATAATACATACAAGCACTCTACCAGTCAAACGTTTTTGAACAGTAAGATTTTTAATGTTTTTTAATAAAGAAGTCTTGATTCAAGAAACAGCAAAAACAGTAAAATTGTTCAATATTTTTACTATTTAAAATAACTGTTCTATTAGAATATCTTTTAAAATGTAATTTATTCCTGTGATTTCAAAGCTGAATTTTTAGCATCATTACTGCAGTCACATGATCCTTCCGAAATCATTCTAATATTCTGATTTGCTGTTCATAAAACATTTATTGTTATGTTAAAAACGGCTGAGTGGAATTTTTTCAGGTTTATTTGATGAATAGAAAGTTCAGAAGAACAGCATTTATCAGAAATAGAAATCTTTTAGCATTATAAATGTCTTTATCATCGCGATTGATCAATTTAAAGCATCCTTGCTAAATAATAGTATTCATTTAATGTTACAAAAGCTTTTTATTTCAGATAAATGCTGATCTTTGGATCTTTCTATTCATCATAAAATCCTGAAAAAATGTTGTAAATATTAATAATAATAAATATGTTTCTTGAACAGTAAATCAGCATATTAGAATGATTTCTGAAGGATCATGTGACACTGAAGCCTGGAGTAATGATGCTGAAAATGTAGCTTTGATCACAGGAATAAATTACATATTGAAATACATCCAAACAGAAAACATTTATTGTAAATAGTAAAACAATATTTCAAAATGTTACTGTTTTTGCTGTACTTTGGATAAAAAAAATGCAGGCTTGGTGAGCAGAAAAGAGACGTCTTTAAAAACTACTATCTTACTGTTCGAAAACTTTTGACTGGTTGTTAATATTTTTGTAAAGCACATTATACCCATACAATAAAGGGTCACATGGGTTGCCTAGGGTGGTTACAGCCCTGATTTGAACTTAACCTACATAGGGTTGACTTGCAGCCCACATATTCATTTTGTATCTTTGTATCCACAACATTTCACTTTGATATTCTGTGTACCTGCACCGATTTCCTCTCAAATATAACATTTCTCCTCACTGGTGAAAATAATTGCCAATTGTCTTGGCGGGAGCAGTCACCTCTGTAGGGAGAGCTTTAATTAAACCTTGCAAACTTTAGTTTTCATGTCATCTTTAAACAACACAGTGAAACTTTTGAAACAAAGACATTAATACATACCTCACTGTATGAGACAATCTTCAGCCAGTCAGTTAGAAACAGTTAGAAACGGTTAGAAGCAACAGAAATGCTGAATGGACATAAACATTTAAATGGATATATTACCATGTTATGGCTTGTGCATCCGTTGCTTTTCAAAATATATTAATAAATACTCTAATACACAATCCACCCAACATTTTCTAAATTGTAACGCTAATGGCACCATAGATACTGTCTCAGCGACACTAAAGAGTTTCAAATATGTGACCCTGGACCACAAAACCAGTCTTAAGTCGCTGGGGTATATTTGTAGTAATAGCCAAAAATACTTTGTATGGGTCAAAATGATTGATTTTTCTTTTATGCCAAAAATCATTAGGAAATTCAGTAAAGATCATGTTCCATGAAGATTTTTTGTAAAATTCCTACTGCAAACATATCAAAATGTAATTTTTGATTAGTAATATGCATTGTTAAGAGCTCAATTTGGACAACTTTAAAGGTGATTTTCTCAGTATTTTGATTTTTTTGCACCCTCAGATTCCTGATTTTCAAATAGTTGTATCTCGGCCAAATATTGTCCTATCCTAACAAACCATACATCAACAGAAAGCTTTTTTATTGAACTTTCATATGATGTATACATCTCAGTTTTGTAAAATTTAACCTTATGACTGGTTTTGTGGACCAGGGTCACATATAGTATGATCAGCAGGTATGAGACAAATAGAATATGTATGTGGATGTCTATAAAACAGGAAGAGAGGTAGTGAGAAAAGGTTATCTGAGAGGAAGTGCACATGTAATAAGGTCAGTGAATGTCCTCTGACTGGGGACACAAATACTGAGATGACATTTTCCCTCCTCCCTTCGGTGTGCCACAGACAGACAATGGTTTGAGTTGTGTCAGCAGCACTGAAGTCATTTACTCCAGTAAATCACCCTTCAGCTTCGGTGATAGTAGCTTGAGAGAGAACATCTTCACCTGCATAGGCGGTTCAGTTCTGCCCAGTCAAAACAGATAACTATACAGTGGAAAAAACGTTTATTAAATAACATTTGAGTAGAAAATGTGTTATTGACAACACAGTATGCACAAGTACCCTAAAATTACAACAAATGCAGCGAGTAAAGTATAAATTCTTAATTAGAAATTCTTCCCTTTAAAATGTCACAGCAGTGAATTCATGAACGCAAATATGACATGAACTGCTTTTTTTAATTTCTTGCCCCATCTAGTGGTGAGAAACGTCAACGCTAAAGTAAAAAAAGTCTATCTATCTGTCGTAAGCAACCATTAAAAGCAATGCTAAGTCAATGACGATGCAATTTTGATCCACTAAATTAACCTTACAAATAATGTTCGTTCTAAATCCCTTTTCTTGCAACAATATTGAGGTAGAAATATAATTACAACAGTGTTGGAAATGGGCGGAGGGGGGTCTAACAAGAGATTTCTTTAAGTAGGTAAAAGTGGAACCAAAAGGATAAAAGCACTACAGCATTTGAGAAACTTAATGGATATCTGATGATATATGACTTACTTGGTCAAACCTCTTATCAAAATGATGATTTAGCGTTATTAATTATGTATTTAATCTATTTATTCATTTGTACACAGAAGAACTGTTCAATCCTGCTGCCGGAGGGCTACTTTCCAGCCGAGTTCCTGCCCTGATTAAACACACCTGAACCAGCTAATCAAGGTCTACAGGATCACTAGAAACTTCCAAGCAGGTACAAGTGAAAAGTATTTCAAGTTTACCTAGAATGACAGAGCTTGTTGTTTATAAAGGCAGTTTTTTCTAAGCTAGAGATTCACCTAGAAAGTCTCTTTATGTCGACAAATAGCCATTTCTGATACTTCCAAACAAGAGTTTGTGGTTATTTTTAGGCTATACTAATTTTAAATCAGTCATATGCATCATATTTAATAGAGTGTTTTCACGATGTGTCATTAATCGGTCATATTGGCAGCGCTGAATGTAAACAATGCCACTGAACCGAATGAAACTGGCATATTTAGCTGATTATTACTGCTAATAATAGTCAATTATTGTCATGTTTTGGGCTGTACTAATCGGCCGGACCAGGAAAAACATTTAGAGTACTATAGACTGTCAAAAGTTAGAACAAATCAAGGACAAGAGTGCAAAACACTGTCTGAGGAACAAAAGGTGTTTGTGGTTGGCCAAACCGAACCAGATTTCCAGAGCAAGAATCTTGACAACATCTGTGTTTGTTCTTATAATTTCCAGTCAGGTAGGTGAAATATTAGGCTAATATCTTCATTAATACTGCTCATATGTATCTTTACCACCTATTAACTTTAGATTGTCAACATCCTAATTTTCCTAAACATGTACTGCCTAAAATGTCCTGGTTTTGGCTTTGTTTTCCTATTGATATACTCTCTACAGTCCTCGTACATTAAATAAAAGGCACAATATTTTGACAAGCTAAAGTTAACAGGTGGTAAAGATACCTACAAGCAGTGTTAATGAAGATATTAGCCTGATATTTCACCTACCTGACCGGAAATGAAAGAAACAAACACAAATGTTGTCAAGATTCTTTCCTCGGAAATCCTGGTTCAGTTTGACCAACCACAAACGTCTTTTGTTCCTCAGATAGTTTTTGCACTCTTCTCCTTAATTTGTTATAGCTTTTGTTTTTCCTTGTCAGACTGATTAGTACAGCCCAAAACATAACAGTAATTGACTATTTTCAGCAGCAATAATTATATTATAATAATTATAAATATGCACTGTTTACACTCGGTGCCGCCAATATGGCCGATGGATGACACGTTGTGAAAACAGAGACCTGTTTCTCTGTAGATCTCGCCTTCTCGCACGCCTTATTTGTCGATACTTTTCAGTCATTACCTTCAGCAAGTATGAAAACAATAGGAAAACAAAGCCAAAATCTTGGTTTTTTTTAGGCTATTTAAAAAATGTCTAGGAAAAAGAGAATATATGGTAACCAGGCAAGTCTTCACACAAACTTAATTTATCTTTATTTTAGACAAACTTTTAATTTGTTACTGCATTGACACAAACACAGCCTCTCATTGAATGAAACAACTAACACCATAGTTATATAACCATCCTATAACCTAACCACATGTTCCACTTATCAGAACAACGTTAACCGCAAAAACGTCAACCTCAGAAGCTCTTTTAAACGTCCAGCTGAACTTTAAACATGGGTTTGCCTTTACACAAAAACATAAAATAGCGTTTCATTTTAACATTTACTCTTCCAATTGAGTCATATGCAAAGCATGCTGGTAACTAAAACTCACCCATGCCATTTCATTTATTGAATAAAAAAGATTTAAACTTCAGTTTGAGATATTTAAGTGAATTGAACACAAAGAAATTAAGTTGTAGTATTAAAATGTTCAGAAATTGTGTCACTTAAGCTGGTTTTACATGACGAAATTGAACAAGCACATAAAATAACCTTAGAAGCACAATGTTTTTTGTTAAACAAATACAATCGTTGCATTCTCACTCCTCCAAACCTTGTATTTGCAAACAATAATGTTTGCGGTAAAAGATGAGGAAGCTTGGTGTAACATAAGAAGCAGCGCTTCCTCGTGTCACCAAGCTTGATTGTCTTTTGCATATTACACACTTTAAAACTATTGAGAAAGGGTGTGATTAACATGAACCGCCGCGTCACACCCCACAGACATATTCTTCATATTTGCTATCAGACATACTGTATCTTTCCTTACACTTTACCCTCTCACAATAAAGCACAAACCTAACAAGCCACAAGCTTAAGCAACAACACACCTGTTCATTTAGAACAACCAACAAATCTTTTCCAGCTCAGAGGGTTTTATCTTCTGAGGTTCAGAGCTTTGTCATTATATAATGTTATATGGCCAAGCCTCCTTTAGTACATTGAAAAAAATGGTGTTGGGTTTACTTTGAAACACTTAGTAGTAGTTTCAAAGACATGGAAAGTAACTGAACTTTTAAACCTTGAGAGCAACACCCCAAACAGTTTTATCTTGACATCTTGGTGGAGGTTGTTATGGCGGCCTTCACATTGTTTCCCTAAGACAGACAATCGGCTGCTGATGCCCTGACATTCATTACTTGGCGCTTTTCATCAGCTGGAGGGAAAGACCTGGTGAAGACACACCCCTACTGTAAACTACATTGACATAGCTGTGCTGACAGTTCAGGTTCAGTTGCTCTGGTGTGTGTCATTCGAAGCCACACCTTTCACTGGTCCTACCTTCCCTACCCAGGTCAAATATGTAAGGGGAAGAGCAGTAAACTGTATGTTATTCTCATCTAACCTCTATCACATCCCGCACACCTCAAATACCAAGGTATGCCACTTCTCTACCCACAGAGACTTTATCTGTTTGTGTGGGTCTCAAATCTGTTCTAACTGTATGTTTTTTTGCGTAATATTTTTAGCCTGTTTGTTAAATCAATGGGTTTTTAGGTTACTGATCATATCTAAAACATGTTCATTGAAGTAGATTCTCTTATGATATGGATGTATTGTGAGACTGTAAACAATGGTTAGTAGTACTGTTACACAGTGTATGTTAAAATAGTTTTACAATGTCAAGGTGAGATTGAAGGACATTTAACTGTAGCTTTTACAAAAAAATGCATAGAATTAGAATAGTGCTTGTTTACGTCAAAAATGCGTGTGGTCGAAAAAAGTGTGGTCGAAACAAAATACAAATACATCAGTTTCTCTTTCTAGTAGTTTTGTCTACTAGACTTTAGCAATTATTTAGAAAATGCAGTGATGTCTCAAAGAGGTGATTCTGGTTTGTAATTGTTTTTGTAAATGTGTAGGCAGTGCAAAATGTGTCTTCGGACTTTTAAGTAAACACCAACATTTCATGTTGATATTTCTGTGATATATATTTATAGGATGCATTTATTTCATATGGATTTAAAGTAAATGTTTGTATATACATCTAGTGCCTAAAATGTGTAGTCTTTCTAAGGAAGTCATAAAAATGGCATGCATAATAATTAAAAACAAAACAGTAAAATATTGTTTTCAAATTGTTTTAGCATGTCACTTTCCTAAAATTGGATATTCCTAATGTCGGTTACCCAAATTTGACAACTCAACTCAACTCATGTGCAAGTTTGTTTTTCATTGAATTAAAGACTATTAGATAAAAAGTCAATTTCTTTTTCATCTTGTGCAAGTTTCTTTTATAATGAACGTAAAAACTATGAGATAAAAAGTCAATGTCATGACAGAATAATTATAATTATGACAAAATGGTTACATTGATATACAAAGTCAAAATTGGTTGAGAGTTTTGATACAAAGTTGAAACTGAAGTTATGTCAGTCATAAAAAAATGACATAAAAAGTCAAAACTATGAGATAAAAGGTCAATGTCATGACAGAAGTTGAATTATGTTATAATTATGACATAAAATGTTGACATAAAAGTCGTAATTGAGATACAAAGTAAATATTTGTCGAGAATTTTGATACAAAGTTAAAATTGAAATTATGTCAGTCATAAAAAAATGTTAATATGATGACAAAAAGTCAAACCTATGAGATAAAAAGTTACGTTATGTTATAATTATGACATAAAATGTTGATATAATGATGTAAAAGTCAAAATTAGTCGAGGATTTTGATACAAAGTTGAAATTGAAATTATGTCGATCATAAAAAATATTAAAATAATGACATAAAGTTCCAAATAATGAGAAAAGGTCAATATGACAAAAGTTACATTGTTATATTTCTGACATAAAATGTTGATATGATGACATAAAAGTCATAATTGAGATACAAAGTCAAAATTAGTCGAGAATGTTGATACAAAGTTGACATTGAAATTATGCTGATCATAACATTTTTTAAAATAATGACATAAAAAGTCAAAACTATGAGATAAACAGTTAATATCATGACAGAAGTTGAATTATGTTATAATTATGACATAAAATGTTGACATAAAAGTCATAATTGATATACAAAGTCAAAATTAGTCGAGAATGTTGAAACAAAGTTGAAATTGAAATTATGTCGGTCATAAAAAAATGTTAAAATGATGACATAAAAAGTCAAAACCATGAGCAAAAGTCAATATTATGACATAAAATGTTGAAATTATCACATAAACGTCAATGAACGTGAGATAAAGTTGAAATTCCCTGCTGAAAAAAAAACTGCTAAAACCAGCCTAGGCTGGTTGGCTGGTCTTAGCTGGTTTAAGATGGAAGTAGCTGGTTGTAGCTGGTCTCCCAGCCTGGCCAGGCTGGTTTTAGCTGGTGGTTTCGCAGTCTGACCAGGCTGGGAAAGTGGCCAAAACACTCTAAAACCAGCCTGCTGACCAGCTAAAACCAGCCAACCAACCTAGGCTGGTTTTAGTTTTTTTTTTTTTTTACCAGGGTTAGTTGAGAATTCTGATACAAAGTTGAAATTATGTCAGTTATGTCAGTCATAAAAAACATTGAAGTCAAAACTATGAGATAAAAAGATAATATTACGACGGAACTTTAATTATGTTATAATTGTGACATAAAATGTTGTTTTACCCTATGCTACAAGAAATCCAGCGAAACCTCACACGTTGCTGTGTGATGTTCAGTACATGTGACGTTCCTCCCCAAGCATGAGAATGTTACTATGGTTTCGATGGCAGGTGTTTGAACAGGGTGTGCCTGTGGAGGGATCAGGACAAACTAGTTTTGGGTGTATCTAGGAAGATATGGAGTGAAAGGACAGCGCTACATCAAACAGCACTAGGAATGGAATGTGTTAACCTTGATTTGTCAGATTTCATGCACTTGATGCTTCATTGACAAACTCAATGTCTGTGGCACCATCTTGTGGATGATAGTCTGGTTAGAAACAACCACAGACGGTATCTACAGCAATTGTAATCATGTGTATCAATTCCATTTTACAGCATAAACCATGTCTTTCACTCCGAGAGGATACAGTAAACCCCAAACAGGTGAGATTTACAAAGAACTTGTTCTTATACTATATCATAAGTACATCCTTAATGAAACCATACTTATTATGTTTAATTAAACAAAACAGTTACAACATCAATCACTAAATCCACTAAACCAGTGGATGATGGCAAAAAGAAATCCCTGCTGCAGGACAATAGCTGGATTAAGAAGAATGTGAAGGAGGACGAGCAAGTCGAGTAAGTTTTCAACACACTCATCAATTAACAACAAACCAGACAGACGCAACTTGTTTAACATCACGCCTCTGTGCTATTGATGTCTGTCGGCCAGACTAAGCCACTGACAAGACAAGCCTAATTTATGTTTTTAACTTTCTTAACAGACGTGAGACCAACTTCGGTAAAAGTGTTCTGAGTCGTTACAAGTCTAACGAAAATCTTGTCGGGTAGGTAGTCTCTTTGTGTCAATCCCACGTGTTGCAATTAAAAATTGTAATATGACATCCTTATGTTCTCTTTCGTATAAAGCCCTCAAGATAAAACTAGCAAAACCGAGAGCAAAACCGAGAGCAAAACCACCACTGTTGCTACTTCATCAGGTACCTCTGTCCAAGCGCTCACTAAAAGGTAATACACTGCTGAAGACGCACTTATCACTTTCATATATTAAACATGCTACCATGGTTTACAAATGTGCATCAGATTACACTGTACATAATATTATTCACTAGTATGGAAGCCCTTTCTTGCCACATAAGTAAAAAACTATTGTTAAATCATTATTATGGCCTAAAAAAGATAAAAAGTTGAAATTATGAGACATATGATACATAATAATGAGTTAAAAAGTCAAGATTGAGATACTAAGTCATGAGTATGACATTAAAAAAGTCCAAATTATGACAAAAAGTCAGAATTCTGAGAGAAAGTTGAAATTATGACAAAAATTCTAAATCATTAGATAATAAGTCAATATTATGACTGAAGTTACATTGTTATAATTATGATAAAATGTTGACATGATGACATAAAAGTCATAATTGAGATACAAAGTCGAGAATTTTGATACAGTTAAAAATTGAAATTATGTTAGTCATAAAAAAACACTGAAATTATGACAAAAAAAGTCAAACTATGAGATAAAAAGTCAATATTATGACAAGTTAAATTATGTTATAATTATGACATAAAATGTTGAAACTATCAAACGAAAGTCATAATTAAGTCTAGCATTTTGATACAAAGTTGAAATTGAAATTATGTTGGTTATTTCAGTCATAAAAAATGTTGAATTGATGATATAAAAAGTCCAAACTATGAGATAAAAAGTCAGTATTATGACAGAAGTTGAATTATCTTATAATTATGACATAAAATGTTGAAATTATCACAAAGTCATAATTGAGATACAAAGTCGAAATTAGCCGAGAATGTTGATACAAGGTTATTGAAATGATGTTGATTATTAAAAAAATGTTAAAATGATGACATAAGTCAAATCTATGAGATACAAAGTCAATATTGTGACAGAAGTTGAATTTTGTTATAATTATGACATAAAATGTTAAAATTATGGCATAAAAGTCATAATTGAGATACAAAGTCGAATTTAGTCGAGAATTTTGATACAAAGTTATTGAAATTATGTCGGTTATAATTTTTAAAAAAAAATGATGACATAAAAAGTCAAAACTATGAGATAAAAAGTCAATATTGTGACAGAAGTTGAATTATGTTATAATTATCACATAAAATGTTGAAATTATGGCATAAAAGTCATAAATGAGATACAAAGTCGAAATTAGTTGAGAATTTTGAAACAAAGTTATTGAAATTATGACAGCTATTAAAAAAATGTTGAAATTATGACATAAAAAGTCAAAACTATGAGATACAAAGTCAATATTGTGACAGAAGTTGAATTATGTTATAAGTATGACATAAAATGTTGAAATTATCACAAAGTCATAAATGAGATACAAAGTCGAAATTAGTCGAAAATGTTGATACAAGTTTATTGAAATTGTTGGTTATTAAAAATTTTTAAAATGATGACATAAGTCAAATCTATGAGATAAAAAGTCAATATTGTGACAGAAGTTGAATTTTGTTATAATTATGACATAAAATGTTAAAATTGTGGCATAAAAGTCATAAATGAGATACAAAGTCGAAATTAGTCGAGAATTTTGATACAAAGTTATTGAAATTACGTCGGTTATTAAAAAAAATGTTAAAATGATGACATAAAAAGTCAAAACTATGAGATAAAAGTGAGATAAAAAATATGACAGAAATTGAATTATGTTATAGTTATGATATAAAATGTTGACATGATGACATATAAGTCATAATTGAGATACGAAGTCAAAATTAGTCGAGAATTGTGATACAAATTGAAATTGACATTGTTAGTCATATAAAACGTTGAAATTACGACAGTCAAAATTCTGAGATAAAACGTTAACATTACGACGGAAGTTGAATGTCATAGTTATGACATAAAACGATTACATGAGGACATAAGTCATTATTGAGATATGAAGTCAAAATTAGTCGAGATTGTTGATACAAAGTTAAAATTTAAATTGTCAGTCATAAAAAAATGTTGAAATGGTGACATAAAAAGTAAAAACTATGAGATAAAAAGTCCAAATTACAAAAGTTGTGATTGCTATAATTGTCAAAAAATGTTGACATGATGACATAAGTCATAATTGAGATGCAAAGTCAAAATTAGGTGAGAATGTTGATACAAAGTTGAAACTAAAATTATATCAGTCATAAAAAATGTTGAAATGATGACAAAGTCAAAACTATGAGGTAAAAAGTAAATATTACGACAAAAGTTGTTATACTTATGTTATAATTATGACATAAAATGATCACATAAGTCATAATTGAGATAAAGGCAAAATTAGCCATGAATTTTGATACAAAGTTGAAATGATGTCAGTTATTTCAGTCATAAAAAAGTTGAAATGATGACATTAATAGGTAAAACTATGAGATAAAAAGTCATAGTTATGATAAACTCAAAGTATGACACAGTTTCTACTTTTTAACTCAGATTTGTGTTTTAGTATGTATTGTAGTCCATAATTATGATTTTGACCACAATTTCTACTTTCTGTCTGATAATTATGACTTTGTATCTCATAATTTAGACTTTTCATTCCATAATATTGAGACTTTGTCAAAATTATGATTTACCAAAGAAAGATTTCTGATGTGGAGGAAATTGGAGGAAGTTTATGTGATAAAGTCGAATTAAAATGGTCACACTTTGTTTTCAATGTCTAGATTTGGTGGCAGCCAGGACCATCTGAATGAAACCAGGTAAAATATACACAAATAATTTAGGAAAATAATAGTAATATACAGCACAATAATACTTAATCTTAAGACTTAAGACTACACTACAATATGATTAGTCACCAACGTTTGCAGTATTTAAAACCTGTTTGTGAGAGTTACAAGAAGCCAAAAATGGTGGGAATTTAAAACATGTTAAGAGCTCAATTATCTTCCCAACCCAACCCTACAGAACCACAGGAACTAAAACAACCGTGAAAGCGGAGCCCAGGAAAAGGTAACGCCCCTGAGACACACCTGCTTAAATGACTGATGAATGACTGATTGACTGAATGAATGATTGAGGAGTAACTTCTTACAAAACTGATGATTGCTCTTTCAGCTCTACTACTACCACAACAACTACAGTCAAAGATGGTGCAAAGATAACTGAGACAACTGTGACCTCTTCCAAGTAAGATGCTGAAAAGACATCATATCAATATCATATCTGTCAACATATTTCACACCACATTCATCTTAGCTCGCGATCACAGAACATGTTGTGAGGTCAAGGCCAGTTTATAAAGGCAATATAAATCCAAAGTTCAGTTTGTTAGGTTCTAACTCAATCTGACATAATGACATCATTATTCACATGCCACAGCTATTTGGTTCTTTTAATATCAACAATCAAATACTCGACTAGTGCTTGCTATAGTTGTTATAGTTGTTGTCACCTGTATAGATCTGCTACAGGATGATTTCATGTAACTTACAGTGTGTCACAAAAGTGAGTAGACCCTTCACATTTCAGCAACCATTTTAGTTAGGGATGCACCGATATGAATCGGCCGATCATGCTTGCGCGTTTTGTCAGTAAAGCCGGTTCTGTAATCAGCGGTAAATGCCATCAGGTGCGTGATTTCACATTGAGCCGTATATACTACACACAGCCGTTGTTTACCGACGGCTCAACGTGAAATCACGCACCTGATGGCATTTACCGCTGATTACAGAACCGGCTTTACTGACAAAACGCGCAAGCATGATCGGCCGATTCATATCGGTGCATCCCTAATTTTAGTATATCTTCTAAAGGGACAATAATATAGAAATGATACTTGGATATATTTTAAAGTAGGCAATGTGCAGCTTGTATAGCAGTATAGATTTATTGTCCCCTGAAAATTACTCAACATACAGCCATTATTGTCAAAATAGCTGGAAACAAAAGTGAGTACACCCTAAGTGAACTTGTCCGAAGTGTCAATATTTTGTGTTAGCACCATTGTGGCACTGCCTAATTCATTCTGGGCATGGAATTGACCAGAGCTGCACAGGTCGTTGCTGGGATCCTTTTCCATTCCTCTCGGAGCTTCTGGACGTTAGACACATGGTCTTCTCCACCTTACACTTGAGGATGCCCCACAGGTGCTTAATAGGGTTCAGGTCTGGAGACATACTTGGTCAACCCATCAGCTTCAGCTTCCTCAGCAAGGCAGTTTTCGTCTTGGTGGTGTGTTTGGGGTCGTTATCATGTTGGAAAACTGCTGTTTGGCCTAGTTTCTGGGGGAAGGCATCATGTTCTGTTTCATAATGTACAGTACATAATGGAATCTATGTTTCCCTCAATGAACTGCAGCTCCCCAGTACCAGCAGCACTCATGCAGCCCCAGACCATGATGCTACCACCACCATGCCTGACTGTAGGCAAGGCACAGTTTTCTTTGTACTCCTCACCAGGGCATCGCCACACATGCTGGACACCATCTGAGCCAAACAAGTTTATCTTATAAAGTTTCATCAGACCACAGGACATGGTTCCACTAATCTCATACTCTTGGTTGTCTTCAGCAAACTGTTTGCAGGCTTTCTTGTGAGCTAGCTTCAGTTGAGGCTTCCTTCTGTGACAACGCCTATGCAAACCGACTTGTTGCAGTGTGCGGCGTATGGTCTGAGCGCTGACAAGCTGATGTTCTGCTTCTGCAACCTTTAAAGCAATGCTGGCAGCACTCATGCATCTGTTTTTTGAAGCCAGGTTCTGCACCTGATGCACAGAACGAGTGCTCAACTTTGTGAATCGACCCTTGCAAGGCCTGTTCTGAATGGAACCAATCTTGGAAAACCTCTGTATGACCCTGACCACTGTAGTGTAACTCGGTTTCAGGGTGTTACTGAACCTCTAATAGCCTTGGCCATCTTTGTGAAGAGAGCAACAATTCTAATTCTCAAATCCTCAGAGAGTTCTTTGCTATGAGGTGCCATGTTGAACATCCAGTGGTCAGTATGAGAGAAATTGTACTTGAAGCACCTAATTTTAACTGCTCTAATACAAGATACACAACTATGTATGATCCTGTCATGCAGACAAAAACACAAACATGATGAATAGGACATGTGGCTTTGCATGGTTAAACAACATACTGCTGTTATCACTTAGGGTGTACTTACTTTTGTTACCAGCTATTTTGACAGTAATGGCTGTGTGTTGAGTTATTTTCAGAGGACAGTAAATATATACTGCTATACAAGCTGCACATTGACTACTCTAAAATATATCCAAGTTTCATTTCTATAGTATTGTCCTTTGAAAAGAGAGACTAAAATGGTTGCTGAAATGTAAAGGGTGTACTCACTTTTGTGAGGTACTGTATATACGGGGGTTATTTCATATATGTATATGTGCAGCAGCAGTATTTCTTACATGCTCACAGCAGCATGTTGTGGATGTATTGCAGCAGCAGCGTAGCAGATCTATTCCACCAAGTCAAAACACATTAACATTGCCATGTATATTACCATGCTAAACTCTCAGAGAGTTGTCATGACAAAACTGTGTTTTAAACTGTTTTCTTCTTGTCCCTAGGCAGGATGTGGTGAAATCATCTACCAAGTCTGAAACACTCACCGATAAAGACCTGCAAGATTTAAGCAACAAGAACACTAGGTAAATCAGCTCAGTTTATATGCATTCGATCATTTTTAATAAAACTTAATATCAAACCAAGTGCCATTTATTTGAAAGAAATATAGCACAAAAACTATTTTCACACAAATAAAAAAGTGTACTGTTTAAATGAAGATACATATTGGTTTGATATGTTTAAATTCATATTTATTTGTGGCTTAAATGTGAAAAATTGTCGATGTATGTCTCACTGGATATGCTATCTGTTTCTAAAGTGGTTTTAAGACCAAGACTGTTACTGTCAAGACATCCAGTGACACTGTTGATGGGTGAGTGTTATCAAATATGTAGTTAAAATTAGTTGTGTGTGTGTGTGTGTGTGTGTGTGTGTGTGTGTGTATTAAAATTAAACCTATAATTCTTTTTTAGACCAACGTCACCTGTCAAGACCACCACAAGGTACAATAACAACAGTTTTGTTTGGATTGCTGACTAAACTGAACAAAGGTTTCTTAACCTCGTAATATTTTCAATTCTAGCGTCAAAACCTACACCAAAGAGGACGTTTCACCCTCTAAAACAATAACAACATCTGTCAAATCCACAAAGAGGTGAGAATCTGACAGATAATTGAAGTAAATGCTTTTCAGTCATTGTAAGGCAAAGAACATCTCTGACTGAATGCTTTTCTACAGCACTGAGGATCAGCTGTTTGATACTCTCATACCAACATCAATCAAGTCAGCCAACACAAAAACTGACAGCAGGTATGTGGCATTTGCATATTAATAAACTAAACAACTTAAACATTATCCTACTTCGCAAAACATTAACATTTTTATTAAAATATCGGCCCTTAGCATACTATAAGATTCAAGTTCAATAACTGTTAGTAAAAATCTAGTATTTACTGTAGAAAATAATGCTCTTGTTATGTGTCTCTAAAGTGACTACAAGACTGAAGTGGTTACAGTGAAGACATCAAAAGAGATTATTGATGTGTGAGTGTCAAAGATCAATGCTTCTCATCCACAAAAGATGGACAGCAATGCTAGACAAATAAAAAAAAACTAATATTTTATATATTCATACATACATAAAATTATTTGGATACCTTGTTGTGTCACCACTTAAAGTGCAATGTAAAATCTGTGTAATCTGATACAGTTGCACCCCTTTCAGAATCTGCTAAATGTTCAATATTTTACCAAAATAAGAGGGATCATATAAAATGCATGTTTTTTTAGAGATATTTCACATAAAATATGTTTACAAATAGTTCACAAGAGAAAATAATTGTTGAATTTATAAAAAAAAAAAAAAGGCCCTGTTCAAAGGTTTTGTTACCTGAATGAGCCACAGCTGTGTTTTTGTTTAGTGAACAGTTCAACTGCCTGCTGTTCTTCAGAAAAATCCTTCAGGTCCCACAAATTCTTTGGTTTTCCAGCATTTTTAGTGTATTTGAACCCTTTCCAACAATGACTGTATGATTTTGAGATCCATCTTTTCACACTGAGGACAACTGAGGGACTCATATGCAACTATTACAGAAGGTTCAAACACTCACTGATGCTCCAGAAGGAAACAGGATGCATTAAGAGAGGGGTGAAAACTTTTGGAATTTAAAAATCAGGGTAAATTTAACTTATTTTGTCGTCTGGGAAACATGTAAGTATCTTCCGTAGCTTCTGAAGGGCAGTAATAAATGAAAAAAATTTGATATTTAGGCAAAATAAGAAAAATGTACACATCTCCATTTTGTTCAAAAGTTTTCACCCTCAGCTTGCATTTGAGTCTCTCAGTTGTCTAATAAGATGGATCTCAAAATCATATAGTCATTGTTGGAAATACACAAAAATGCTGGAAAACCCAAAGAATTTGTGAAACCTGATGGATTTTTCTGAAGAACAGCGGGCAATAACAATGCAACAACATGCATTTTGTTTGATCCCACTTATTTTGATAAAATAATTAACATTTTGCAGATTCTCAAAAGGGTAATGTAAACATTTGACCTCAACTAGTCTGTATTAACACTGAAACTGTAATTCTTTTTGTCTAGACCTGCTTCACCTGTCAAGACCACAACAAGGTACCATAACCACAGCCTTGCTGACGAACTATAAAAAAAGTGTCTGCAAATGGCTGACTAACTTGGAACAAATGTTTACTAAAACCTTTTATTAACCTCTTATCCTATTTCATGTACAGCATCAAGACTTACACCAAAGAGGATGTTTCACCTAAAACACCATCCTTCACCACAAAGAGGTGGGCACTTCAAAGACTGTTCATATCACAGTTCTTACTGCAAAATATAATGCAGTCCAATGACTGAGCTTGGATTTAGAGACTAAATCGTTGCTCACTGCACTTGTTTTGTGTCTCTGAAGTGACTACAAGACTGAAGTGGTTACTGTGAAGTCTTCAAAGGATATCACTGATGTGTGAGTGTCATAGATTAGTCTCCTCAACCCATGGGTCACGACCCACAAATGACTTACGGGTCTGTTTTGACAGTCACAGACAGCAGGGGAAAATGATAAATAGCAATATTCCAGGCAACTTACCATATATTCATTCAAGTTATCCCATGTATTTAGTTAATTGCATTTAGTAAACAAAAAGATTTTCTTATTCAGCTTATGTTAATAATTTTTCATATTTCATGTAGTTTTTTGTGTGTATATTAACACTGAACATGTTATTCTTTTTGTCTAGACCAACTTCACCTGTCAAGACCACTACAAGGTACAGTAACCCAGCCTTGCTGACTAACCAGAAAAAAATATGTCTGCAGATTGCTGAAAAAAATGTGTTTAATAATACCTTTTATTAACCTCTTAACCTATTTCATGTACAGCATCAAGACCTACACCAAAGAGGATGTTTCACCAATTAAAACACCATTCTTCACCACAAAGAGGTAGGATTGTAAAAGATTAACAGTACAATTCTAGTTTTTATTGAAAAAAATGATACACAGCAATAAAATGACTTTCATTTAGTGACAGAATCGTTGCTCACTGCATTTGTTATGTGTCTCTAAAGTGACTACAAGACTGAAGTGGTTACTGTGAAGTCTTCAAAGGATATTATCGATGTGTGAGTGTCATAAATCAGTCTTCTTAACCCATGGGTCACGACCCACAAGTGACCTACAGGTCTGGTTTGACATTCACAGACAGCAGAGGAAAATGATAAATAGCAATATTCCAGGCAACTTACCATTTGCATAAATAGACTAGAAACTATTTTTTAAAGTCATCCCATATATTTAGTTGATTGCATTTAGTAAACAAAAAAATTTTCATATTCAGCTTATATAATGTTAATATTTGTCATATTTCATATAGTTTTATTGTGTGTTTGTTTTTTTATTTTGTGTGTATATTAACACTAAAACCGTTATTCTTTTTGTCTAGACCAACTTCACCTGTCAAGACCACTACAAGGTACAGTAACCCCAGTCTTGCTGACTAACCAGAAAAATGTGGTGACTAGTACCTTTTATTAACTTTTTAACCTAATTTATTTGCAGCATCAAGACCTACACCAAGGAGGATGTTACACCAATTAAAACACCATCCTTCAGCACAAAGAGGTAGGATTGTGAAAGATTAACATCACGATTCTAGTTTTTTTGCAAATAAATGATACAGTGCAATGACATGAACTTGCATTTAGAGACAAGATCGTTGCTCACTGCACTTGTTTTGTGTCTCTAAAGTGACTACAAGACTGAAGTGGTTACTGTGAAGTCTTCAAAGGAGATCGTTGATGTGTGAGTGTCACAGATCAGATTCTATCTGAATATATTTTAAAATGTACTTTATTTCTGTGATTTCAAAGCTAATTTTTTAGCCTCATTACCTCTTTAGTGTTACATGATTCTTCAGAAATCATTCTAATCTGCTGATTTGCTGTTCAAAAAACATTTTTTATTATTATTATTATCTGCAATATTAAAACAGTTGAGTACATTTTTCAGGTTTCTTTGATGAATTGAAAGATCCAAAGATCACTTTTGTAACATTATACACTATAACATTCAAAAGCTTGAAGTCAGTATGATTTTTTGGGGAAAGAAATTATAGAAATCAATACTTTTATTTAACGAGGATGCTTTAAATTGATCGAAAGTGATGATAAAGACATAAATACTGAAATAAATGCTATTCTTCTAAACTTTCTATTCATCCAAGAAACCTGAAAAAATTTGACTCAGCTAGTTTTAACACAATATTAATAATAATAATATTAAAAGTTTTTTTGAGCAGCAAATCAGAGTAATGAGATGCCAAAAAAATTGAAATCACAGGAATAAATTACAGCTTAAAATATATTCAAATAAAAAGCTGTTATTTTAAATAGTACAAATATTTAAACATTTTACTTTTTTGCTGTACTCTGGATCAAATAAATGCTCAGACTTGGTGAGCAGAAGAGACTTGTTCAAAAAACATTAAAAAAATCATTAAAAAACCCTTTTGATTGGTAGTGTATATTTAATATTTAAAAAGTTGAAATTGTGTGATATAAACTCACAATTGCGAGTTATGAAGTCAGAATGTTACAGTTCTTACAGTTCTGAGAAAAGAAGTCAAGAAAAAAGTCAGAATTTCAGAGTTTATATCTCACAATTCTGACCTTATTTCTCGCAATTGAGTTTATACCCCGCAATTCTGACTTTATATCTAGCAGTTCAGACTTTTTAACTTACAATTGTGGATTTATATCTCAAAGTTCTGAAGAAAAATGTCAGAATTGCGAGATGTAAACTTGCAGTTGTAAGAAAAAGTCAGAATTGTGAGTTTATATCTTACAGTTCTGAGAAAAGAAATCAGAATTGCAAGAAAAAACGTCAGAATTTCAGAGTTTTTATCTCACAATTCTGACTTTATTTCTCGCAATTGAGTTTATACCCTGCAATTCTGACTTTATATCTAGCAATTCAGACTTTTTAACTCACAATTGTGGATTTATATCTAAAAGTTCTGAAAAAAAAGTCAGAATTGCGAGATGTAAACTTGCAGTTGTAAGAAAAAAGTCAGAATTGTGAGTTTATATCTTACAGTTCTGAGAAAAGAAATCAGAATTGCAAGAAAAAAGTCAGAATTTCAGAGTTTATATCTCACAATTCTGACTTTATTTCTCACAACTGAGTTTTTACCCCGCAATTCTGACTTTATATCTAGCAATTCAGACTTTTTAACGTACAATTGTGGATTTATATCTAAAAGTTCTGAAGAAAAACGTCAGAATTGCGAGATGTAAACTTGCAATTGTAAGAAAAAAGTCAGAATTTTGAGTTATATCTTACAGTTCTGAGAAAAGAAATCAGAATTGCAAGAAAAAAAGTCAGAATTGCGAGTTTATATCTCACAATTCTGACTTTATATCTAGCAATTCAGACTTTATAACTCGCAATTGTGGATTTATATCTCAAAGTTTTGAAAAAAAAGTCAGAATTGTGAGATGTAAACTTGCAATTGTAAGAAAAAAGTCAGAATTTTGAGTTATATCTTACAGTTCTGAGAAAAGAAATCAGAATTGCAAGAAAAAAGTCAGAATTTCAGAGTTTATATCTCACAATTCTGACTTTATTTCTCACAACTGAGTTTTTACCCCGCAATTCTGACTTTATATCTAGCAATTCAGACTTTTTAACGTACAATTGTGGATTTATATCTAAAAGTTCTGAAGAAAAACGTCAGAATTGCGAGATGTAAACTTGCAATTGTAAGAAAAAAGTCAGAATTTTGAGTTATATCTTACAGTTCTGAGAAAAGAAATCAGAATTGCAAGAAAAAAAGTCAGAATTGCGAGTTTATATCTCACAATTCTGACTTTATATCTAGCAATTCAGACTTTATAACTCGCAATTGTGGATTTATATCTCAAAGTTTTGAAAAAAAAGTCAGAATTGTGAGATGTAAACTTGCAATTGTAAGAAAAAAGTCAGAATTTTGAGTTATATCTTACAGTTCTGAGAAAAGAAATCAGAATTGCAAGAAAAAAAGTCAGAATTTCAGAGTTTATATCTCACAATTCTGACTTTATTTCTCGCAACTGAGTTTTTACCCCGCAATTCTGACTTTATATTCAGACTTTATAACTCGCAATTGTGGATTTATATCTCAAAGTTCTGAGAAAAGAAGTCAGAATTGCGAGATGTAAACTTGCAGTTGTAAGAAAAAAGTCAGAATTGTGAGTTTATATCTTACAGTTCTGAGAAAAGAAATCAGAATTGCAAGAAAAAACGTCAGAATTTCAGAGTTTTTATCTCACAATTCTGACTTTATTTCTCGCAATTGAGTTTATACCCTGCAATTCTGACTTTATATCTAGCAATTCAGACTTTTTAACTCACAATTGTGGATTTATATCTAAAAGTTCTGAAAAAAAAGTCAGAATTGCGAGATGTAAACTTGCAGTTGTAAGAAAAAAGTCAGAATTGTGAGTTTATATCTTACAGTTCTGAGAAAAGAAATCAGAATTGCAAGAAAAAAGTCAGAATTTCAGAGTTTATATCTCACAATTCTGACTTTATTTCTCACAACTGAGTTTTTACCCCGCAATTCTGACTTTATATCTAGCAATTCAGACTTTTTAACGTACAATTGTGGATTTATATCTAAAAGTTCTGAAGAAAAACGTCAGAATTGCGAGATGTAAACTTGCAATTGTAAGAAAAAAGTCAGAATTTTGAGTTATATCTTACAGTTCTGAGAACAGAAATCAGAATTGCAAGAAAAAAGTCAGAATTTCAGAGTTTATATCTCACAATTCTGACTTTATATCTAGCAATTCAGACTTTTTAACTTACAATTGTGGATTTATATCTCAAAGTTCTGAAGAAAAATGTCAGAATTGAGAGATGTAAACTTGCAATTGTAAGAAAAAAGTCAGAATTGTTCTGACTTTATTTCTCGCAATTGAGTTTTTACCCCGCAATTCTGACTTTATATCTAGCAATTCAGACTTTATAACTCGCAATTGTGGATTTATATCTCAAAGTTTTGAAAAAAAAGTCAGAATTGTGAGATGTAAACTTGCAATTGTAAGAAAAAAGTCAGAATTTTGAGTTATATCTTACAGTTCTGAGAAAAGAAATCAGAATTGCAAGAAAAAAAGTCAGAATTTCAGAGTTTTTATCTCACAATTCTGACTTTATTTCTCGCAATTGAGTTTATACCCCGCAATTCTGACTTTATATCTAGCAGTTCAGACTTTTTAACTTACAATTGTGGATTTATATCTCAAAGTTCTGAAGAAAAATGTCAGAATTGTGAGATGTAAACTTGCAGTTGTAAGAAAAAGTCAGAATTGTGAGTTTATATCTTACAGTTCTGAGAAAAGAAATCAGAATTGCAAGAAAAAACGTCAGAATTTCAGAGTTTTTATCTCACAATTCTGACTTTATTTCTCGCAATTGAGTTTATACCCTGCAATTCTGACTTTATATCTAGCAATTCAGACTTTTTAACTCACAATTGTGGATTTATATCTAAAAGTTCTGAAAAAAAAGTCAGAATTGCGAGATGTAAACTTGCAGTTGTAAGAAAAAAGTCAGAATTGTGAGTTTATATCTTACAGTTCTGAGAAAAGAAATCAGAATTGCAAGAAAAAAGTCAGAATTTCAGAGTTTATATCTCACAATTCTGACTTTATTTCTCACAACTGAGTTTTTACCCCGCAATTCTGACTTTATATCTAGCAATTCAGACTTTTTAACGTACAATTGTGGATTTATATCTAAAAGTTCTGAAGAAAAACGTCAGAATTGCGAGATGTAAACTTGCAATTGTAAGAAAAAAGTCAGAATTTTGAGTTATATCTTACAGTTCTGAGAACAGAAATCAGAATTGCAAGAAAAAAGTCAGAATTTCAGAGTTTATATCTCACAATTCTGACTTTATATCTAGCAATTCAGACTTTTTAACTTACAATTGTGGATTTATATCTCAAAGTTCTGAAGAAAAATGTCAGAATTGAGAGATGTAAACTTGCAATTGTAAGAAAAAAGTCAGAATTGTTCTGACTTTATTTCTCGCAATTGAGTTTTTACCCCGCAATTCTGACTTTATATCTAGCAATTCAGACTTTATAACTCGCAATTGTGGATTTATATCTCAAAGTTTTGAAAAAAAAGTCAGAATTGTGAGATGTAAACTTGCAATTGTAAGAAAAAAGTCAGAATTTTGAGTTATATCTTACAGTTCTGAGAAAAGAAATCAGAATTGCAAGAAAAAAAGTCAGAATTGCGAGTTTATATCTCACAATTCTGACTTTATATCTAGCAATTCAGACTTTATAACTCGCAATTGTGGATTTATATCTCAAAGTTTTGAAAAAAAAGTCAGAATTGTGAGATGTAAACTTGCAATTGTAAGAAAAAAGTCAGAATTTTGAGTTATATCTTACAGTTCTGAGAAAAGAAATCAGAATTGCAAGAAAAAAAGTCAGAATTGCGAGTTTATATCTCACAATTCTGACTTTATTTCTCGCAACTGAGTTTTTACCCCGCAATTCTGACTTTATATTCAGACTTTATAACTCGCAATTGTGGATTTATATCTCAAAGTTCTGAGAAAAGAAGTCAGAATTGCGAAATGTAAACTCGCAATTGTGAGAAAAGAAGTCCGAATTTTGAGTTTATAATCTTACATTTCTGAGAAAAGAAGTCAGAAATGCGAGAAAAAAGTCAGAATTGCGAGTTTATATCTCACAATTCTGACCTTATTTTTCACAATTGAGTTTATACCCCGCAATTCTGACTTTATATCTAGCAATTCAGACTTTATAACTCGCAATTGTGGATTTATATCTGAAAGTTATGAGAAAAAAAGTCAGAATTACCTTTTTACATTTTTTTTATTCAGTGATGGAAACAGGCTTCCATAGGTAGTAAATTGTAAACTCTAACTTATACAAAAAGTCTCCTAATTCAGTTGCTGATCATTTTTCTATTTTGTGTATATTGAACTAAAACCTATAATTATTTTTTGTCTAGACCAACTTCACCTGTCAAGACCACCACAAGGTACAACAATCACAGCCTTGCTTACAAATTGCTGACTAACCTAAAACAATACAGCTGCTTTAGTAACCTCTTAACATGTTCAATTCCAGCATCAAAACCTACACCACGGAGGATGTTTCACCCTCTAAAACAACAACATACTCTGTCAAGTCCACAAAGAGGTGAGTACCTGAAAGATATTTCCGAGTAAACGCCCGACTTTTCAAACAAAGAACATCACTGACTGAATCATTTTCTTCAGCACTGAGGATCAACTATTTGATACTCTCATACCTTCGTCAATCAAGTCCGCCAACACAAAAACTGACAGCAGGTATGTGGCATTTGCATTTTTACAAGGTGTGAGCCCATTCGTGGCGAGTTTGACATTTGCTTCGGCCTTTAAGTAGTTTAACCAGTCGTGCGACTGACAGGCTGAAAAGCACAAAAGCAGGTGCACGTTCATACTCAGACTTCACTCTCACTGCAACAGTGTTTATTCTATCATGGACTTTTATCGCTCTTTCAGCCGTGAGGATGTATCGGTCTCCAAATCCATCAGAACCGTGTATTCAACAAGTGAGAGGTAGGATGCGGTTTCTTATTCAAGCGTGTTTGCTTGATATATGATATCAGTTGTTTATTACACGCATTTGTCGCATTTTTTAAATGCATATAGAGATGATTGGACTACAGTCACAAGTCCTTCTTACACCAGAACGTCATACACAGAGAGCAGGTTTGACATATTCAGATATTTTGTCTACGCTTATAACAATTATTCATTACATTTTGCCTAGGTTTGTAGACTTACTTATGTCATGTTGTCCACAGACCTGATTATCAGACCTCAATCTCATCAAAAACCTCTACAACTGTGTACACATCACCAGAAAGGTATGGAATAGAGTTCATTTTTAATTATGCTTGATAGTGCACATTTGAAATGCCATGCCACTACTAATGCATATATCACTTTGTTGCAGGGTTGTAAGTGGGAAGGACATTTGCACAGTCTGCCGTAAAAACATGTACCCTGATGAAAAGATTATCCTGGATGACATGGATATCCACTGTCACGCCAGCTGTTTCAGGGTTAGTTATTTTTGTATAATGTAAACGTGTAACACTCTTGTGTAACACAAAATGTACATTCAAATATCAGTATTAATGAAATCAATATGGAATTTGATTGTTTTAAAGTATTATATCATTTTTATTAATGTTTTTATTCCGATTTCTGTAGATGTTATTAATGAAGTGTATTAAAATGAATCTTTGTATTGTTACCTAAAACACTTCATCCACTGTTTAGATTTTGGTACTGGAAATGTATGCAAAAACAGTGCATATTTCATTAAATAATGCCTCATTTGCATATTTAAACATAACATTTTAGAAAACTTGTGGTAACCTGCAGTGTCTTGCCTTAAGGAATATATATATATATATATATATATATATATATATACAGTCAAGCCCGAAATTATTCATACCCCTGGCAAATTCGGACTTAAAGTTACTTTTTTATTTGACCAGCAACTTTTTTTTGACCGGAAATGGCACAGGCTTCTCCCAAAAGATAATAAGACGGTGTACAAGAGGCATCATTGTGGAAAAAAATATTTCTCCGCTTTTATTTACATTTGAACAAAAACTGGCATGTCCAAAATTATTCATACCCTTTGCAAACTGTCACAGTCTATGGGAAAATCCAAAGTTCTATACCATTCCAAATAGTCCAAGCTGTTCTAAAGCATCCTAATTACCCTGATTCATTGGGAACAGCTGTTTTAATCAACTCAACAGGTGAAAAACAGAAGCTCTCTGCTGTTTGTGGACAGTCATGGTTAAGACAAAGGAGCTCACTGAGGACCTGTGACTGCGCATTGTGGCTGCTCACAAGTCAGGAAAGGGCTATAAGACCATATCGAAATGTTTTGAAGTTCCAGTGGCTACAGTGCAAAGTATTATTAAAAAATACAAGACGTTCCACACTGTGAACAATCTCAGAGGACGTGGTCGGAAGTCAAAAGTGACACCTGTGCTGGCCAGAAGGATAGTTGGAGAGGTAAAAAAGAATCCAAGGATCACCACCAAGGCCATCCTGATGAATCTGGGCTCCGCTGGTGGCAACATCTCAAGGCAGACAGTCCAACAGACACTGCACACCACTGGGTTCCACGGACGCAGACCAAGGAGGACATCACTCCTTTGCAAATGCTCATCTGATCAAAAAAAAAAAACTTTGTTGAATTAAAGTAACTTTAAGTCCAAATTTGCCAGGGGTATGAATAATTTTGGGCTTGACTGTATATATAATAAAAATTGTAAAAAAATAATTTCATTTATTTAGTTATTTTATTTTATTTTATTTTATAGTGTGGGGTGTGTAATTCTTCTCTGGGACACCTGAAGGCAGGGGACAGTTTGTGGGTGTACCGTCGTGCCATTCACTGTGAGAGCTGCTTTGGTGTCACCAAGGGTAAGATTTATTATTTTTTACTATTCTGAAGCATATAGTCAATATGCCTGCTAAATAAACAAAAATGTTTGTTTTACAGGCAAATGGCTCCGCTGAAACTACATTTAGCAGTAATGAAGTGATGTTACGAAAGAGAGCACTTTCCCATGGCTTTAATTTGGACTCGGCCCATTTGAAGTGTATAAAACAGTTTATGGTGGTGGACTTCTGTCTGATAATAGACTTTGGTTTCTTAATTGTTTATTAATTGCATTGATTGCTATCCTCCCCGATGATGCAACAAGGATCTTATCTGATTACCGAAATAAGAAGAATATTTTTGATAAAGAATATTTATCCTCATATATGATACATATTTTGTTTTTCTTCACTAATGTTATATTATTAAAGCATACATGTATATGTATACACATCATGTTTCTGATCTTCTGAGTTTTCATCTGATTGTTTTTTTTATTGTTCAGATCTGGTTAAACATCATTCCAGAGACCAGTTATGCAGTACCTTTAACCATTGTAGCTATAAATTGAATATGCTTTGTTGCAAGTATTTCTCAAGAATTGCAGGCTTTCCAAAATATGCTCTGATCAAGATCAGACACTTCAGCTCTTGTCTTATGACAGGACTCCTAAGAGGATGCAAATAAAGAGCTAAAGTTAACCATTGCAGAGTTGTTGTTTTTTTTTACAAAAAGGGTCAACTTTTCAAATGTTGATTATCTGGATTTCTGTAATTTTATCAAAATGTAGACAAACCAACTAAACTTATTTACAGAATTCTTAAAAAAAAGTTGTTTGTTTGTTTGTTTGCTGTTGATTTCCCACCAAAAATGGTGTCACTTTCTGGAAAATGATGTAATTAAGTGAATTTTGTTAGTTTAGGACTTTTACAAAGACTAACAGAACTGAAGTTGACATTGAGGACACAGGAAAAATATTCATAAGTTGCTAATTAAAACTATTTGAAATATTTAAATTAAGAGAACGGAAAATTGAAGAAACACCTGAAATATTTATTAATAAATATCAGCTTTTCAGCAGAAAAAGTTTAATTTAAAGAACACAGACAAAAGGTTTAGGATTTATAGTTGAAGTCAAAAGTGTACATACACCTTGCAGAATCTGCTAAATGTTAATTATTTAGGGGATCATACAAAATGCATGTTATTTTTTTATTTAGTACTGACCTGAATAAGATATTTCACATAAAATATGTTTACATATAATCCACAAGAGAACATAATAGTTTGAATTTATAAAAATGACCCTGTTCAAAAGTTTACATACACTTGATTCTTAATGTGTTGTTACCTGAACAGCTGAACTTCCTGCTGTTCCTTCTAATCCTTAAAAAAAAAAAAAAAAATATATATATATATATATATATATATATATATATATATATATAATATATATATATATTTTTTTTTTTTTTTTTTTTTTTTTTTTTTTTTTTTTTTCTAATCCTTAAAAAAAAAATTATTATTTTTTTTTTAGCATTTTTGTGTATTTAAACCCTTTGCAACAATGATTGTATGATTTTGAGATCCATCTTTTCACACTGCGGACAACTGAGGGACTCATATGCAACTATTACAGAAGGTTCAAACGCTCACTGAGAAGGAAACCAATACATTAAGAGCTGGGGTGTAAAAACATTTGCATTTGAAGATCAGTGTAAATGTAATTTATTTTGTCTTCTAGGAAAACATGTATCTTCTGTAGCTTCCTGAAGGGCAGTACTTAATGAAAAAATATGAATATTTCGGCAAAATAAGAAAAATGTGCACATCTTCATTATGTTCAAAAGTTTACATGCACTTTGTATGTTTTTATTATTTTGGTAAAATAATTAACATTTTGCAGATTCTGTAAGGTGTATGTAAACTTTTGACTTCAACTGTACCTGTAAAATTGCTTGTAAATTTCACAAATGATTTCAAACAAGTAGCACATTGAATAAACATGAAATTATGACATACAAAGACTGAAATAGTGTTTTCTTGTAAAACATGCACCACTTAAATTGTGATATTTTGATTAAAAAAAAAAAACAAATACATTTACAACACTAAAAATTGTGAGTTAATATCTCCATTCAAACTTTTGGATCAGTAAGATTTTAAATGTTTTTAAAATAAAGTCTCTTAAGCTCACCAAGAAGATTTATTGGATCAAAATGACAATAAAAACAGTAATATTGTGAAAATATCATTGCATTTCTGTTTTCTACCTAATATATTTGAAATAGTAATTTATTCCTGTGATCAAAGCTGAAGTTTAGTCCCGTCTTCAGTCACATGATCCTTCAAAAATCATTCTAATGTTGCTGATTTGCTACTCAAGAAAAAAATTCTGATTACATCAGTGTTGAAAACAGTGGTGATACTTAATATTTTGTGGATTTTTTAAAACTTGGAAGTTCAAAAGAACAGCATGTGTTTGAAATAGAAAATATTGGTAACACTTTAGAATAGGTAACACTTATTCACTATAAACTACGACTTTTCCCTCAATAATTTCCTAATTTGCTGCTTATTAATAGTTAGTAAATGTAGTTGTTAAGTTTAGGTATTGGGTAGGATTAGGGATGTAGAATAAGGCATTAATAATGCTTAATTAGTACTAATAAATGGCTAATATTCTAGTAATATGCATGCTAATAAACAACTAGTTAAGAGACCATAAAATAAAGTGTTACCGAAATATTTAGTACCATTTTGTAAGATATTTTGATACATTTTAATGTCCTTGCTGAATAAAATGAATAATTTCTTAAAACAAACAAAAGATTCTTACTGACCTTAATTTGAACGGCAGTGTAGCCTATATTTTGAGAATGTGAAACTGATTTAGACTACATACATTAAAACAGAATAGAATATGACACTCCAAATGTAAGGCACCATTTTATTGTCACCTGCAATGAAGTAGAGGATGTGGAGGAGCTGGGGCACAGTGGCTGGGGTAATGTGGTGGTCGTGTGTTGTGTTTTGAACTGAGGGGGAGGAGACAGAGACACAGGCATGAGCAGCACATCAGCATCTGAATGAAAGGCATGCAAGCCGTCTGAAAGCACTGCGAGTCTGGGCACACAGGGTAAACAACACCGCCACCATCTTCCTACTGTTTATATACTTTTCTCTTCAATGGACGGACTATTGTTCAACCCGCAGATGATGGCGGACGTCAATGGCAACAGTAAGATTATGAACGCAGAACTGGAGGTGAAAAAGCTTCAGGAGCTCGTGAGAAAACTGGAGAGGCAAAACGAGCAGCTTAGGACGAGAGCAAACGCTGCGAACAACTCCCGTCTGTTACCAGCTCCGGCTCGGCCTGTCCCGCAGGTCCGGCTAGCCAGACACCGGTCCGTTCCTCACCGGGATTACTGCGTTTCACCTTCGTATTCTGCATCTTTTGACTATCGGATGAGCACTATCCGTATTTTCATCCGCAGTCAGTGACTGGTGCTGATGAGGATGATGCTACTGTACTGGACGAGATGGAAATACTAGACCTTCATGGTGTTCTTCCCAGTCGATGGAGAGTCGGATTATAGCTGGTACTGATGCTGCATTATTCCCTAAGTAAACAATGGTGTAATTCTTGCTTGGAAGGATTTGTTTGGTTTTCAGCGTCGCATGCTCTTTGTCATCCCTTAAATTCAGTTCCCATGAAATGTCACCATAAGTAGACTGTGTCCAGGTCCATTGTTAGGTTAGTGAGTGTGTAAACATCACTGGTGCGGATATCTTATCACTGTAGTACTGGCTTGCTGTTTCATGCATCTGTTGATGTGAAAAATGTCCATATTTTTGTCCAAGACCATTTGTCTTCTAAATGTGAAGTGCACAGATGCATAAATATGTGACTGTTCATTGAGATTATTTCACAACAGATGGTCAAAGTAGACTAACTTGAACGAGTGCACTGTACAGAGAAATGAAAACAGACTAAAATCTGGCCTCTCTTTGTTATGGGTTGAAACATTAGTCTTGAATGCAAAACTGGAAAGTCTG
>NC_133385.1:14133469-14183469 GCF_049309525.1 Garra rufa
ATATATACACACACACAAAATAAATATACACAGTACACACACATAATATGCAAACAAACTTTTCTTTTGAATTATACCGACGGCACCCATTCACTGCATAGGATCCATTGTGAGCAAGTGATGTAATGCTAAATTTATCTAAATCTGTTCTGATGAAGAAACAAACTCATTTACATTTTGGATGGCCTGAGGTTGAATCATTTTTGGGTGAACTATTCCTTATAGTTAGATCAATCAATCCAGGAGAAAAGGGGTTGTTACCAGAAACATAACCACTTGTCGAAAAACAACATGAAACTGCAATTGCAACCTATTTAATGCGTGTAAAGTTGCTTATTTTTAACTGAAAGTATATTTTGGGATAGGACCTAATGTTATCAATCAGGATTTGATTGAATCATGAGTGAGTAATGAAATGAATATTACTCACTCCACCTCACATAGTCTGTCACGCAGCAGAAAAGTAATTTCAGTAACTACTGTACATTATGAAAAAAAAAATCTTGTAAACAATTTGTGCAATGTTATCTGATGATTTGTGCACAATGACACATTTAAAAAAGTAAATAAATCTATTTTGATTTCATGTTGTTTTTAAAAAAGGTCGCCAACTGCTATAAGAAAAAAAACTTGCAAGAACTGAAAATCAAAAACATGTTAACAATGTAGTCAAATAAAGCATGCAGCATGCACACACACATTTTTTTTTTCATTATTGTTATGGTTAAATGATTATTTACAAATGCATAAACCATTCAAAACTTTCCAAAACTAACTTAACTATAACATAAACTAACATGCAATATTTGTAAATACTGGAAGAGATTGCATGACTCCAGAGTGGTGCGTAGCCAGGGCTCAAGACTTAAAATGACAAATTACAAAATTATTTGATTACAGAATTAATTTTTTAGAAGCACTTGGTCACGCTTACATTGTGTGGATGTAATGGTAATGTCTACAATGAAACAAAATAAGCACTTTTATTGAGTGCAAAGCTTGTTACTTGAACACATCACTTCACATCCAACATGAACTGTGAAGGAACAAAAGCTACACATTTTAAAGAAACTTAACATATATGTGATCCTGGACCACAAAACCAGTCTTAAAGGGGTCCTATTAAGCTTTTTTCACTTTTTGAATTTTAGTCAGTGTGTGGTGTGTATGTTTGGGCATAAAAAAACATCTACAAAGTCACAAATCTCAAAGTCCACTCCAAAGGGAGATATTTCGTTTTTAAAAAATCCCTTTTCCAAGAACTACAACGAACGGCTCCTTTGGACTACAGCGTTTGTTTTCCGGATGCTATGATGTCACAACATGGTCCATTAGAATATCATTCAAATAAATCCCGCCTACGGAAATTCGAATCATTGGCGGGTGGGGTGGGACGAGGTGGGGGATTTGCCTAACTTTAGCGACGTAGTATGGAAAGATGCTTCTGGGATGCTTCAGCGAGCCGTGGGTGGCTCGTATAAACGTGAGCATTGAGGGTCCGCAAACTGCTCTGGTAGCTGCGCTGGAGCTGCGCCATTGACAAGCGCGGTATAGAGGGTCGTAACACATGCCAAGCCGCAGCTGATGTAAACTCAAGCATTGACTAGAGTCATTGGAGCCGCGCTGTAGATGTGTGCAGTGTGTGGTAAGAGATTTATTCATTATAAAGTGTAGATAACTTCACTAGCCTTATGCTGGAGCTGGTTTCAGGCATGTAAATTATTAAATAAATTAGCACAATAATGATAATATCATGTATCGGTGATCTCGCAAGCTAACGATAGGACCAACACTACTGTAGCATACTTTTACTCATCGTCAATGCATCCTAGGTGTATATGGCTTCCTTCTTTCAGACGAATGCAATCAGAGTTATTTAAAATAATATTAAAAATAATCCTGGCACTCCAAAGCTTTAGAACGGCATAAACTAAATGGCATAGACAAGAGTTTCTCTCCAAAACAAGTCCAAAACCAGTCAAACCATAATAAAAATTGCCTCGCATGGTTCGAGGGGGGTCAGCAAAAGCCTCCTTTAGCGATCCAATGTATTTTTGTAAGAAAAATATCCATATTTAAAATGTAAAAATTACTTTAACCTAGCTTGCACTAACAGTTGTGCACGGAACTTGCCGCTAGTTGCGTAGGAAGGGGTGAGGCATGACTGAAATGCCATCTAAGCAGTTCTGCAATCACAACGCAGTGGGACTGCTAACCAATCACAACACATTTCATTTTTCAGAAGTGGGCCTTCATCAAACCCGGAACTATTCGAGCCATTTCTGCCAGCCTGGGGAGAAAGCCATTGTAAAAATGTAAATGATGTGAAAAAATAATGCGTTTTTCTAACCACAAAGCATGACAGCATGTTCTAGTGCACCCCCAAAACAAAATAAAGACTTTGTTAAAGAGCATAATAGAACCCCTTTAAGTACAACAGGTATATTTGTAGCAATCACCAAAAATACACTGTGTGGGTCAAAGATAGATTTTTCTTTAATGCCAAAAATCATTAGAGTATTACATAAAGATAATGTTCCATGAAGATATTTTGCAATTTTCCTACTGTAAACATATAAAAACTTAATTTTTGATTAGTATCATGCATTGATTAGTAATAAGAACTTCATTTAGACAACTTTAAAGAATTGATTTTTTGCACGATCAGATACCAGATTTTTAAATAGCTGCATCTCAGCCAAATCTGTCCTAACAAACCATACATCAACGGAAAGCCTATTATTTAATGACCCTTGCGACTGGTTTTGTGGTCCAGGGTCACATATGTAATTGAAGTCACATATCAACACAAAGTTGTAACTGATTGTTTTGTGAACTGTTTATGATTTTATTTGCAATCTGGAGCCCTGGCTAGCACAGGTTTGAACCCAGTAGGAGAGCATCAAAAAAAGATTCCTGGATTTCTAAAATCCACCTGCTGGTTTGTCCTGAGGGATCTTCTCTTTGGAGATTTGGGATTTAGATTGCGTTTTTTTAATCAAGCAAGACGACGAGAGAGATGTCTGCTTCCGTAAGGCTTGGCCGATACAGCACAATCACACAGCAAACAAATAAACACACACAAAAACAACATCAATTTAACACAGCGATCTGAAAAGAGACTCATTTGGCTATGTGATTGATTGTGTAAAACTTAAAGAGATAGTGTGTGTGTTTACCTCTATCTGGTGAATTCAGCAAGGTGGCTGATGAAGATGACAGACGTTTGGAAATGACTGGATCTGTGGGTTTGGACAGATTCATAGTGGAGACTGACCTTCTGTCAGCATCTACAAACACACAGATGCAAAATACAAAGTCAGATGCAGACATAAAACAGACAAATGCACAGAAAAAAGGACTAAAGAGAAATAGAAAAGAGAGAAGAGGCTTTACTAAGACATTTTCTACTGTGTGTTTACATGCAGTTAAGGGATGATAATTTTTAAGTTAGTTCTGAGGAAAAGTGTTTAGCTACGTGTACTAAAGACTACAGAGGATGACGGCACACTCATCTGCTTAATGCTCACAATCTGCCTTTCCATCTGTGTGTTCCAGAATGGACAGACACATTCAAGACTTTAAAACTAAAAGGACATATCTTTAAACACCTTTAAAAAGGATCTAACATCACCAGTATCAACTTTTTCAGACATTAAACGGGTAAATTAAGATGTGAAATAAAAGACATTGATGTACAAAACTAGTCAAAAGTTTGGACACACCTTCTCACAATACTAAAAAATATGACTTAAATTTATTTACAAAACTATTTTATTCCAGTTCTATATATTAACCATCTAACATTACAGGTCAATGCATAAACTGTATTAATCTTAAAGGTGTAATAGCAAAAAAGAAACACCTTAATGATAGAATAAAGCAATGGACTTTATTAATGGAAAAAAATACAACAAAAAGATAAATGTCCCCATTGAAAAAGAAACTACAAAATAGCTACAAGTCAGGCAGCTTGTGTTTCTGGCTTCTTGCTAACTGCTCATGGGAAATTAAAAGAAAACTAATAATTTATGGGTGATGCTACAAGTTCTAGCTAGCATTGCTAGTCTGCTGCTCTACTCTGATGATTATATTCACATTTAGAGCGAAACTGCTGCTGACGTGCCAAGCTGAAAACACCATGACAGTGCTCCAGCCCAGCTAGATCCAATGAAAAGAGAGCAGAATCATCAAAACCTGAGAGAGAAAGATAGAGAGAAACAGTGAAAGAAAGAGAGAAGGAAGGATTCGGAACCATACGGAGAGAAACAGAAAGAGCGAATATTGATGGAACAGTAAAATAATGGAAACAAAGGAAGTGTGCAGTGAGCTCATGGCTCTGAGTCAGCAAATGTGAGCAGGGCATGAAGAAAAATGCTGTACTGCAAACATTATGAAGTTATATTTAAACAAAAGCACTAACATTAGGACTTCCATGCAGAAGTGAGCTTGTATTAAGGTTGCATGTTTAATCCAAAAGCAATTGAAGTCATAATACTGAAAAGAGAAGCTTTAAAACACCTGTTAGCAACTGAATTGGGTTCAAAACATTGCCAGTATTTTACTTTTTTCTCTGTTTCATTGACAAAGTCAGAAGTACAAACAAGTGAAAATTTTATTAGGGATGTAACGATAGCGAAAATCTCACGCTACGTGGCCATGGTACAGTATTTAATGCGATAATTTAAAAAAACAAAATAAATTAAGACTTGTGGGGGTTTTTTTTTAAGTTCAAAAGTTCAAAATTAGGATCTCCAACCCATATTCTTAACTAAGAAAACTTAAATAAGAAAAAAAAAAGTCAGTGTACTGACTTGTACCTGAACTTTGAAGGGGACTAAACCCTCTTTTTTAGTTGTGATTCCACGATATTGATAATACCGTAACATCCCCTAGATTTTATAGATCACCTCTGCACATCATTTGAGGTGTCCTGAGTATTTTTGTTTTCCAGAATTATCATCACACTGATTATTTTGTGCACGTGTGTACGAGAGTGTACAGTATTCACTACAGACCAAATGTTCCCACAAGTACAGTAATACCAGAAAACTTTGGCCTTGTGGGGACATTTTTAGGTCCTAATGTGAAAAAAAAAAACTTATACATAATACAGAATAAAGTGTTTTGTGTAAGGGGTAGGTTTTGACGTAGGAGGTAGAAAATACAGTTTGCACAGTAAATAAAAACCATTGCGCCTATGGAATGTCCCCATAATGATAGGTATATATTAGTGTGCCACTGTGTGTCTTTACCACTGTTGTGTGAGGTGCTAGTGGTCAGCGTTCCACCCCAACTCCAGCGGTTTGACTTGGGCCTGGTTCTTTGACTCCTCTCCATGGTCCTCCTGATAACAGCCTCATTCCGGGCCTGAAACACACACAAGGACATTCTCAATTCAGAAAGCATTTAATCGGACCAAAAAAGGCCCTTTTTATTTTGTTTTTCAAGAATTCATCCTGTGTCCACCCTCTAACACACACACACCTTTAATTAACTGGGCTAAATCATTTAAAAAAAGTTTTTAAAAAAAGTGTAGATCTACGTGTTTCGGCTTAGTACATTTCATCTTCTCAGTTTAAATGTCTGGGCATGTAGTCTAGTTTTAGTCAATGAAAACATATCGCCACGTACCGTCACATATTCGCCACGCTGTATAATAATGGTTCAACTGATTTCAAAAAATATTTTTGCTCAAAATTATTTGTCATTTTAGAAATCTGTTTTTACAGTTCAGGTATTGCACTTTCACCAATAAGTACAAACCAACAGAATGCGAACTCATACATTTTAGGTCATGTATATTTAATATATAAATTAATATCAAAGACTTAGATATGCACTCATACTAACAAAAAATATTTTAATAATAAAACTCCTAATAGTAATTCCAGTAAATCCAAATTGCAATAATTGCTGCGTATCGTTTAGAAGGCTGCATCCTCCGGAGGTCGCATTTTAAGGCTGCACACGTCATCGGGGAGGTCTCATTTAAGAAAAGTAATGATTAAATTGCAAAGTGAAAAAGAAATAATAGTATTTTACACCACACAATGAACAACGTCAATTTTATTATGGTTACTTTTCTTAAATAAGACATCCTTAATGACGTGTGCAGCCTTCAAATGTGACCTACGGAGGATGAAGCTGAATGTCACTGTCATTTAGGCCAAACATCTCACATGGGGATCACTAAACTTCTTGTTTGTTGGCATTTTCAGACCATCGTCGGGGCTTCTGCAATGAAGAGAGAGAGAGTGCGTAAGGTTGCCAGATTGCCAAAAATTAAAGAGAAAATGTATCCTTTTTTTTTTTTTTTTTTTTTTTTTTGGTGTTTTTGACAGAAAGCAAAGTGGGAAAGAAAGAGAGACACGGGGGACGGGACCGGAAAAGGTCCACGAGCCGGGACTCAAACAAGGGATGCTTGAAATGCAACACCGCTACATGTCAACGCCGACCCGATTTGCGGATTTGAACACTTAATATCTGGCAACACACAACCGCTTGCATTGTAGAAGCACATACAGGTCTGCAATATTATTTTGTTTGGTTTTTATTTTTTTTTAAATACATTTTAGTCTCGCCTTATGTTGATATAGTCACATTTATTTACTGACCTTACCGTCTTCTCGTCATCATCTCGTTTCAGTCATATGAAAAAGCTCAACGAACATTTTCATCATAGTTTTCGTTACCAAAATTAACACTATACACCAGAAGTGCAAGTCTATATTAATGAGTCCATTGTACAAAATTTATGACTTGCCTTTAGTATTTCCTTTACAATAATAAACAAACAATCAGTGATGACAAAATGTAATGCAATGATTCTGAACAACCTTATCTTCTTCTAGTTTCTGCCGTCGTTTTTCCTCCACAGCAGCGCGTCTCCTGTCCTCTTTCAACCGCTGCTCCTCCAGCCTTTTCCTGCGCTCCTCCACCTGTCTCTCATGAAACTGTCGGGCTCTCTCCTCTCTCTCCAGCCACCTGGAACCCCTTGCAGCTGCACACACACAAACATTGTTTCAATGTTACAAGGAAACATCAGCCAAAGATGAGCATGTCAAAGTTATCTCCATATGTAATATGCAACTATAAGATAACACATTTTGTGACATATTGAAAATATTAGGCAGCAATTTCAGCTTGTGCTCATAAGGAGTACATTTTAAAAACAATATCTGACAGTTTTGTACAGAGGTGGCCAAAATTATTAGAATACTAGTATTTTCACCAGCTAATAAAATGGTTTTAAGTCAGTTATTTCTAGCTTTTGCTGTAGTGTGTCAGTAGGAAATATCAGTTTAAACATATAATTCAAACATTCATTTTGCCATTAATTGTAATAATCCAGTCAGATTTTTGTTTGCACAAGGAATCTGACAACAGCCAGTGCTCCACACAGAGATCTGATCTCAACATCATCCACTCTGTCTGGAATCACATGAAGAAACAGAACCAACTGAGACAGACTAAATCCAGAAGAACTCTGACTACATCTCCAAGATGCTTCAAGAGACCTACCTGCAAAACTACCTGAAAAACTATGCACGAGTGCACGTAGCTGCTTTAAATGGATGGTCACACCAAATGTTGATTGAATTTAGTTAATAGAAGTTAATTGACAAAAAAAATCTATTTAATGCATTATTTTTGACAGCATCCCTTATTTTACAGCATTTTTACACAAGTGCCTAAAACTTTTAACAGTACTGTAGCTTGCTTCCACAGTTCTTCTGGATTTAGTCTGTTTCAGTTTGTTCTTTTTTTTATGTCATTCCAGACAGACTGGATGATCATAATGAATTCCCTGATTTAAAAAAGGATTTACTGCTAGCCCTATAACTCTATGGCAACCATATATTTAGAGAGACTGTGTGGTTTGGAGCCTGCAATGCATCCTGTCAAAAAACTCTCTAACGCATAGTCAGAGCAGCTGAGAGGATCATTGGTGTCCCTCTCCCCACCCTCCAAGACAGGGGTACCCAAACTAAGGCCCGGGAAAATACACATTTGGACCGGCCCTCTGAACAATGCCAGAGACATATTTTAAAAATATAATTTTAAATATGTTTTACTTATATCATGTCGGTATTTGATAATAAAGATTGGCTTTCAAACTAAAATATCCCTTAGTTATTAACATTATTATTATTATTTGTTATTATTTGTTAAATTCACCAACAGAATGGTACTCAGCGAATTGTTGTGTTTTTGTTAAATGTGAGCCAAATCATCACAATTAAAAGAACCAAAGACTTAAACTAATTCACTCTGTGTGCATTTAATTTATTTAATACACTAGTTTCACAATTTGAGTTGAATTACTGAAATAAATTTACTTTTCCATGACATTCTAATTTACTGAGAAGCACCTGTATATCTTTTGAAAAGAAATGATCATTTGTCTGTCTGGTGCATAAAAAATAATAAACTATTCAAGCATTAAAAGGTATAATAAATACAGATAAAATCATAATAAAATAATAATAATAATAATAGTCAGTCCGGCCCATGAAATTTTCTTTTATAAACCGACCCGGCCCCCCATTAAAGAAAATTATCTGGACCGTCTCACCAAAAAAGCCCTCTGCATAGCAGCTGATCCCTCACACCCAATGCAAAGCTTCTTCATTCTGCTACCATCAGGGAGGAGACTACAGAGTCTCCAGGCCAGGACCAACAGACTGAAGGATTCCTCCTTCAGGCTGTCAGGAAGCTCAACTCTCTTCCTGCTCTGCCCCCACTCCCCTCTTCTGCCCCACAAACTTTCTGAACTCTGACACTCACCCTACTCATAAGACTGTTACAAGACTGCTCTGACACTTTTATCATACTTACAAGCTCTGTTGCACTATATTGTTTGCATGGTTTGCACCATGTGCCCTTACTTGTATATTGTATTTTTCATTTTTATGTATTATATGCTTAATTGTATTTATTCGTATTTTTTTAAATTCTAGCACACTGAGCATGAAAAAGCGAAACAAATACCACACGCGATGACATGCTGGAATAAAACAACAGGGCCCGTATTCACAAAACATTTTAAACGCGCATAAGTGAGGAATTGGAGCGCTCGCGTGTGAACACTGAGCACGAGTCACATTGAGAAAGTTCCGTCGCTAATTAACATCGCAACGAACATTAAGCATGATTTCAGAAAAAAAATGCAGATTACAGCGTCAGCACCTTATTTAACAGCATTAGGTACGTCCGTGCCGCGAGATTTTCAAAACAGTGGTGGGACAATATCGAGCTTTGCAAAAAGTGTCCCACCCATCCCACCCGTGAATTACGCCTATGAAAATAAGTCATGTGAAACACTAACAAAAGCAATTATAAGAAATATTTTTATTACAGCAGTCTTTAACAGTAAAACCAACACAACAGTGTTAAAATGTACAGTTTCACAAACTTTTTTCGCAAAAGTTTTCGTCCGTTCCGATACTGGTCACGATGAGTTTTTTGCCATCTGACTATTTCTATGGTCATGCTTTGATGGATTATAGAGATGTTTGTACAGGCGTACCTGTTCAGGCAAAACAGCTTTAAAAAATTTTGTGAGCAATGAGGTGACACGCGAACAGTTCACTCGAGAAATGGGTGATTTCACAAACCCAAGCGAACTTACGAACGCGTATAAATCAGTCTTTACGTTGCACAGATTTAGGAGCTAGTTTAAGTTTTGTGAAACACTCTTAGAGCAAAAACTTATGAGTCCTAAATTTAGGACTGACACGCCCATTATTTTTAAGATTTTCTCCTAAATCGGCAAGCTATGAGCTACTTTTAGCCTTAAAGGAGAACTCCGGTGTGATTTTGACCTAAAGTGTATTGAATCATGATACCGAGTGTGAACGTACCTTGCATATCTCATCTCGGTTTGTGTCCTGCTGTCCGAAATCTGGGGTCAGTTAGCCGATGCTCACAACAGGTTGTCAGTGAGAGTCAACAGGGCATCGGAATAGCCATGTAAATAAATCACTGTTTTACGCCATTTACGAGGCACAAAGTAGCTCCACACTTCATTGGTAGACTTCCAAGGGCCCTGACATTTAAAACGAGACATTGAGAACTCAGAAAAAGCACCGGTAGTTTATTTACAAATAGATTTATACAGACATGTTCCACCAGGAACAGACCGGTCGCCGCCATCTTAAATGTAGTCACGATAAGTCGAGTGTCGAGCACGAAGGAAACTACAACCTGATACGTTGATAACCTGATAAATTCCTTGGTGCTCGACACTCGACTTATCGTGACTAAGTTCAGGATGGCGGCGACCGGATTTTCTTTTCCAGGTAGTAAATAAACTACCGGTGCTTTTTCTGAGTTCTCAATGTCTCGTTTTAAATGTCAGGGCCCTTGGAAGTCTACCAATGAAGTGTGGAGCTACTTTGTGCCTCGTAAATGGCGTAAAACAGTGATTTATTTACATGGCTATTCCGATGCCCTGTTGACTCTCATTGACAACCTGTTGTGAGCATCGGCTAACTGACCCCAGATTTCGGACTGCAGGACACAAACCGAGATGAGATATGCAAGGTACGTTCACACTCGGTATCATGATTCAATACACTTTAGGTCAAAATCACACCGGAGTTCTCCTTTAAGATGTTTTGTGAATACGGGCCCAGATTCCTATGGATGCTTCCACGTAGGCCGTGAACATTCGCGCACGAAAAAGTGAATGTTTATTTAACAACCTGTCAGATCTCTTTTCAGTTTCGCAAAGCGAAAATCTTATCAACAATAAGATTTGAGCATTTCATTATGTGCCTGGAGCAGCTGCTGTTGCACAAAAGGACGTGAGTGGTGCCGATGTTTCGAAAACCAGTGCAAACAAACAGAAGAAAAGTATTCCTAAAGAGAAAAGGATGCACTCTTGTTATCATCACATCTGAGAACAGAACAGAACATACAGAACATTTTGTATCAGTTTTATATGCAGCACATGGTATTTCTATAAAGGATGTTTATGATAATAAGCAGTGTAGCGTTATTAAACATACAAAGAGTGCATGTATACCTATTATAGAATCAAAATGAACTGAAGATCACAATCAGAAGTTATTACAAGTACTCAATAGATTATGTTAAATTAATATACAAGACATATCTGAGGGAAAAATGTATTGTTGGTCGATGCCACCTAACGTGCAGGCGTCAATTAGCAGAAAGTGAACATTCGGTTTGTGCTTTCGTCAGCGATTCGCCCCGCATTTTCGCATCACGCTCAGTGTGAAAAGGCCTTAAAGCTGTATCTTTCTTTTGTAAATACTACTACTTGGAGATATGATGGATGCAGTACTACTACTACTACTGTAGGTACTCAAGATTAATATGAGATGTGTGAGATGCCCCCTTTATTAAACAACACTGTGGATTATCAATTTCATTAGCGTTCAAGCACTTTAGTAAAATGAGCAATTAATCCGCCAATCTCTCTCTGGCCTCTCTGTCTTGGCCTCTAACCCCTTCCATAAAACTGGGTGTCCTGGTAACCACCTTGCCAAAAGTTTACATAACAACTGCACCTCGCCACAGCAACCTGCCCCATCCAGTTAGTCATGCAGTCGTGAACAGACAGACACAAGAAAGTGCAAAATGGGTAAAAATGCACGAAGTGTAACCTAGGGCTTTACATGGTGAAGTAGGTTTGTTTTTAAATACAAGAACACGTGAACATCTAACTTTTACTAAACTCTCATTAGGATTGTCTCTGGTCAAGGGTCATTTCTACAGTATCCACTGTCTTTTCAAGGCAACAGGAAAGCATGACGCCTTTGTTCTTATCATGCTTTGTATGACATACGTGAATGGCATTTCGGTCGTGCCTGGAAGTGTCTCAATTAAATATGTAACGAAAGCTAATTATTGTTATTCATAAGAACTAAATGCCAAGCTGTCAATGTGAAGCTTTAGCTGTGATTGTTTAGTTTTTAACATTCTGTGGGTGAAGAATAGCTACAAAGCTTGTCAGAACTACTCATTTAGACTTTAGGAAGTGGTGCATTCCGTGGACGAGAATCCATGAAAAGCATTATTAGACCGTTTTCCAAACCTATTTAAAAATCATAATAAAACATAATGCTATTGTGAATTCACAAACATTGCGATTCAATTAAATAAATATATGTGATGTAAGTTTAATATATGCGCTTTAACCATTTACAAGCGTGTAGGTTACATACCTTCGTCTCAGAGCGCATCTGTTCACCGTAACGTCAAACGCTGCTCCGCACAAACAGTTATCATTTACTTGTGTGGAGCATCTCAAACTTCATCTCTGCATATTGTGAGTTTGGGTTTACTATAATGTTTATCTGGGAATGCAATGTGCGCCATTTCATCAGATTTGCAAAGTAAAATATTTATAAACCTATGCAAACCTCACTCTGAGTTTACACATTTTAAAGTCGACATATTCAGGAAATTGCAGCGGCTGTAGCATTTCTGTCAAAGAAATGGCTAAATATTAAAGATTTAGTGGACATTTGAATTAAATGTTGTTGAGTCAATAGCTCTATTTATAATATGTGTTTATAATACATGATGTCTTTTAACAGTTTTGTTCAACAAAACCATTTAATTACTTGCTTTTGATACTTTGTTTGAAATAATTATTGCCTCATTTCTATTACACATATATATAATTATAATTATCCAATTACTCAATCGTTATTAATCGTCAGAATAAATCAACCGATTACTTGATTTCTAAAATACTAGCCCTACACAAAAGGGATTAAAAACATAGATAAAGCATGAATTACACATAAAACATTCATTCTTTACCTGCTGTTGTTTTTTTGTAGTATCACTAATAAAAATCCATTGAGTATACAATGTGTCAAATTTTTCCTGACCAAACTGATCTCCTACATGGGAACATCCTAGACTTCCTTGACAGAGGTGGACATCAGTGAAGTATTTTTTTTACTCAAGTAAATAAAAAAAAAATCTGTACTTTATCAGTGCTTTTCTTTGGAAAACTTTTACTTCACTACATTCCAAAGCATTATATCATACTTTTTTCTGCACTACATTTCATATATAAAAGTTTTTATTATCTAAGAACATTAAAAATGTAGTCCTTTGTTGTACTCAGGTAACTCTTTGAATTACTTTTACAGTAAAAGTAAGAAATTACTAGATTTCTAATGTATTTCAAGGATTAGTTCACTTTCAGAACAAAAATTTACAGATAATGTACATCTTGTCATCCAAGATGTTCATGTCTTTCTTTCTTTAGTCTTAAAGAAAAATTTTTTTGAGGAAAACATTTCAGGATTCCTCTCCATATTGTGCATATGTATGGTGCCCCCAAATTTGAACTTCCAAAATGCAGTTTAAACGCAGCTTCAAAGTGCTCTAAACGATCCAAGCTGAGGAAGAAGGGTCTTATAGAGCGAAATGATTGGTTATTTTCTAAACAAATTGACAATTTATATACTTTTTAACCTCAAATGCTCATCTTGTCTTGTCTCTGTGATGCGCATGCGTAGTCAATGTGATCTGGGTCAATACAGTTAGGGTATGTCGAAAAGCTCCCATCTTGTTTTCTTCCCCAACTTCAAAATTGTTCTACATCGCTGCAGAAGTACCAACCCAGTGTTTACAAAGTGAACATATAAAGAAGATTAAATGCCCTTTAAAAAAAAAAAAAAAAAAAAAAAGGTAAAACAGCGTTGCAGGGCAATTTTGAAGTTGAAGACGAAAACGAGATAGGAGTTTTTTTGTCATACCCTAACTGTATTGACCCAGATTACACATGCGCATCGCAAGAGACGAGACAAGACAAGCATTTGAGGTTAAAAAGTATATAAACTGTCAATTTGTTTAAAAAATAACTGATCATTCCACTTCCTCGGCTTGGTTTAGAGCCCTTTGAAGCTGCGTTTAAACTGCAGTTCAAACTTGGGGGCACCATACATATACATTATATGTGACCCTGGACCACAAAACCAGTCTTAAGTCGCTGGGGTATATTTGTAGCAATAGCCAAAAATACATTGTATGGGTCAAAATTATTGATTTTTCTTTTATGTCAAAAATCATTAGGAAATTAAGTAAAGATCATGTTACATTAAGATTTTTTGTAAAATTCCTACTGTAAACCTATCAAAATGTAATTTTTGATTAGTAATATGCATTGTTAAGAACTTAATTTGGACAACTTTAAAGGTGATTTTCTCAGTATTTAGATTTTTTTGCACCCTTATATTCCAGATTTTCAAATAGTTGTATCTCGGCCAAATATTGTCCTATCTTAACAAACTATACGTCAATAGAAAGCTTATTTATTGAGCTTCCATATGATGTATATATCTCAGTTTTGTAAAATTAACCTTATGACTGGTTTTGTGGTCCAGAGTCACATATGGAGTGAAATCCTGAAATGTTTTCCCCAAAAAAAAACAATTTCTTTACGACTGAAGAAAGAAAGACATGAACATCCTGGATGACAAGGGGGTGAGTACATTATCTGTAAATTTTTGTTCTGGAAGTGAACTAATCCTTTAAGTATTATATGATATTTAATATGGAACGTAGGTCAGTAAAAAGTACAATATTATGCTTTGGAATGTTGTGAAGTAAAGTTTTCTAAATAAAAACAGACACTTTTAAAAGTACTTTTAAAGCAGAGTAAAAACACTTCAAATCAAAACCAAAATAAAGTCTCTTTGTACCTCTTTTTCCACTGAATATACTGCTTCATTCAGAAATATGTCACATTTACAATGTGTGTATGTTTGTCATACCATTCTGCTTCTCCAGCTCCTCCCTCCGTTCACGGGCGAGTCTCTGCCTTTCGTCGATCTTCAGCATGAGAGGCTCTGCAAACACAAGCACACAAATGGCGGATGAGCTCTGGCAGTAAAGCTGGGAGATGTCTGTGTGGATGTACAGCGATTAGTACCTGGTCTGGAAACAATGTGAATCTCTGTAGGGCTGGGAACGGTGTAGGTGTACTGTCCAGACGCAGATGAGTCTGGTCGACTCCATGACGACTTCTCATCTGCTCTGAGAAGGTAGTCAGAGCCTGAATGACAAAGACAGAGGAGAGAGAAGGGGAAAAACCCAAAGTGTTTATTCATCACTATTTCGAGATCGAGTATGAAGAAAAAGAGAAAGTGAAAATACAAAGTGAGTCATTTCATTTTGAAATATCCAGGACTTAGGCCGACATATTATCACAGGGAACATAATAGGAATATAAAATATTTATTAATATAAAATATAACATATTATTTCAGAAATATTACAAAAAAATTCTAAAAAGAAACAAAAACTGAAACATTAAGTATATATATATATATATATATATATATATATATATATATATATATACACGAGTGCGGATCGGGCCGCATTTTTCTGTCTGAGCCCGGCCCGCGTCCAACAGAGCAGTAACCGAACCCGACAAGCATTAAGATATTTATGTCCGAGCCCGATCCCAGCCCGACACAGTTAAAATCTCTTTTTTTTCTCATACTAATGACACATGCACTTTTTTTGTGTGGAAAGCCCGCTTTTATTAAGCAACTGTAGGAAAGCGTTCGGAAATGTCAACAGATGAGAGCATCAGTGCACACTGGGCAAAAGCGCCGTTATAACACAGGTGCACTACCGCGCTGATGTGACCGAGCCCGACCCGAACCCGAGCATCCTTTCTAAATATCTGTCCGAACCCGGCCCGTCGGGTTCCGTCGGGTACCGTCGGGCTCGGCTCGGGTATCCATCCTCTAATATATATATATATTTGTTGTGTCTTGTGATGCCGACATAGTATCACAGGTAATATAATAGGAATATAAAATATAATATACAAATATTACCAAAAAATAAAAAAATAAAAAATAAAATTTTAAGTATATATATATATATATATATATATACATACACACATATATTACATATTAATAAATATATCTAAAATAAATAAATAAAATCTACAAAAATATATCTTAATATAATAGAAATATAAAATATTAATATAAAATAAAAAAATATTACAGAAATATTAAAAATATCTATTATTATATATTAAAAATGTATTATATATTAAATTTATTATATATAAAAATATATCTAAAATAAATAAATTGTACTAAAATATATTGTAATATAATAGGAATATAAAATAGGAATATAAAATATTTATTAACAATATAACGTAATATTACAGAAATATTACAAAAAATGTTTAAAAAGAAACAATAAAAACTAAAATATTAAGTATTAATATAATAGGAATACAAAATATTTATTAATATAAAATATAACATAATAATACAGAATATATATAATATATATTATAATATAATATAATATTTTATATTAATAAATATTTTAGATTCCTATTATATTAATTTTTAAACAAATATAAAATAAATATAAAATATATATATATATATATATATATATATACACACACACACACACACACACACACACACATTACAGAAATATTACAAATAATATTAAAAGAAACAATAAAAACTAAAATATTAAGTATTATATATATAATATATATAATTTTATATATATATAAAAAAAAAAACTAAAACAAATACATAAATTCTACTAAAATATACCATGTAAAAAAGATCTTCCTCCTCATATACTCTTTTAGAAACTGACTGCAAGACAGTTTATGACCTGACAGAGCTCAGCCAGGGTGGTAAACACTTCCTTGAAAACAGCTGCCAAATAGGCTTTTAAATCCATGGGTAAACATATTACAAATATGGCCTGAGAAGGTTTGACCATCTACAGACAGAAAGTGTATTTGTAGTGTTACTGTAATCAGGGCACTGGATCTGCAAGCTTCCTGTGATCGATAACAGATACTAAAGCAAACAGTACATGTCAGAATCAGCAAACTGCTTGAATTGTGTTATTGATTCCCCCTCTATAAAACCAATCAACCTCCGGCTGTGTGCGTCATCCCCACACAAATCAATAATAGTTATATTTCTCCTTGTTATGCATCATGCTTTTTCATACAAACTTACAATTAGGGCTGTCGCGGTAATTTTGAGTGGCTCAGTAGCGCAGTATGCGGTATTACCGCCATATATATATATATATAATTGTGTGTAGGCTGTTACAATGTAAGGTCATATTCAGAAATCAATAAACCGAAACCAAATCGTGAAGTGAAGTAAACAGTACTTACATAGAAACCTAGCCAAGAAAGAAATGCAAATTTTGAAGAAAAATGTCAGACATATTTAGAGGCTTTGCATCTGAAATCTTCGTATATACAAAAGTTAGCGCGCTCCCTCGAGTCTGACTGGACAAGAGACTTTCTGTCAGTATTTCACCTGGCTGCATGTTCTAGGCGAGCTGTCAGTCAGTGCAGTTTCATTTTTACGCCACAAGATGGAGGCAAGAGACTATCTTTGAGTAAGTCTTTAAACCGTTCATTCAACTACACCTTCAAAACGCTTATTTATTCAAAGAGAGACGTAATGAAACACGATGTTAAAATCATTTTAACTTTAATCGCCACTTTTAAAGGCTCAGCTGACCAGCAGAGCATCGATGTTAAGACAGAGATTTCACTTTCCTTGGACATGACAAGCTAGTTTCACATACATACCTGACTCGATCTGAAAGACAGACGCAGGTAATCGCACAAGCTCAGTCGATCTCTCTCTCATTCGCTGTCTGTTTAGGCTCGTTAAGTGCATATCTACTGAGCCTCATAATAAACACATTATGTTATCATTACTAACTTATTACTAATTTAATATTCAGCACACAGGCATTAAGTGAGAAGGGCAAATCCTTAGGAAAAAAGAAAACAGGCAAATATCGCGGTTGCTGCGGTTGTTGCATTCCTCTGCGGTTATGCACGTCAATAGCGCGGTATTTCGATATTGCGGTTATCGCGACAGCCCTACTTACAATGCAGAACATCAACAACATTCCTTAATTAACTTGAGGTTAGGCATCTTGTTTCAGAATAATATCTCAAAAACAAATGAGGTACAAAGCTGTTTCTGTAGCAATGGTGACATTCAGACTTCAAGTGTTATCAGGCGCTTCAATGGCATAAAAAAGAAAGTGTGTAGTGTGTATTATGGCTCCAAAAACTCTTCAAACAGTGCTACCCATAATACCACTGTGGGGGAGGAGAGGATGAACAAGCCATGGACAGATGGTGTGTCTAGACGAGGAGGAAATGGATAAAGGATAAAAACAATCAAACTAGCAAAGAACATTTTAGCAAAAGTCATTGACGACTCATGCCAAAAACAAAATATCCTTTTTTGATTTCAACACACAAGGATTCAGGGAATCCAGGGCTCCACAGTGCGACCGTTTCACTCACATCTGCAATGAAAAATTACTGCATGCGACTATGAAAAATATTTAGGGTAGGTTTCTACGTGTTTTTACAATCTTGAGTAATGTATCACAGACATATCCCACGAATACTTTCATAAACAGTGTAAATAAGAGATTGATTGTGCTTCTTTGATTATAATAGAACAACATGAAATCGTGATGAACTAAGATAAGTGGCAGCATTTGTAAATGAGATATTGATTTAATACAACAGTTAAATAAACAAGAAGTTAATATTAGGTGACTTACATTGTCCGACTTTAACACTATTGCCCGATTTTGCTCTATTTCGTCATTAAAAAATAGTCTGCAACAAGTTACAATTGAGCCCCTGCACATCTCCATTTAAACAGCGGTGTTTCATTTATGAATGAACGTGCATTTTTAATCAAATCTAGTGAAATGATTCAATTTCCCATTCATAAAGACAGTCACTTGTTTTATTCCTGAATGAACCAGCTGTTCGAACAAATCAAATGATATGATTCGGTAATTAAATCAGTGACTTGTCGCCACCTACTGGCAGATTTAGTTTTATTTTTAAAGTATCTTTTCAGTTATTTAATCATTTAATATTTCTGTACTCAAAATGTTATATTTAAAACATTAAAACTTGAAGAAATTGACAGAAATATATTAAAACGGTGTGTCTCAGAGTGATTGCGTTCACAGTAAATGATGCTCCACACAAACTGCTATCATTTACATATGTGGAGCGTCTCAAACTCCATCTCTGCATATTGTTGAGTTTTGGTTTATTATAACGCTCATCTGGGAACGCAATGAGCATCATTTCATCAGATTTGTAAGGTAAATCATTTATTATCCTACGCAAACACAGGAGAATATATTTGTATCTTTCTCAATATGCAAACTCTTCATCACGATTTCAAAATAAAAAGTTAAAACCCAGCTCATAGTTTACACGTTTTGATGTCCACATATTAAAGAAATTACAGTGGCTGCAGCATTTGTGTCATAAAGAAATGGCCAAATATTAAAGATTAAGTGGATACTTGAATTAAATGTTGTTTGGTCAATATCAAACAAGAATTAGATCGCACTGTAAAGTTAAAAAACAATCACCAGGCCATTGGCGCCCTCTGCAGGCCTTTGTAATAATGTGTAATGTACGTTAACTCTATTGTTTATAATACATTATTTATTTTAACAGTTTTGAACAATAAAACCATATGATTACTTGCTTTTGATACTTTATAATAACTAATTATTTTTGCCTCATTGCTATTTTATATGTATTTAGGTCATTTTAAAGGCTATTGTTCACTTAGATAAATTTTTATTACTACAAAAACAATTAACTATAATTATCCGATTACTCAATTAATCAACAGAATAATCAACCAACTACTCGATTACCAAAATAATCTTTAGTGACAGCCCTATTACTACCAATAAAATAATACAATGTATTAAAACATTATTCAAAGCATATCACACAAATTGTTTTCAATGCATGTTTAGATTTAAACTATAAACCTCTAAGGCAGCACTTTGTGGAAATAATTGAATAATTAAATTCTATTTGATTACATTAAAAAAATAACAATTAAATTGTTATTTGTATGCATTGATTTGATTACCATCATATTTTATAAACAGACAAATTTGCATTAAATTATAACATTCAGAAAAATGTTTATGATTGCAGTATTCAGAAAAATTTGAATTTCTGAAAAACAAAAATCATAGTTGTTAAAATTTGAATAAACTTTTCAGTTGTTAAAGTTTTGTGAATTCAATTAGACATGCTTTCAGATTTTTAACAATAATTAAACCATTAAAATGAAATCCAGAATTTGTTAAATAAACTGATTTCATAGGGCCTTAATACAATTATGAGATTTTGAATACCACATAAAATCACAATTCCTTCAGCAAAATGCTGAATAGTCTGAGGATTTTATGAAGTCACTTTTGAAAAAAAAAAAAAAAAAAAAAAAAAAAAAACACCCTAATGAACTTTCATGACTGTTAGGATGCTGTCTACACAGGCAGTTCATTATGTGTTGGAACTAGGGGTGTAACGATATGCCTAGGTCACGATATGATACGTATCCCGATATTGGGTTCACGATACGATACGTATCACGATATTTTGGAAAAAAAAAAAAAAATATTTAAAAAACAAAATTCAATAGCTTTCATAGTTTTACATACAAGGTCACATTTTAAGGTTTAATAAAAACCTTCTGTATTAAAATTAACTGATAAGGTCTGTCTGTCACTGATTTTTTTTTTTTCATTTAACATGATAGTGATAAAATTGTCAAGATGTCAAATTCTTTAAACCTGCTAGCGATGCAAGATTCTATGTGTGTGGGAAACAGAGTCCTACCCGAAGGGTGACCTGCTGAAACTGACGTAACGGTGGAATAATATTTATCTGTCAGGTGCAGTGCGGGTGACAAGCACGGGTATTTGCTCTTTGGACTAGGTACACGCTGACCCTGCTCTCAAACGGTCCCGTTTTGAGTTCACGCTCTGTCTGAAGACCGTTTCAAAGCCCTTTCACATGGGACGCGTCAAGCGGTGGAATCACTGTGCGGCTGCCGCTTTCTCGAATAGTGAAAGTGTTTTGCGGTCGAGCTGGTGTTCGCGACGCGGTCTCGGGGGAAACGTTTAAAACAAGCAAAACAGGGGGAAAACAAGTCTCATTTTACTTTACAAAAACAAAATAAATGAAACGTAATGAAAATACTATATGTGTTATTTGCTATTTGTCATTTTATGGGACAATGACTAGCGTGGTTTTCATGTCAGACACAGTTTACTATGACATTTTACACAATTGTATTTTTACTGCGCATACAACACGCATTTACTGGATTATTTTTTTTTTTGCTTTATTAATAGCCTGCCTTTCTCTGTATTTTATGGATCATACAGCTCTGAAATGTTGCCGTATATTGCTGAGGATGAGGAGGGAGGGTCCGCAATCTCTGGGTTGGTTGCCATGTTTCCTCACGTTCTTCTTCAACTAGCTCAACTTTAGCAGGCAGGCGTCACATGATTGGAAAGGTAGTCACGGGGTGTGTCGCGATTCTCCCTTATCACACCGCGACACAGGATCGTGGATCTGAGTGTCGCGATTTTGATTTCATATCGCGTATCGTTACAGCCCTAGTTGGAACAGAGCTATTGTGATATTATTCAATCTATTTCCGCATACGATCCCTAAGGAGATGGAACCGAAACGGCCATCACTTGCTCTAGATTCCAGAACAATGCTGCTCCTGATTTATCCCAGGCCAAACTCCGTCTGACCCATTTTACCCGCTTTCCAAAAAACGCAAGATATCACCTTTCTGAGACAAACAATGGCCATGGTCTCAAATGATTACTGAGGGCAATTTCTGAAATTATAATATTCAAGAAAAAGGGACAAATCTTAATAAAAGACGTCATTGTTTCACATTTCATTCAGAAAGGATCAACTCAGTTTCTACCAGCTCACACAGACCTCATTACTACAGTAATACAATCTAACCTGGAGTTATCAGTTCTCCGCTGAGACTTATTAAAACGCAGTATACACATTTATCAATCCCTAAGAGAATGCAAAGCCTAAAAATGAGTGTGTGTGCGTGTAAAGGCTTTAGCTCATTACTTGATGGTAAGGGAGACCCAGTGGTGTTTAACCCAGATATTACCTGACAGCTAATCTGAAATCACAAGCTCAGGCAATATGGACATTCGATGCTATAACTCAAAATGCAAAACATCTGCTACATCACTGCACTGCAAATGGTTTGATCTTTGGTAAATGTCATTAATAGCACCCAAATGCGACTGAAATCATCCGATATATGCACCATCTAAACAAACCTCAGTCTACTGAGACTCTAACATGACACCTGTGGGGCGTGTTTGTGTGAACACCTGATTTTGCCTTCATGTAGCTTGCTAATAAAGGCTTTTCATTTGACCCATATATGCCCAAGGGGTGCAAAAACAATCAAAGCTCCTGTTTACATAGTTACAGTAGCATGAAATCTCTCGAGATTTGACATAAAATGCATGATTCTAGCCGGTTTTGAACACTTTCTCTAACATTTTCTCTCCATTCCAGCACAGGACATAAAATGGTACCAGCTCATGAACCTTTGCTCTGAGGCCCATGCCTGATTAGCTTACTAATCTGTTTCCTGAATGCCAAGCTGCGCAGGCTGGTTAAGTATGTACTATGTACAGAGTAAACAGGAAGAGTACACAGACACCAACCACGTAAATCATATTAAGGTAGTTACACAAACTTTAGAACAATTGTTTAGCCAACAAATAAACTAATGATGAACAGGTTTCAAGATATGACCGCATACAGGCTTTGTTTAATAGCAACCAAAGCTAGTTAGGAAGTCAAAGTTCAAGAAGTGTTGTTAGTGCACACTGACTCTTATGGAAGCCTGTTTCTGCCATGGAAGAAAAACAAATAATTAAATAAATACATAAAGAGTAATTGTGACTTTTCTCACAACTCTGATATTTTTTATCCTCTCAATTTTGACTTTACATCTCAAAATTTAACATTTACACTAGCAGTCAAAAGTTTTTGAACAGTAATATTTTTCATGTTTTTTAAAGATTTTGTTCTGCACACCAAGCCTGCATTTATTTGATACAGCAAAGTACAGCAAAAACAGTCAAATTTTAAAATGTAGTTTATTTCTGTGATCAAAACTTAATTTTCAGCATCATTATTCCAGTCTTCAGTGTCACATGATTCTTCAGAAATTATTCTAATGTGCTGATTTGCTGTTTAAGAAACATTTTATTATTATTATCAATATTTAAAACAGAGTACATTTTTTTAGCATTCTTTCATGAATAGAAAGATCCAAAGATCAGCATTTATCTGAAATAAAAAGGTTTTGTAACTTTGAACACTACACCATTCAAAAGCTTGAAGTCAGAAAAAAAAATTTGTTTTGTTTTTTGGGAAAGAAATTATAGAAATTAATACTTTTATTTAGCAAGGATGCTTTAAATTGACCAAAAGTGATGATAACGCCATTTATAATGTTACAAAAGATTTCTATTTCCCATAAATGCTGTTCTTCTAAACTTTATATTCTCTATTCTATTCTATACTCAGTTCTTTTCAACATAAAAATAATAAATGTTTTAGAGCAGCAAATCAGAATATTAGAATGATTTCCAAAAGATTATGTGACTGGAGCAATGATGCTTAAAAAAATCAGCTTTGAAATCACAGGAATAAATTACATTTTAAAACATATTCAAACAAAAAAAACTTATTTTAAATAGCAAAAATATTTCAAATATTTTTTACTAAATTTGGATTGAATAAATGCAGACTTGGCGAGCAGAAGAGACGTCTTTCAATAAAACATCAAAAATGTTACTGTTCAAAAACCTTTGACTTGCAGTGTACATCTTGCGACTTTTCCACTTTCGCCACATAAAATAAAAAAAAGTACAAAAAGTAACTGCGAATTTCTCTCACAATTTTGACTTTTTCTTCTCAGAATTGCAAGTTAAAATGCAATTCTGAGTTTATATTTCGCAATTCTAATTTAAAATCTCATCTCTCAGAATTGCAAGAAAAAAATCTGAATTGTAAGATATAAAGTTGCAATTACTATTATTTTTTTTTATTTTGTGACAGAAACAAGCTTCCATAGACTCTATATCAGAGTAAATACAGTCAAACTATCCGCAATAAATTCATAGTGTGCCACAGTGAGCACGTACCATAGACTAGGTAAAGGAGGATTTAAGGAAATATCCTCCATTCGGGCTATCTGATATTCAAATAAGCACAAACACTAAAATACAAACACCAGCAGTAGCCTCTCTTATTTTCTACCGCTGTCGATGCTGTCCATCTTGGCTCTGCTGTGAACGGTTTCCATGCCAGTGTGTGCAGCAAAGCAGAACTGCCGAGGTCCGAGACAAAACATTGGTTAAACGCTATGTAAATTAGTAGCCTGCTTTTGTTATACAAGATAATATATGGAAGAGGGGAGGAGAAAGAGATACCTGTTAAAACCAAATGCTTGTTTGCAAGCTTCCTAGCCAATATTGTATGTGCTGCAAAATCCGAATTTGCACACCGTCCACACAAAAATTAATATCTGAGATTAGGATTAATGCATCATAAATGACAGCATGCTCAAAGAAGCATGGTGTTCATGAGCGTCATCCTGTTTCCCAGGTGTCAGATGATCCAACTTTAAGGACAAAGGTCAGAGTTGAGCCTAGTGTCGCTGACCTTAAGTTCAGTTCTACACTCGTTTGATGAGGAACTGCTTCATTTAAGGCTGAAAAGTTAAGCCTGAAAGACTTCTGTTGACCATAATTAACCTGCACAAGACTAAATAAGTCAGTTTACTTCATTAGGAGAAGAGTTTTCGAAGAGGACCTCCTGGCAAAAAATAACCAAATACACTACCAGTCAAAAGTTTTTGAACAGTAAGATTTTTTTATGTTTTTTAAAGAAGTTTTTTCTGCTCACCAAGCCTGCATTTATTTGATCCAAAGTACAGCAAAAACAGTAAAAATGTTTTAATATTTTTACCATTTAAAAGAACTGTTTTCTATTTGAAAATATTTTAAAATGTAATTTATTCCTGTGATCAAAGCTGAATTTTCAGCATTATTACTCCAGTTTTCAGTGTCACATGATCCTCCAGAAATCATTGTAATATGTTGATTTGCTGTTCAAGAAACATTTTTAGTATTAATATTATTATCATTAGTGTTGGGCGATATGCTCATATCGCCCTATCGTCAGCCTGAGAGATCGCCGATACACGATACTATCGTGCTAATTTAATTAATTATCTATGCACTAAATTCCTTATTCGTTTTGGCATATGATTAAGTTGTGCGTGTACAGAGCGCTATCTGCCGGAGTTGTTCAAGTTACTTTCGGTTTCATTCTCTGCTATCTTCAGTGAGTGAGTTGTAAATGTGCGTGCCAGAATGTAAATGAATGTATCTTTCTATACCCGTCATATTGCGAGTATGTTACCGCTGTATGTCTGACCGCTGTCATCAGTTGATGTTGTAGTTCTGCGGAAGTGATGTGCGTGTAATTCACGTGCGTATGTTTAGCGTCATCTGATCGCATCGTAATTCTAATGAACGCCTATAGACGTTACTGAGATGAATGTTTATGTTTACTATATACAGACTGATTATGATACATCATAATTAATTCAGCCTGAACCAGGTTTTACTACTTCTGTTATTCTAATGACTGCAATGGTAATATAATATAACACTCCCTTTAGAATCTACCACCGTACTGTATGATGAAAATCTCCCATTTTCACTGCACAAGGTGCGTTAAGGCGCTGTGGTCTCTCTATGCGTGTGTTTATACCGCGGCAAGTTTCTGAAGCATCCTAGAACAGACTTTCTGTGCTGCATTGCTAAAGTTAAGTTCTTTGTTGAGGGATAATAATAATAATCGTCTAACTATCGTCAAAGGCATCAACACCAGGCGATATCTCTGACTATCGTCGATACACGATACTATCGTCTATCGGCACAACCCTAATTATCATCAATATTTAAAACAGTTGAGTACATTTTTTCAGGATTCTGTGATAGAAAGATCCAAAGATCAGCATTTATCTGAAATAAAAAGTTGTGTGACATTATACACTATACCATTCAAAATCCTGGTGTCAGTTTTTTTTTTTTTTTGAAAATTAATACTTTTATTTAGCAAGGATGCTTTAAATTAATCAAAAGTGATGATTAAAGACATTTATAAGGTTACAAAAGATTTCCATTTCAGATAAGTGCTGCTCTTCTGATTCTTTCTATTATTTAATGAAACCTTAAAAACCTTTAAAGAAGGCTTGGTGACCAGAAGAGACTTCTTTAAAAAACATTCAAAAACTTTTAACAGGTAGTGCATTCAAATGCTTTGGTTATTTCAAAAAATCATAAAAATAAAAAGCACTATAGATTATTTTTTTTATTTTTTTCAAAAATTCCAATATGGAGTAAAAAAGTATGTATTTCTGCCATAGATTTAAAAAAATAAATAAGGTAATTGTGACTCTTTATTTCACAATTAATTCAAATGTTTTTGAATTTTGAAATGTTAACTCAGAATTATTTTTTTTAAAAATGATAAAATGTATTTAGCTTTAGCAAAATAACTAATTGTTTACTGTTGGAAACATGTTCACAAAACATTTGTTCATGCACAACATAAATATTGCACTGCTTTTCCATTTTAGAAATTGTTTTCTTGCCAAGAGGATCACCATATTTGTGGTCTCCTGGCATTAGAAAGCTTAAAAACATTGGGTCTAGAAAACAGTGAACTGCATATCACTGACAGCTCTTACCTTGCATCTCACTCATAGTTCTGGAGAATTCAGGAAAACCTCATGCAAACCTCTAGTCTACATCACCAAGGAAGCCATCCTAATCCAATACATCAGGCACAACCTCTTACATACACAAAGTCCAAAGGATGCAACATCCATCATAGGCTGATGATAACGTGTGTGCTCATTCATGGTCAAACAAAGAGAGGAATATGGAGACATTGATGAGAAAAACTGGACTTTCACCCAACTCCTTCAATCTGAGACTGATTGAGAGGAGATAGTAGATCCCCCTCTTTGAGCGTGCAAATGTGAGATTATAAATCACAATTGTGTGTGTGATTGCTGTGTGTGCAGTGCAGAACAAATACAAGATTAAAGAGAGAGAGAGAGAGAGAGAGAGAGAGAGAGAGAGATCAGTGATTAGTGTGCAATTCTCCACATGGCACTAGGATGTGTGTGTGTGTGTGTGTGTGTGTGTGTGTGTGTGTGTGTGTGTGTGTGTGTGTGTGTGTGTGTGTGTTTGTGTATTGGGGCGGGAAGGCTCAGAGATCTGAGCAGCTTAGCGACAGCTAATGCTAAGCTTACAGAGAGAGGAAGAGCGAGTAGAGGAGCCTTATCCTCACCAACCAGTAAAAGACAAATCAAACAGGGCCCAATTTAACCCATTATAATATTCCAGGGTGTGTTTGACAACATCCGCAGGATTTTACACCACATAATATTCAGGGTAATGACTCATCAAAAAACAAATGACAAACAAATACGCAAGTCAATTTGAGTCTGAATTTTCACGAGGGAATCAATAAGTAGACCTATTGTTTCTTTAACATAAAACCTTTTCCCTTCAAAGCAGTTTTTCATTCAGTAAGTGGTCCAATGAGCAGCTCAGACACATTTAGTGCACTAAATTAGTACATTAGTACATCTAAATGTACTGCCCTTCCTCCCCAGCTAAACAACAGGGTGCTAGTTTATCCAATGAGCACTATGGGAAATTTACAAAAAAGAAACCACAGCACACTAACAGAGAAACAAAGCACACAGTAAGGCTACATTAAAGGGATAGTTCACCCAAAAATGGATATTCTGTCATTAATTACCCATCTTAAAGTCGTTCCAAACCTGTAAGATCTTCGTTCATCTTCAAAACACAAATTAAGATACTTCTGATTAAATCCAAGAGCTTTCTGACACTCCATAGACAGCACGGTTCCTTTCATGTTCAAGGTCCAGAAAGGTACCAAGAGCATCGACAAAATAGTCTATGTGACATCAGTGGTGCAACCTTAACTTTCTGAAGCTACTTTGAGGGTGTGTTCACACTTGTCATGTTTGGTCCGATTAAAACGAACTCTGGTGCGATTGCTTTTTTAGTGTGGTTCATTTGAGTAAGTGTGAATGCTAGAAATCCAAACCCTGGTGCTCACCGAACAAGCAGACCGCGACCGCTAAAAAGATGGGTCTCAGACGACAGTATCGTGATAGTATCAAGACAATTATTATTATTAGTAGGGCTGGGCGATATGGCAAAAAAAATTATCACGATAATTTTTTTCATAGCAGTCAATATCGATAATTATCACAATAAATGTCAAATCTTTATATCTATCAATTTTAAAGGCAGATTTTTACTCCTGAATGAAAGAAAAAACATTAATTAATTAGTTTATTATTTATGGTTTATTGTCAGAACATGAGAAATACTTTTCAAACAATGATCAGTTGAGGTAGAATAGAGATTAGAATATTACATCAATAGAATACAATATTATTAATATAAATAGAATATATAAAACGTTTTTATAAAGAAAATAAGAACTGTAATATGATACAACACTTGTAACATGGCTCTGACTGCAAAAGCAAAGTTAAAGTGATTTTTAAGTATATTTACCATTCAACAAAAATAAGCATAGACAAATCTTTTCAGCATGCCAATCCCTTTGTGCAGCTGATTTAACACATTTTGTAAAATGTTTTAGCTGTCTGACAATATAAATTAAAAAAATAATGGCTCAGGGCTCTACGCTTACTTTTCTTGCTAGGAGCACTTGTGCTCCTAACTTAAAAAATTAGGAGCACAGTCAAAATTTTAGGAGCACATTCTAAACAATAATTAAAACTCTGATAAAAAAAATTATTTTGATTCGTTCGAACGGATGGTTCATTCGGGAATAAAGCAAGTGACTGTCTTTATGAATGGGAAATTGAATCATTTCACTAGATTCATTTAAAAACGCATGTTTCATTCATAAACGAAACACCACTGTGTTTGAATGGAGATGAGCGCAGTTGTGACTTGTTTCAGATTACTTTTGACGACGAAATAGAGCGAAATCAGGCATAGAGTTGTAGTCAGTCAATGTAAGTCAACATTACAAACTCCCTTAAATTATTAAAAGCTGTCACTCATCTTAGTTCGCGATATCACAAAGCTCTATTATAAACAACAACGCTCTCTTTACTGCACAATCAGTCTCTTAGTTACACTCTCTCTACACTTTATTTATGAAAGGTTTGGTGAGATATGTCTGTGATACATTACACAACGTTGAAACCTTTGAAGCTCTGCTGAGTGCAAACACAAATATGCTGATCGGGTCAGTCGCACATGGTGCTCCTAAATATTTTTTTTTTTACAGTCGCACGTACTAATTTTTAGTCGCAAATGCCCTGTGGATGTAAACTAAATACTGCGTGCGGAAGTGCAGGCTGCAAAATGCCTGTGCAGTGTTATGCATTGTGCGCAAACATTATCGAGCGCTTATCGAACTGTCATTATCGTTTTATCGAAAAAAAAAAACTATATTGTGATAATTATCATTATCGAATTATTGTCCAGCCATAATTATTAGCCATCAAAAACAGGCTAGGCGCCTAACTTTAGTGATGCAGCGCAAAGAGATTAATTCTTCATACAGTGTAGATGGCTTCACTAACTATAACGTGAGTGTTTTTTTGATGATAGGAAGACATGAAGATTAAACATATCGCCCAACACTAACGCAACACGGACCAAATACTTCTAAACCAACCAAAAACAGAAAGTAATTACAAGATGTGACGCTATGCGACATGATTTCAAGAAGGGAACAAGCGGTGTATCCAAAACAAAAAAGCAGAGGTCAAACGTGGAGCAACGAGGAGGTAGAGTGCATTTTATAAGCTCTTTGTGAATTTGTAGGTGGTCAGAATAAAATCATATACACACAACAACAATGAGCGTGCTTAGTCCAGCAGATGACATTAGGTGTATTCGACTTAAAGCGGCACTGAGCATTGATGTCATACACCCGCAACGCACCTTTTCCTACTGTTTGGAGTGTTCAGTGAGTTCCTTCATGAAATATACATCTGGTTCTGAACTTATCACTATGCCTTAGTGATAAGCGGACCAGGACCAAATGTATAATTTTGTATAAAAAAAAAAAATGTATAACTTTTTGGTCTGGACCAAATGAACCAACGAAACTGAAACACAAGTGTGGGAAAATGGGACTTTGTGGGACTTTATTCAACAATTCTGCGTAGTATACTCTCCAATATGATGCAAGGGTGACGCAGAGCAAAAAATTTATTTTTGGGGGTTTTTTGTGCACAAAAAGTACTCTCATAGCTTCGTAAAATTACAGTTGAACTACTGATGTCACATGGAATATTTTGTTGATGTTCTTGGTAACTTTCTAGACCTTAAAAACGGAAGGAACCTTGCCATCTATCCTTGCTATCCTGTCTATGGAGGGTCAGACAACTCTCAGATTTCAACAATTTACTACCAGGTGTGATTTCTGAAATGTCCTGTTCATACAACAGCTAAAAAGAACCTACTCAAATAATGAAAGATCTTTTCAATTATCCTATTTTTTTTTCTTAAAATTTTGATGGTAAAACTGTTTTCACTACAATGCATTGTGTTCATAATTAAGATAATACAATAAAATAATATGGTAAGACACCAGTTTGTAATATTAAGCATTAAAGCTGTTTTGTACAGCTAAAAACAGCTGGAGGCAGATGAGACCAGAACCAGACACATTAAGGGTATGTTCACACTTAAAGTTTGGTTTATTTGGTTCGGACCAAAAAGGAAAATTATTCAATTGATCCTAGTCCACTTAGCATTCACAGTGGCATTTTTGACAGCTAACCTAGAACCTAAAGACATAGTGATACGCTGACAATGGCTGAAAAACTAAATTCGAATTTTGTACTTAAATATTATCAAAATAATTTCAGTTGGAGTGAAAAAAAGGTTTTCGGCTTCTCTCCCTCCTGCTCATCAGGAACGGGAGACCTTCCTCAGTTGAGAGCAAGATTTCAGAGTGTCTTCAAGTAGACTGTAAATAAGAAGCTAGATTATGTTATATAGGATAACTGTAGAATGAAAGAAGGAAAAATGTGAGGTGAGGTGATCTATAGTGGTTAGAGTAGTAGTGCATCTTTGTACAGTCCATACAGGTCCTGTGTGTCTGGGGTTTAATGTTATTATTACAGGTCATGAACGCTAGCTAACATTAGTAAAAGGAATTTTTAAAACACATGTATCAATTAAAATCTTTAAAATCAATGCTTTTTTATATTTTGTAAATAAATCATGATGTGGGCTTATTTATAACACATACAGGCTTAAATGGTACAAAAGTACCAATTAAGCCCATGCCAGACTTTTGACTTCATTTATAAAATGTCTTAATTTCATATTTTGAATTGTACATCAATTAATTAATAAATATTTAAATGAGAGATAAATCTTGCATTTTAACATTTTTTCTTATAAACCATGTCAATATCTATGAAAAACATGTAAACTTAGATTTTGGTGGGCTTAATGAATACACCTAATAAATGATATGTGGTCTATTTTAAGCTTAAACCTCACACATTTTGAGGACATCTGAGATCCTATAATAGGTCTCCTTTAATAAAGAATTCTAAATGTGCTGACAGTTTAATAGTGCACAAAAATCCTCTGAGAATTTTAGACAAACAAGACTACTCACTAACTGACTACTGAATTATTAGTAGACTATCCTTACACATCCCTGTTTTGAATGCTTTATTCTTTTGTGCAGAGACAGCTTTTGTGGCGCACCCAGAACACAAAACTAATAGAAGCCACTTAAAATGGAAAAACAGCAACTGGATCTAAAACCTCTAAATGGCACGCAGCCCATTTCTCCATCTCTGAGTCACCAAAACCCCACAAAAAAAATCTGAACGTAGCCTAAGAGCATATGTGTGTACTGCCTACAGCATTAGCTTTAGTGTGGCAGCAGTGTTTTGAGTTCAGAGGGATTTTTGACCCAGCTGAGTACATTCTTGTGACCCAAATCTGAGCATGTGAAAAGCCAAAGCTGGAGTCAGACCTGATAGGTTAAAGCATGTTTGCTTTACATTTTAGGCTAATTGTCAATACAAAAAAGTCATTCCTCATAGAAAGAGATCTGTCATTTCAGATCGAGAAATAAGTAACCTACACCCAGCCTGAAAAGCCCAATCCACCTTGATGTGAATCCTTCCAGTCAGCTAACAGAGCTGTGCTGCTGTTTACATTCCACCTCCTGGTGGTCATGTGACCCACCCACAGCCCAGGCCATCCTGTCCAACTTGTCAGTCATCTGCCATTGCTGTAGCAAGAATGGGTGGGGCAAAACAGACACTCCCAACAGAGAAAAAGAGCAAAAATCTTTTCCTGCTCAGAGACAGTGCTAAAGCAGACACTCAAGACTGATAAATGTGTTTTCCTCCATTTCAGTGAAACAGATATGATGCTGATGCTCACTCTAGAATGACATCATTCTCAGTCTGTATTCACAAAACTGATATTGATACTCATTTATGCAAAGAAATACCAGGGAATCAGCTACAAATACCAGGATACTCAGAACAAAAACATAACTGAAACAACCCGATTAGACAGTAAATTGAACTAATTATTTACAATTATCTAATTAATTATTTAAAAACATATTTTTGTGTTTCAGGTCATAGTCATAGAATGAGTTGTTAAGAACACATAGGGTCTAAGCTGCCTAATTAGAATGTAGCATCACACCCATAATGCTCAAAATTGCTGTGTTTTTAAGTTTTAAGATTCATGTATGTCTGTACGTATACTGGCAAAAAATTGCCAGTACATGCAGACACAAACCTAAAGAAACTCTATCTGAAGGTGTTAGCAAATGAGTATTAAGGCCACACTTTTCTTACGCACATTAGTTACTGAATCTGAGCTCTAAAATAGGCTGTCCTGAATTCTCACTGAGAGATTTTGGATTGCATATACTTTGGTTTTCATGAAGACTAAAAGTTATTTTTTTGTAGTTTCACATATGTGACCCTGGACCACAAAACCAGTCATAAGTGTAAATTTGTCAAAATTGAGATTCTTACATCATCTGAAAGCTTTTTGATATATTGTTTGATATATAAGCATTGATATATTGTTTGTTAAAATAGGACAATACAATAGGACAAATGCTGTCTACACTGGATGCGGTGCGACACGGCAAATCCCCAACAGTAATCTGCTGCCGCGTTCTATTTATGACGTGCTCACACAAAGTTTAAATGATTTTCAACGGTCGCTTTGTCGCGTCCAGTGTAGACAGACTTTAGCTGTTGCGGCGCGACAACTGTCGCGTCCGGTGTAGACACGGTGTAATACCACATTTCAGTCGGAACATAGATTGTTTTCATACCCTGCTAGTGGTGCGATATAAAGCTTTTTATGAACGCATTTAGCACGGGCGACCGTGGAAAATCTACTGTGTACGGAAGCAAAGTTAGCCAAACATAGATGAATCTTACCTGTCCAGGAGAAAATTAGCAACGTTGGCGTCTGTCTTCAAATTCTTCTCCGTTTTCAGCCGTCTCCTAGCCTAGAATCTAGACGCGCCCCTAGCGGCAGCAAATTACATTTGCTTCCAAGGGCAGTCTAGTTACTCTCCGTTCACTTGAGATTTCTAAAAATCCAAAATCGACCGGGCCAATCACGAGTCGGTGGGCGGGTTTAACATGATGACGACTGACGTGCGACCATAAGTTCCGTCAGACATTCTCTGGTTCTGTGAATTATGCATGAGAAATAGAGCGATGGCTCTATTGAGGATGAATAATACGTTGTTTATATTTATTGAGTTTAAACGTGAAAATGTCTAGTATTATTGTATTAGTGTACTGTGATTAAAGAGGTTCACAATGCTGAAAAAGCATGTTTGGATTTTAAATCAAAATAACGGATAAATGTTGTGTTTGTGGTAAAGAGCCGCGGATCAGTTACGGATGCTGTGTGAAAGCAAAACGAGTCCGTGCTGCTTTTGCACCGCATACATAACGCACACGGACTGCAGACGCACTGTAGATGGAGTATGTGAGAAACAGGCGTCAGACATTCTCTGGTTCTGTGAATTACGCGTGAGAGATAGAGCGATGGCTGCCGCTAGCGAACAACTTTCTTTCGAATCGACTTTGGCCGCCACTCTGAAAGACTTGAAGTTAAGCTTTTCCACAACACACATGCAAGGAACTCGCTTTTCCGTCGCTCTGACTACGTAGTACGTCACCTTCTTCGTTGCTCTGATTGGTTGTAGCGCTATCCTATTGCGTGGAGAGGGAGTTTGAAAGACAACCGTTTATCCCACCCCTCTGGTTGAGCTCTGTCTATGGAGAGTGCCCAGACCCTACATTTATGTGGGTCTGGCTTGTCAGGCTAGCCGTCTCCATCTTTCAAAGGTATCTCCTATACAAATCCTTGTTTTATTTCAGACGTATTTCGGATTCATAACGAGGTCTTTTAGGTTTCGTAACGTTATACATGTTTTATCCGACACGTTCATAGCTGCAGCTGTAACGCAGCTGTAACAGAGCTGGCAACCCGGATGACAAAACTCTACTGACTTCGTGATTGGTAGATAGCTGGAGGGTGGAGCCTCAGACCAAAACACAAAATGACAACAATAACATCAGTCGTGGGCTGCAACTCTCACTTTTAAATGACAATATCCTGGCCGGACCACTGTTGTCAGTGATATAAGTATTTGAAATGAACATGATTTCTTAATGTCTAGTGACATGTCAGGGCCATTTTATGTTTAACTAAAATAAATTTCTTACATACAGTTCCTTTAAAAGTTGTCCAAATTAAGTTCTTAGCAATGCATATTACTAATCAAAAATCAAGTTTTTATATTTATGGTAGAAAATTTACAAAATATCTTTATGGAACATGATCTTTACTTAATATGCTAATGATTTTTGGCATAAAAGAAAAATCGATAATTTTGACCCATACAATGTATTTTTGGCTATTGCTACAAATATACCCATGCTACTTAAGTCTGGTTTTGTGGTCCAGGGTCACATATAGTGACAAATAAATATAATATATACACTACCAGTCAAAAGTTTTTTGAACAGTAAGATTTTAAATATTTTTTAAAGAAGTATCTTCTGCTCACAAAGCTTGCCTTTATTTGATCGAAAGTACAGCGAAAACAGTCAAAGAAAATAAAAAAAGTACCATTTAAAAATACATGTTTTCTATTTTAATATATTTTAAAATGTAATTGATTCCTGTGATTTTAGTTGATTTTTTAGCATCATTTTTAGCAATCACATGATCCTTCAGAAATCATGCTAGTATTCTGATTTGCTGCTCAAAAAACATTATTATTATTATTATAATTATGTTGAAAACAGCTGAGTAGAATTTCTTGAATAGGTTTCTTTGATGAATAGAATGTTCAAAAGAACAGCATTTATCTGAAATGGCAATCTTTTCTAACATTGTAAATGTCTTTATCATCACTTTTACTAAAAATTTAGCTTTGATCACAAAAACAAATTACATTTTAAAATGTATTCAAATAGAAAATAAAAGTATTTCACAATTTGACTGTGTTTGCTGTACTTTGGATCAAATAAATGCAGGCTTGGTGAGTAAATAACATTACAAATCTTACTGTTCAAAAACTTTTTAACTTAAATATAAAAAAAAATATGTTTACACATCATTAACTCTGCACTGCTATGCCATGATCTGATGATTCAAACCAGTATAGAAACGAAAAACAACTTTTTAACTTGTACCAACAATAAAACACGCAGACTGAACACTTAATAGGCCAAGTATTAGCTTAGCACCCGTGAGAGCAAAACCCCAGAGAGATTAATATCAGCCTTTTTAATCTTTCCTATCCTGACCTCTCACGTACCTCCTCCTTTCCTTCGTCTCTTTCGGCTCCGGTGTCCCTCCTCTTCCTCAGCGATGGTGGAGAGAGACGGGACAGCCGACCTGCAGGCCCCCCTCCTCATCCTGAGGGGGGCCGGCATCCTCCCCTCTTTCTCCTGTGCCTCTCTTTATCAGTACGCAGCGCTGCTAACAGCTAGCACCCCACACATCTTCTCTGAATGATCTCAGATGATACAGCAAACAGTAGGAAGAGCAACAGACACACTAAGAGCTGAAAGCCCCGGGAAGACAGATTGAAAGGAAAATAAGATGAGTCAAAACTCCTTCCAGTCCAGCCTGGCTTACTGACGTTCCTGTAATCCACAGAAGCAGCCGGCTCTCTTCTTCCTTAAGCCTGAGAGACACGGCTGCTCTAGTTGCTGATGCTGACACTGTCTCTCTCCAGGTCTGTCTTGCTCTCTCTCTCTCACACACACACACAGGCCCTTATAGAGAAAGTACCACAGACTGACAAATGCACTGAAACACTGCCTCACATGCACACAGTCCTCTGTTTCCTACTGAAATATTCAGTATGAAGACCAGCAAGGTGAGCCTGCGGATTAACAGACACCATGACAATTACGGCACACAGAATGGTAGGATAAAATGGACCCGAAAGAGATTAATTATCGCCCATCCTAAAACGTAATTAGCACTTATTTTCACTGCTAAAGGTGCAGTCACATTACAACATTTTCAGATTTTATAAAACTGACCAATTTTAATCCACTGTTACATCTGCATGGGGAAATGTTTCACCCTCAAATGAAATTCAACATTAAAGTGACTGGACCCATTAAAATTTCACCAAACAATGGTAAATGTGACTGCACATGAAGACAGTCATCCCACATTTTAAATCTATTTAAACAAGCTATGTTTCCATTTTGAAGTATTGCATTAGAAATGAGTGATGGAAATGGCAACATTCAGAAAAACTACCCTGTCAGATTTTGCTACCTTCCATTCAAACAGATGGTAGCATAATTCGACAGCGAAAAATGCTACCTATCAGATTTTGCTTCCAGCATGATATTAATGTTGTGGGAAGCATTATTAACGCGTACACCTACTCCAACCCTAAACCTGCTGTAACCTTACAGTATGAAAAATACAGTGTTGGTAGCATAATCTGATAGGTAGTAGAGCTGCACAATTAATCGTTAAAAGATCGCGATCTCAATTCGACCCCCCTCACGATCTTAATCCAGCATTTATACGATTCAGTCAATTATATTTTATTTATATTTTACAAAACTTCCGCATTCGATATTGAGCGTGATATGGCGTAGCTTGTCAGAGATTTACGTCTCTGTGTATTAATTGCCGCTCCAGCGGAACCTGAGCGGAACGCACGTGATGGAGATTTACTACTAATCAAAGTACCGGCTTCATTGACTAAACGCGCCTCACAATATCGTTCGATATATTGTCCAGCCCTACTCTGAACCCATCATGCAGTCAAAGGAGCTCTGCATGCAAGTAAAACAGACAATTGTTAGGCTTCAAAAACAAAAGAAATGCATCAGAGAGATCTCAGGAACATTAGGAGTGGCCAAATCAACAGTTTGGTGAATTCTGAGAAGAAAAAGAACACACTGGTGAGCTCAGCAACATAAAAAAGCCTGGATGTTCACAAAAGACGACAGTATGGTAGATGATTGGATGATCCTCTCCACGGTAATAAAACATTTTACAACCAGCCAAGTGAAGAATACTCTCCAGGAGGTAGGCGTGTCACTGTCAAAGTCTACAATCAAGAGAAGACTTCACCAGAGCAAAATAGAGAGGGTTTACCACAAGGTGCAAACAAGGCCAGATTAGACTTTGTCAAAAAATGTTTAAAAAAGCCAGTCCACTTCTGGAAAAGCATTTTTTGGACTGCTGAAATTAAAATCAACGTGTACCAGAATGACGGGAAGTATGGAGAAGGCTTGGAACAGCTCACGATCCAAAGCCTACAACATCATCATCTGTGAAACATGGTGGAGCAGTGTAATGGCATGAGCATGGCTTCCAGTGGCACTGGGTTACCGGTGTTTAGTGATGATGTGACAGAAGACAGAAGCAGCCGGAAGAATTCTGAAGTGTATAGGGATATACTGTCTGCCCAGATTCAGTTAAATGGAGCAAAGTTGTTTGGGCGGCTCTTCATAGTTCAAATGGACGATGAACTAAAACATACAGCAAAAGCAACCCAGGAGTTTTTAAAGGTAAAAAAAGTGGAATATTCTGCAATGGCCAAGTCAATCTTCTGATTTCAAATTGATTGAGCATGCATTTCACTTGCTGAAGACAAAACTAAAGGCAGAAAGACCCACAAACCAACAACAACTGAAGTCAGCTGCAGTAAAGGCCTGGCAAAGCACCACAAAAGAAGGAAACCCAGTCTATGGTGATGTCCATGAGTTCCAGACTTAAGACAGTCATTGCCTGCAAAGGATTCTCAACAAAATATTAAAAATGAACAATTATATTTATGATTATATTTATTTGTCCAATTACTTTTGAGCCCCTTAAAATGGGGGGTCTGTGTATAAAAATGATTGTAATCCCTTAGCATTTTATGTTATATTTTTGTTCAACCCCTTGAATTAAAGCTTAAAGTCTGCACTTCAGTTTCATCTTGATTGTATCATTTTAAAACTATTCTAGTGGCATACAGAGCCGAAATTATGAAAAGTGTGTCAGTGTCCAAATATATATGGACCTGACTGTATGAGCATGGCGATCCATTAACCACTTAACTGTTACTCCCATTTTTGAACAGAGACGTGAAAATGTAGAATTGAAGCTTAAATCTTTATAATTCATGGACAAGAACATTTAGTAATATGATTTTGATGTACATTTTCCATGTTAATGCAATGTCTGATTTTAAAATGCCATTCCAAAGGATGAATTTTGACATTTTAAGTTTTCATCTGATATATCATTTCTTATTATTTCTAAAGTGTAATAGGGAAAGGTCAGAAAAAAAAAGGTCAGAACTCCTGTTATAAAGGTAGATTTTTGAGGTGCACTCTTGTCATAAATTAATCTATGAAACTCTTGTCATAAATTATTTTTCTACATAATTTGTAACACAAAAAAAATGTCAAATATCTGTTTAGGAGCCTTAGACCTTTCCAATAATATACTGTATAGTTTGTCATGATTAGATTAGGATTTATTTGTAAAATGGTGAAGCAAACTTTGGCATCCCACAGAGTGGACAGTGACAACCACATGTTGATAGGCTAGTGTTTCTAGCTAAGAATCTTTAAATCACTTTACTCTGACATAATACCTTTGTATGTTCATTTTTTAATGTTTAATGGTGATTTTTTTTTGTTTACATTATTTTTCATTACATTTCTTTAAATTTAAAGCAAAGTTTATTTTGTCTCATTTCACTGAGACAAAATAAACTTATAAAAGCTCTACTGCCATTTCCATCAAAATAAAAGCTTAAAAGTGCAGTATGGATTGTAGGGATGTAACAATATCAAAATCTCATGACGCGATAATATCGCGATATGAAGTCCACAATACAATTTATTGTGACATAAAAAAAGACAAATTAAGAATTGGAAAAAAAAAATGAAAGTTAAAATCTAATCTAATGCACTTTGAGAGTTTAAAATTACTTTAATCCATGTTCTTGACTAAGAAAACTTAAATCTGAAAAAAAGTCAGTGAATTGACTTGTACCTGAACTTTAAAGGGGACTCAATCCTTTTTTTATTTGTGATATACAGTCTCAGTGTTTTAGGAAGTCAAACAAATTAGAATATTATAATAATAATAACAACAACAACATATATATTAAAACAATCGCACTGCAAAATAAATGAAAAAGAATATTTCATGGGTATATTATTTTTGCTTTACACTACAGTTGGGAAATTACAATACTTCTTTCCTAATTTCTTCATTTGAAAGGGATATTTTGAATTTGGACTCCAGCAACGTTGCCCACTTAAACCGAGCTGTCAGCAATTCATACTGCACAAATCTAGTGAAATGCTGTAATCATCTGCCGTGAAAATAAAATGTAACTGGTGGCCGTTGCGTTCCCAAACGCACTCTAAACTCACAGCACATGCAATAAATGAGTTCACTGCATTCACTGTGAATGGAGAAATTCTGATTCGTGAAAAACACTGGATCATGAGCTGATCGCCTCAACAATGTGTGCGCTAAAACAGACTTGATAAAAAGATTAAGCTATATTGCGTTTTTGGTTTTAGTTCACTTGACAGATACTGTACCAAAGCACAATGGACCAAAGCACAACTTTAAAAGACTAAAATTTAGAATTCAGAATTAAAAGTTTAATATATTTCAAAAATTATACTTTTTGCGCGGAAGACTTATTTCATATCGTCATGTGACCATGATATTGAGACAGTTGTGCTATAGCGATATCACAACATTGATAATATTGTTACAACCCTAATGAATTGCTGACAGCAGGCGGTTTAAAGTGAGAAGTTAGGAAAGAAATATTGTAATTTCCCTACTGTAGAGTAAAGCAAAAATCATCATTTATATTACAGTGCAATTGTTTTACAATATATGGCTATTACTGTCATAGTTTACTTTCTCTCAAAGTGCAATAGATAGAATAATTTAACTTTAAAAGTAAAAATAATTGTTTTCGACATCTTCATTTCTTTCTTTTTTTAAAATATTGCAATAAATATCATATTGTGGAAATAATATCAAGATATTATCGCATCGTGAATTTGGATACCGTTACATCCCTGATTATTGCAAAAATGTATATTTGCAGAATAAATTCCTCCACGCACACCAAAAAGTCATGTGACTGCGCTATGGGATGGGATAACTTAACTAACCAGCGGACTGATCTTATTGCACAGCATCTGAAATGTTGTTATGGTCTGAAATGTCTGAGCAAAGTATTTCTGTATAACTGCCTCCCTATACTATCTTACAAGACTGCAATTCCAAACAGCTGGCATTTGCCTCCAAAATCAGTCACCACATTTATTGTGTTTTGTCTGCTCTCTCTGAGGTGCAAATAATTCATCTTATATGAAAATTATTATATTCAGTGGCTTTTCTTGGATGGTAACAATGCTTATTTGCAAATGTTTTATGCGATATTCAAAGTTAAATTCACAGCTTTGGATGGAAACCCGGCTACAGACTCTGTCTCAGATATGCTCAAAAAACAAATACACACAGGCTAGGGATGGGTCAGGATGATCGCCTAGTCATCCAACCACAGTGTTTGAACATCAAAAGAGCTCAAATTGAATGTGATGAGTCAAAAGAATTGGGCATTTCCATTGTATTGTATTGTATTTGCTGGCGCGTGCAAAAACAAACAGTCTGATTAAAAAACAAAATGACTATTGAACCAGTTTATGTAATTATCTGGAAAAGAAGTTTGTGTTTTGGGGTTTATGGACTGTCAGTCTAATGCAATACTGAATCAATCATGGCAGTTATTGCCTGTGTGCTGTGTCCCACCCTTTACTGTCAGTGGTTAAGAGAGAGAGAGAGAGAGAGAGAGTGTGTGTGTGTGTGTGTGTGTGTGTGTGTGTGTGTGTGTGTGTGTGTGTGTGTGTGTGTGTGTGTGTGTGTGTGTGTGTGTGTGTGTGTGTGTGTGTGTGTGTGTGTGAAAGAGAAACAGCTGATAGTCAGTTTACAGCCAATGGGTGAATGACACGTAAAATTCAACCTATGACCTACTGCAAACTGAAAAGCCTCACATATGACTGATATAATACTATAATTTGATTCACTTTTATGCAGTGCACAGTTGACTAAAACCACTAATAACCACCAAATGATTGCAATGGTAAATCCTCCTCCTACTTTAATTCACTATACCACCACCAATATAAATAAGGCTATTGTTATAAATCCAACACTTTATTATTCCCACACATTCTGTTAACAACTAATAGTGTGAGACTGAATATAATATGTGACCCTGTCCCTGAACCACAAAACCAGTCTTACGTAGCACAGATATATTTGTAGCAATAACCAAAAACATATATTATGGGTCAAAATTATCCATCTTTATTTTATGCCCAAAATCATTAGGATATTAAATAAAGATCATGTTCCATTAAAATATTTCTTCATTTTCTTACAGTAAATATATCAAAACTTAATTTTTAATTAACAATATGCGTCGCTAAGAACTTCATTTGGACAACTTTAAAGGCGATTTTCTTTGCACCCTCAGATTCCAGATTAGGGCTGCAACGATTCGTCGACGTTGTCGACAAAAATCGATAATAGAAATAGTCGACAATGAATTTCATTGTCGATGTTGTCGCCAGACAACCGAGTGAGGCATCTTTCTGCCGAGAGTCGCACATACGCAGCTTCTATGCTGAGCGATAACATACAGAAATGGCGGCGTCCAACGCAGCAGCTGCGCGTACCAAAACACGCCTGTTTCACACATACTCCGTCTGCAGTGCGTTTTTTTTTTCCACACCCATGTTAACGGATTAGAACGTTCACAATGTACGGACTGCAAACGCGTTCTGTGTGAAAGCAAAACGAGTCTGTGCTTCTTCTGCACCGCATACGTAACGCACACGGACTGTAGACGCACTGCAGACTGAGTATGTATGAAACAGGAGTAAAGTTTGGGAGCATTTTAGCCTGCTACGGCGAATTAAAATATTACCTGCATGGTTTGTAAAGCAGTCCTTGCGCATCACGGCAGCACCTCTGTGATGCACGAACATTTAAAGAGAAAGCACGTCGGACAGTTGAATGAAACGGAGTTTGGCTGGCCTCGGTAAGATTTAAATAACATGGAAGCCAATACGTTTTGTTTTGGATATACATTTTTGTTTACTGTTTTATTGCTGCTGATGGTTTACAGGAAGAAAATGTTTACTTGATTTTAATTTATTTTTTCTTATAAAACAAATGTGCCTGTCCATTAAAAAAATTATAGAGTTTCTTAATTTATGCATTTATGTCTGTACTGACCGAGCACTGTGCCTAATTGGTTTTAGACAGGGCATTTTTATTTACTTTTAGTATGAATTGGCCTATCAGCAGCAAAATATGCATTTTTTATTGAAGTACCCCCTTCTTTCTTGTGTTTACTATAATTTTCCACATAATTAAAGCAATCTCATGCTAAATTTGAGAAAAATTGAATAATTATCCGATTAGTCGACTAATCGTTTCAATAGTCGGTGACTAGTCGACTATTAAAATAGTCGTTAGTTGCAGCCCTATTCCAGATTTTCAAATAGTTGTATCTCAAAAAATGCCATATATATAAGCTTTTTTTATTCAGCTTTCAGGTGATATATAAATCTCCAAAAAAAAAAAAAAATTATCCTTAGGACTGGTTTTGTGATCCAGAGTCACATATCTAATCTTTAACCTATATAAAAGACAATTAACATGAATGGATAAGCCAAACCTGACAATCATATGTGTACTAAATCCATAAAACTTCTTAAGCAAACTTTTTCTTGTAATGATAACCATCTGTCTATTGATAACCATTAAATACACTATTCAAATGCTACAAGTCAGGTTAAAACCTTGTTTAAAAAATGACCCAAAGTGCATGCATTTCGAGCACGTGACATCTGGTGACACTGAAAATGCACTTATATACATGTGCCATTTATTTACATTGCTTATTGTCTAGGGGTGGGAGAAAAAAATCGATTCTCCGATGCATCGCGATTCTCTCTTCAACAATTCTGAATCGATTCCTAATATTTCAGAATCGATTCTGAGCTTGTTTTTTTCCTCCCGCATATGACACGTGCGCGCTAGAGCCGCGGCAGGATTCATTGCACAGGATTTGCACTGTGAGACTCGTGAGCACTGCTTGACAGTGTGCTTCCATCCATCGTGTTTTACTTTAGATATGCGTTCATTTCTGCCGTCTGGAATGCAGTACTATTAGATGCACGAAACTCGTGCACTGACAGACTCACGTGCGCTTTGTGTTTGTTCGTCCTAAAGCTCGATTGCCAATGCGGTTAAATGCACTTGCATTTTGGAATAGTTTTAAACGAAACTGTACAGTCAGTTATGATTTCAGAGCAGGACAAAACATCTGATATATCGAAATAGATCTGTGCATCAGTGGCGTTCCGTCCATATAAGCTGCTATAATGCTCTGCATACCCAGGCTGTTAAGAGAGAATGCGTTCACATGTTAAATAATATAAACATGCTTATAAATGAATCCCTTATGTGAGATTGAATCTTCCGGGCAAGCAGATTCTCCGCATCTTCCTCGACTCCTCAGAATTGATGCGCATTCTCTGTTTTGCTGGCGTGCGCGTGATTTCATTCGCGGGGTAAGCTGTCCGCGAAGCGCAGGCCCAAGCGGAAAAACGCGCTGTTGCTGCCAGATCCTGATTTTTGTATATTATATATATAATATGTATATTTTCATAATTTCTCAACAATTCAAAATTTGAAAGTCCACAGAAAAAAAATAGCCTATATAAATTAATTAATTTTTAAAAAATAATAAACAGGAAAAAGGAAATATTAAAATATGATTTCGTCTCTGATTTTATTGTGTTTATTATTTTTGGTATTACTGGTGGTTTTAGTCACCACTTGCCACTGCTGTGCATTAGTTTGAATGCAGCCTGTTAAAGCTGCCCGTCTATGATCTCATCAATAGGCCTAATAATAAAACGGCAGTAATGCTGAGGAAAAAAGAAAAACTATTGTCTGTAAACTTTCGGATACCTGAAGAAAACTTATTTTAAATAAGTAATTGTTTTAAAAAGTACCTTGCTTATATAATTTAAGAAATAAAGTTAAATTGGCACAAAATAAATTTGATATAAAAAATATATGAAAATGTAGCCATGTGCAGTAATATTGAAAACTGAGAATGTGAGCATCGTGATATTTAGTTGATAATGAAAACAGTAATTAAATTGAATCTTGAAATCAGTGAAGATTGACAAACTTTTACAGAGATTCCAACTATAAACAAAAAGCTTACATACAGCAATTTTACATGTTTTTAAAATTGTAAAGTTGTATTTGCACAGCAGAATTAATTGGGAAAAAAATATATAGATCAAGAATCGTTTTGGAATCAGATCGTGACTCCCAGAATCGGAATCGGATTGGATCGTGAAGTGCCTGAAGATTCCCTCCCCTTTTATTGTCAAGAGCAAATAAACACAAATTTGCACTCAGCACTCATAAATGGAAAGGTCGGATGCATTTTGATGCTAAACCATTCAAATATTCAGGAAGCGGGGATACAGTTAGCATAGCTGCAACGAATCCGTCATTAGGGCTTTTCATAGACACGCAAAAACAATTGCTTTGTTCCATTCCATTATGCTCTACTAGACATTTACTAAAAAAAAAAAATACGGAAAACATAACATTGTATGCATATACATAATGAATTATAGAGTGAAAATGACACAAGTATTTGTTTACTCAAAATAATAAGCAATAACAGAACAGATTTGGAGAAATTTAGCATTACTTCAATTGATCCACTGGAGTGAATGGGTGCCGTCAGAATAAGAGTGCAAACAGCTGATAAAAACATCACAATAATCCACAAGTAATCCACACAACTCCAATCCATTTAACATCTTGCGAAGCAAAAAGCTGCGTATTTGTAAGAAACAAATTCTCCATTATAGTTTAACTATGAATTAGGGATGCACCGGTTGACCGGCCATAAATCGAAACCGGCCGGTTTTTGCATCTAACGCGCGATCGGCAACCGGCCGGTTTTCGTTTTTATCCCGGCCGGTTTTTTTCCGGAAGTGTGTACGCGGGCCGCAGCATTCGATTCATTCAGAAACATGTCACTTGTGTGGCGTTTTTTCGAAATCTGTGAGCAGGACGTGAAGATTGCAATCTGCAATGTCTGCAAAGGACAGCCGCTTTTCTGTGCTCGCTGAAGTTGCGCAAGCGTACCTGTCCTCGCCCTGCACAAGCGCAGACAGCGAACGTTTGTTCAGCTCAGCTTCTCACGTGACAGATGAAAAAAGAAACAGACTCACTTGTGACAAAGCTGAGATGCTTATTTTTGTAAAAAGCATTACTTTACTTTTGAAAAGCCAAAAATAAAAGTCTGTTCTGTTAAGAATGATTATTATTATTTTACATTAAAATGCCTGTTGGCTTGCTGTTTTACTTTACCAAAAGCATGTTTTACTTATTAAACTGTATTTACTTTCATATTTTTTATTTATTATTTAATTTCAGATGTCAGATGCTATTGATTCAATAGCCAAAGCCAGATTGGCCTGTTAAATACTAAATAAACATGTTGTTTATGTTGTTTACTTGCATAACTTCTTGTTTTTGAAAAAATCGGAAATCGGTATCGGAATCGGCCAGCTTGCTTGTAAAAAATCGGTATCGGAATCGGCCATGAAAAATCATGATCGGTGCATCCCTACTATGAATCATCGCTGTTGGCCATGAAAAAAAAAAAAAAACAATATTACCAATAGAAGAGGTTGTCAAATAACACTTTTTGTTTTTAAAGTACAAACTTTATAAACCATTAACAACTTTTCACTCAAGGAACAATTAAAATGTTGAAATGACTGTATTGTGATTGTTTACCTCTCTTTTTTTAACCTTTTTGAGTTATGTAATTGCTAGTAGCAGGTTTAATAAATTGTGTCTATACATTAGTTTGCAGTGTCTTTATTGAATACAGAATTTGTTAAAAAAATAACACATACTTGACACAAATTGTGTATTTATAACACAATAGTGTGTAGAAAAAAAACAACACATCTTCTGTGTTAGCTGGAATAACACACTGGTTGAGTTAAAACTAACACAAAATGTGTTGTCCTTATCTAGACACAAAGGTGTGTTAAGAAACAACACAGGCTGTGTTGTTTTTAACACATCCTTTTTAAGAGTGTATGATGTTTTTATCAAATGTTTAGACTGTCATTCTAATGGCACCCATTCACTGCAGAGGATCCATTGGTAAACAAGTGATGTAATGCAAAATTTCTCCAAATCTGTTCAAATCAAGAAACAAACTGAATGAGTATCCAAACGACTGATTAACACAATAGAATAATCCAAACAACTCAATCAATCAGTTAACATCGTGAAGCAAAAAGCTGCTTATTTGTAAGAAACAAATTTATCATTATGATGTTTTAACTTTGAATCATCGCTTCTGGCCATAAGAAGCAATATTACAGACAGAGGACTTGTATTTTAACCTAAAGCAAAGGTTTGAAGCTAAAACTACAGCTTTTAACTTCACAAGATGTTAACTGGACTGAAGCGAATTTGTAGATTATTGTGATGTATTTATCAGCTATTTGGAATCTCATTTTGACGGCACCCATTTACCGCAGAGAATCCATTGGTGAGCAAATGATCAAATATAATCAAAATTAATTATACAATCAATTATCTTCTGATTCAAAACAGTGAGCAATAATTATCTATTTCTATATCTATTGCAAAAATGCACTCTATCATGTTTGCACCTACTCTCTATCCTGTGTCTTATTTTTCTCACTTCATAACAGAGGAGGCACAGGAATCTGATCTTTGCCCCTCTAGCCCAAAGAAAGACAGTAACCTTACACTTTAACCAGTAACACTTTTGTTGTCTGTGCCTAGAATCCACTGACAAAGCTATTGTTTTTTGTTGTTGTTTTTTATAACCACAAAGTCTTAGTAACATATCTGTTAATTGTAAAAATTGGAAAGGTTAATCTAGAAATGAATAAATATCAGCCTGATTTATAAGACTGACTTTAGACTAAAAGACTAAGCCGATGAACTGCAGACACACAACTACTCAGAAAAGTTCTCTATGTTATAACATTATATCTTCGTTTTCCTTCTTTTTCTATCAGGTTTTTATTTTTAAATTGCACATTTCTGGCTCATTTCTATTTCCAAATATGTTAAGGGTTGGATCAGACATATTACTCACCAGGAATAAGATAAATACGATAATTTGATAGTGCATAATAGAAGGGGTAAATTAACGTTAAATTATTAAAATAATGTGGGCGGGGTAATCTACATTGAAAGACGATGTGATTCACTCACCGGAATATTTATGTAACAAACAAAACAACTTTAGAGAGGACGGTTGCACAAGACTCTTTAAAGAGCTTGTTTCGCGATATTTTCTTGACAGCAGAAATAAAACAACAACAAAAGTAAAATAGCCTACGACAGATAGCAAACTTGTCAACATTAGATGTAATCACGCGCAGAACGCGCGCGCGCACGTAACAGGTGCTCTGCTCAAACTGCTTCAACGGCATTTAAACAAGTATGAAGTTATTAAACAGAACCAAACTCATATCGAAACATAAACCCAATGTTTCTTCTTCGTGATAGCTGATGTAAACACCCGCTGGCAGTGCTTTGGCTCAGCGTTTAGGCTGATTTACTGATTTAATCCCTTTCGTCTGACCGGCTTGCGCTGCTTCTGAGGTAAAAGTGTTTTATTTCGTGACAAGTTTAACTAACCAGCTTTAAAAGCAGATGAGGGTTTGGTACACTCGTCTGGAAGCGGGATAGTACTTCTGGACAAACTTTACGGTAAATAAATAAACTCTCACCTTGGCTGGAACTCTGACAGACGTCGCTTCCATCCCGCTCCGCCATTTCACCGACGTCACATGAGAGGATTAGGGAGCGCGCTTAGTACAAAAGCGGCGGTTACGCGCCTCTAGCGGACAGGTGCAGAATGACAGAAAAACGTACATACAGTGCCCAGTTTTTAATAATTATGGTTAATTAGATTTTTAGTTTTAATTACTTAATATACTTCTCTTTATTTAATTGCAATTGTACACTACTAGTAGAAAAAAAAACGATTAAATAATTATAGAAAATTTGAATATTAGAATATTGTACATAATAACATATTTTTAAAATACAAAATTATATTAACTATTTAAATAGTTAAATTTAATCTAAATTCAATTAACATTCAAAAATAAAAAACGATTTATTTAAACATTCAAAAGTTTTATTTGATCCAAAGTACAGCAAAAACACTAACTTTTTTTAATTATTACATTTTTGTTTAATATTTTTACTATTTAAAATAACTGTTTTCTATTTCAATATATTTTTAAATGTAATTTATTCCTGTGATTTCAAAGTTAATTTTTTAGCATCATTCCTCCAGTCACACATTCATTTTAATATTATGATTTGCTGCTTAGAAAGCATGTATTATTATTATTAAAATATTATGTTAAAAACTGTTGAGTAGATTTTTCCAGGTTTCTTTAATGAATAGAAAGTTCAGAAGAACAGCATTTCTCTGAAATAGAACATTTTTGTAACATTTTAAATGTCTTCATCATCACGTTTGATGAATTTAAAGCATCCTTGCTAAATAAAAGTATTAATTTCTATCATTTCCTACCAAAGAATAAATAAATATCAGGATATTATAATGATTTCTGAAGGATCATGTGACACTGAAGACTGGAGTAATGATGCTGAAAATTTAGCTTAGATCACAGGAATAAATTACATTTTAAAATATATTTAAATAGAAAACAGTTTTTTAAAATAGAAAAAAATATTTCAGAATGTTACTGATTTAGCTGTACTTTGGATCAAATGAATGTAGGCTTGGTGAGCAGAAGAGACTTCTTTAAAAAAAATCTTACTGTTTAAAAACTTTTGAATGTTTAAAAAAATCGTTTTTTATTTTTAAATGTTAAGTGAGGTTAATTTAGATTGTTTATATATTTTTGTATTTTAAAAATATACGTTATGTACACTATTCTAATATCATAATTTTCTATAATCATTCAATCATTTATATTTAATATATTTTCATTATTTATGTTATAATATATAAATAGTATAACTATGTTGATGGTTTATAAACATATTTTATTAATAATATTAATGCATTTAATATTTTTAATTAGGATTCATTTGTTTTTGTCTGTTAGCATGCACTTGCATAATTGTGTTGCCATCTAGTGGTAATGTATTTTCATGTTTATCAAATTCTCATTAGACACCAACAGGATGCTTTGGATGCTCACCCTATAAAATATATGAAATATATGAAAGTC
>NC_133385.1:14188469-14282782 GCF_049309525.1 Garra rufa
TGTATGATAAATATTATATATAGTCAATACAATTATATCATTTTTTTTTTCTTTGGTTTCTTTGATGAATTGAAAGTTCTAAAGAACAGCATTTATCTGATAAAGAAATATTTTGTAACATTATAAATGTCTTGATCATCACTTTTGATCAATAAAAAGCATCCTTGCTAATTAAAAGTAAATTTAATTTCTACAACCCCCCCCCCAAAAAAAAAACATTTCAGGTAAATACTGATCTTTGGGTCTTCTATTCATGAAAGAATCTACTCAGCTGTTTTTCAACATAATAATAATAATAAATGTTTTTTGAGCAGCAAATCAGATTATTATTATTTTAAAGATTTTAAAGATGATTATATGCTAAAATTCATCTTTAAAATCACAGGAATAAATTACATTTTAAAATATAGTCAAATAGAAAAAAGTTATTTTAAGATTGCCTGTTTTGATCTGGAACATGCCATTTGTGGCAAATAAATTTTGTTTTGTGTATCAAAACATCAGATAGGATGCAAGCATAAGCAGCTAATCGGATTAAACAAGTGAGCTCATAAAGAGTTGTTTACTCAGGTGTATTTTAACGACCCATCACATTTACACTAGAAACAAGAGGAGGAAGTCACACGTGGCCAATAACCGTTCACAGCTCAATGCCTGGGCGCCCATTAACAGCAGGTTACAATCAAAGGCAAAAACTGTGTTCAATTTAAATATATTTTAAGATGCAATTTATTCCTGTGATGCAAAGCTGAATTTTCAGCATCATTACTCCAGTGCATTGTTTAATCGATATTAGTCACAAAAGAGTTCAGGTAAAGTGTTTATCAGGTTAGCATGTAAACACACAGCTGCTGACGTGATTTGCGTGCTGCTCACTAGTAACATCCCCATTGTGCAATATGGCCGTAGGGGTTAGTGTAAGGTGTTGACACCTTAGACAGACCTACTTAAAGAAGAGTAGGTCAGTATGGGATTATTTGCTGACAGTGAAGGTTTTCTGCCTCTGGAGAAGTTTGACAGTATTGAACTTTTTCTAACTAAATCCTGAGGCCTGACACTTACTTTGTAGTATATGAATGCACATGCTAGCTGTGTAAATAGGCTTGATTGCATGCATTGCTGCATTCCCAAATGTCAAAAGACAATTCGTAATGCAGTTATTGTCACGGATTAGGCAGGAACACACGAACAACGACGTAATAAAAAGACGAACATTTAATAAATCCAATGGGAAACAGGCAGACACAGGAACACGGAGTGGTAACATTAAAGACTGACAAGAATACAGGGGAAAACACACACCTTAAATAGACAGACTGATTACAAACATCCAGGTGACAACAATGAGGGAGAAACCAAAACACTCAGAACTGTGGGGAAAATGGGAGAAATCAACATGAAAATCCGGGGGTGTGACAGTTATTTTGAATTAATGTTATTTTTAGATTTTTTGTTTTTCAAGTTTTAGTAATTTTGTTGTGTTTGACATTTAGTTTTTTTAATGTATTAATTTTAACATGCAGCAAAATTACTAAAATTAAAGCAGAAAATATAAACTAAAGCTGAAATAAAAAAATTATATAGACATATTTAATAATACAGATATGTTTAAAAAAATACCAATAAAAATCGTAGAAACATACAACTAAATACTAAAACTTTAACAAAATTAAAAAAAGAAAATACAACTGAAATAAAAAGAAAAAAATTATATAGACTTATTTAAATAAAAATAAGAATAAACAAGAAAATTACTAAAACTATAACTAAAATGAAAATGAAAACAAATACCAATAAAAATGAAACATACAACACAATTACCAAAATGTTATTAAAATAAAAACAGAACATTAAAAAAACTTAAACTGAAATAAAAAAATAATTAATATAGACATATTTAATAATATAGACATATTTAAAAAATAAAATACCAATAAAAATAAAAACATACAACAAAATTACTAAAACATTAACTAAAATTAAAATAAATACAAAATATAAAAAAATGAAAACTAATTCAAAATATTAATAAAAAACTGCATAGGCATTATAAAAAAAACTAAACGGACAATAATAAAAATGACGAGAACATACAACAAAATTACTAAAACTTCAGTTAAAATGAAAATAAAATATAAAAATGAAACTAAAACGGAAATAAAAAAAATAATATAGACATATTGAAAAAATCAAATACAAATAAACATAAGAACATTTAACACAATCATTCGAAATAATTCGAAATCATTAAAATAAAACAGAAAATAAAAAAACTTAAACCGAAATAAAATAATATAATAAATTTATATAAATTATATTAATATAATCAATTAAATAAACATATTAAAAAAACAAATACCAATAAAAATAAGAACATACAACAAAATTACTGAAACTGTAACTAAATTTAAAATAAAACACAAAATATAAAAAATGAAAATTAATAAAATATTAATAAATGAAAAATGAAAACTGTGTAGACATATTAAAAAAACATACTAAAACGTTAACAAAACTGAAAATACAAACCCAAAATATAAAAAATGAAAATGAATAAAATATTAATAAATACAATTAACATTTTAAAAAATCTGAATAAAAATGACAAGAACATACAACAAAATTACTAAAACTTCACCTAAAATGAAAATGAAAACAAGATACAAAAATGAAATTTAAACTGAAAGGTTACATCACTGATGATATGTCCAGGTGCACCAGACGGTGTATCTAAAATCAGACATTTAAAAAAACTAATGCTAATAAAAATGATAAGAACATACAACAAAATTACTAAAACTTCACCTAAAATTAAAATGTAAAACCTATTTAAAATAAAAAAGAATACAAATATTGATAAAAACCCTGTAGAATGCTGGTCCGTGTATCATTCGTCCTTTACATTTTCAATTGATAAATGAAAATCAAAAAATGAAAATCTGATTGTTTTTTTTTTTTTGTTATTTGATTTTGAATCAGAAACGAAAAATGAAAATTGTCTTGTTTTTCATATTTTAAAATTTAGTTTTGGATCAAAAATACAAAATTGAAAAGGGTCCACACAACAGAATCTGTTTTTAAAATTTAATTGCTGGGTTGTGCGTCACCCTATGGAAGCCCGTTTCCGCCACTGAATAAAAAAAAAAAAAAATATTGCACTTTTTTTTCTCAGAATTGCGAGATATATAGTCAGAATTGCTAGATATAAAGTCAGAATTGGAAGATATAACGTCGCAATTGCGAGTTATAAAGTCAGAATTCTGACTTTTGTTTCGGTTCATTTGTGACACTTTCTGGCAAAGCACAATAGGAAAGGAAATCTTGTCTTGTTAAAACGACATATTATGTCATAAAAACGATATGATTTCCCGCTATAGAAAATATATTATAACATGTGAGCGAGCTAGGCGATTGTCCGCGCTGCCTTCGCCACAGTCCTGACATAAAGGATGATCAGCACGCTGCTGCAGTTATAGAAATACAGTTTTAAGTATTTAATGTAATGGTTTCAGTTATAGCACCATTTTAATTAGGATTAATCTGTCTACAATAACTGCACTCAGACCCAGAGGATATGACTAACAGCAAATCCAATACTATCCGAAAGAAATAAAGAGAAATGACAAACGATTTGATTGTATTATGATCAAATAAAAACATAAAAATGAAAACCTAAAAAATAACACTTGGATTAATAGTGCAATCATTTGCTCCCTTGAGTATAAGTATTAAATATTTACAGCCAATTTGGCATTGTGATTGGCCAATTTGAATCTGTGATGAGCTAAAACTGCCTGCTTTATATCAAAGACTATAGAATCCGTGTTTAGGAAAAAACGTCTATAGCAACAAAAAAAAAAAAGTTGTAACGTTATCAGGATATTCAGAGGTTAATTTCCATGACTCCTGGGAGAAAAGAATTAGAGCAGAAATTAGAACGGAAGATGAGAGGAAAGTAATGGAAAGGCAGAGGATGGATGAATATAATAGAATTAGAATAGAATATGTTTCGCAGACGATAAAACAAAGGCAATTTAACGGTACAGAAGTAGATTTAGGACTGGGAATTGAATCAATTTCTGCCTTGAGTAAAACCGCATCTCAAGTACACACTAACAATCCTCTGAGAAACACTAAAGATGTGTTTGTGTCCATTTTCACAGCATGATCTCTGCTTTCTCAGCAGAGCTCACAAGGCTTACAGAGAACAAATGTAGGCTGTTGTTGTTTGCCATTTGCTTGTCAATGTGTGTCAGAGCTCTGATGGGCTTTGTCTTAGTAAAACAAGTCCATCTGGGGTTGATTAGCGTATTGAACGTGCAGATGAGGTGGTTACGTGCGAGTTAATGATGGAGTCCTCAAATCAATGCCGCTCACTGACTGCTGCCTAAGCTGTTTTCTGCTGAGGATTCGCTCTATTTTGGGCAGTTTGCAAGCCTGCAGATTCTGGCTGTGTGATGAAGGATGAATAGGGCTGTGATAGGATGTGAAAGCTCATTTTGTAACACTGCTGTGCTAAACATTAATCTGAAATATTCAGATTAGCTGCCAAACATGCATTTTAAGTGTTTATGGTTGGTTTTTAAACACTTTACTCACAAAATGTGGTTACAGCCTTGTGAAGTACTTCAGCTTACAAAGTATTTCAATTTAGACTCCATTTACTTATAATTCAATTATATATACTTGTGATCTAAATACATATTTTGGGATTATGACTATACATGTTTTAGTTTACTTTTTAATGTTTTTGCAAAGCCTGTTACATTTGGATTTGAATTTTAATGTTACAAAGTTAAAGCATTTTTAGAAACTAATACTGTAATCAGGGTTATTATATCAACTTCAAGTAAAACCATGAAACCATAAGCTGGAATAAATATATATTTTATTATATAGCATATAATATATATATTTTTATATAGCAAATACTAATAAAAATGACAGGAACACACAACAAAATGACTAAAACTTTATAATTACAACAAAAAAAAAACATAAATGGAACAAATTCAGAATATTAATAACAAACTATAATTATATTTAGAAAACAAAAATTAATAAAAATGTTAAAGAACAAAAACATAATTACTAAAACATTATATATATATATATATATATATATATATATATATATATATATATATATATATAAAAATACTAAAACATTTCAATTAAAATGACAAAAATACACAAAATATGACATTCGAAATATAAATAAAAACTACAAATATAAAAAAACGAATAGAAATACTACAAAAGTCTACACAAAATTACTAAAACTAACTTAAAATAAAATGAAAACTAATTCAAAATATTAATAAAAAAACTATATAAACATATTTATAAAATGATTAAAATACAATAAAATTAATAAAACTTTGATGAAAATAAAACAATAAAAATGCTAAATAGAAATGAAATGAAAATAAAAAATAAAGAAAATAGAAGAAAACTCAATCCAAAAATATTATTAAATACTATATAGACATGTATTGGGGAAAAAATAATAAAAATGGCAAAACATAACAATTACTAAAACTTTGAAATTAAAATGACAAAAATAGAAGAATTAAGACCTTCAAAATATAAATAAAAACCATAGTTATAAAAAAATAATAATAATAAAATGTCAGAACAATATATATATATATATATATATATATATATATATATATATATATATATATATGAGAAACACGACAACAAAATTAATAAAACTTTAACTAAAATTAAAATGCAAACTGACAATAAATGGAAAACCAATGCAATATATTAATACATTTTATAATAAAAATGATAAAACACAAGAACATTACTAAAACTTTACATGAAAATTAAAAAATATATATTATTAATACAAATAATATATTATTAAAATATAAAATATTATTAATATTATATACATTTAAAAAAAATTAAATTAATAAAAATGAAAACAGAAAATATAAAAATTTATATTAATTCATAATATTAATAAAAACTATACAGATATATATTGGAAAACCAAAAACTAATAAAAATGCCAAAAAAACACAAATTACTAAAACTTTAAAATTAAAATGACTTATATAGAAAAAAAACAAGACATTAAAATTATGAATAAAAACTATACAGACATTTAAAAAACAAAAACTAATAAAATGACAATAAAAAATTACTGAAACTAAAATTAAAGTGGAAATATATATATTCCATTTTAGTTTCAGTAATTTTGTATTGTCATTTTATTAGTAAATAATAAAAAAAATAATGACAAAACACAAGAAAATTACTAAAACTTTGAAATGAAAATGACAAATATATATATATATACAAAAAGATGAAAACAGAAAATCTAAAAAAAAAAGACAAATAGAGAAAAACATTCAAAATATAAATAAAAACTACATAGCCTTTAAAAAAACAAAAACTAATAAAAATCTCAACATTAAATTACTAAAACGAACTAAAATGAAAATGGAAAATATAAAAATAAAAACTAATCAAAATATTAAAATATTTATAAATACTATAACAGTAGTAGAATTACAATTTATTTTTATTTTTGGCCCCTAAAATGTAGGGACAATGAAAAAAAAATTAATAAAATAAAATAAATAAATATATTATATTATATGCACTGAATACTGTCAAATAATCTATCAAATGAAGTGGCTATATTCAGCATCCTGTTAATTATATTAGTACTGAGTGACACAAAGCACAAATTGCTTCCTGGAAACTGTTCTCAAGCATACTGTGCATACTGACACACAGCACAGCATAAGAAGCAGTGAGATGTGTCCTGCACATTCAGCCCAGTGGGGTTCTGCTAATATGCCCCTGTCTGCAAAAGATACCCACAACCCCCCTCTCGGCTGTCTTCCTCTTCTGCAAGGGGGGAAGGGGTTCGTCTTTGATGTCGAGCGCTTCAGGGGTCTGTCTGTCTGTCTGTCTGATATCACGGGCGCTGCTTTTCATTCCTCTTTGACTGTTTGTACTGATGCAGCGTGTTTGTGTTTCGTATCAGAGACAATCCTGTTGCTGCTTGTTTGTGTTTATCATGGATTTTAATCTCCGTTTGACCTTGTAGCAGAATGTCACGGCTTTTTAAACCGAGCTCATTTGAAATGCAGATTCCGTTGATTATCAAGAAAACACAGTTACTGGATGTAAAAAGTATTTGTCTTAAGCACTTAACCACAAACTACACATTTGCATGTTTACATTTGGTCACACCAATATATATATATATATATATATTATAACAGTAAAAGTGTGAAATATTATTACAAATTAAAATTACTGCTTTCTGTTTAAATGTATTTTAAAATGTAATTTATTCCTGTGATCCAAAGCTGAATTTTCAGCATTATTACTCCAGTCTTTAGTGTTACGTGATCATTCAGAAATCATTCTAATATGCTGATTAAATTTTAAAAATTAAATTAAATTTTAATTTTAAATAATTCCCCTTTTGTTGCTAATTAAAAACGGTAGAACTAGATTAATATGTTGAATCTGTATAGAAATCTCTATAGAAAGTCAAAATTGAAAAAAAAAAATTGTTTTCCACAAATTTTGTATAATAACCAAGTTACACATTTCTAGTAACTGTGGCATTAATTCTTATATTGTATTTTCAGAATGTTTTGGAATATTTGTCCTTTCTCCAAATTTGTCACTACCGAAACACAGTAATATATCATTTAATTAGAAGAGTTATTTTCCTAACATTCTAAATACATATTTTTCTGTTTTATTACAATTTTTTTCAGAGGCAAATCAATAACAATACATTTTTTTTAACAACATTTCAAGTGTAATTTGTAAATGTTTCGATTGTGACAAGTTTAGGGAATAACACCCAAAAAACCAAGATGCCACTACCGAAACTCCACCAAGTGTTTCGAGTATATAAAAGTATATAAAATTTAAATAAAGCTGTCACTACCGTAACAGTCATGACTGAAACATTTGGTGGCATTTTGTTAGTGACATCTTGGTTTTTTGGGTGTTATTCCCTGTTGTGACTGTTTGGGTAGTGACAATTTTAGGGAATAACACACAAAAAACAAAAGATGTCACTACCGAAACTCCACCAAATGTTTCGGTTTTGACTGTTTCAGTGGTGGCAATTTTATGGGACGTTTCAGTCTGTTACGGTACCAACAATTTTAGGGAATAACACCCAAAACAAACAAACTTTACCAAATGTTTTGGTTGTGACTGTTTTGGTAGTGACAAGTTTAGGGAATAACACCCAAAAAACCAAGATGTCACTACCGAAACTCCACCAAATGTTTCAGTAATAACACCAAAAAAAAAAGAAAAAAGAAAAAGATGTCACTATCAAAACGTCACCAAATGTTTTGGTCGTGACTGTTAAGGTAGTGACAATTTTGGGAATAACACCCAAAAAAAACAAGATGTCACTATCAAAATGCAACCAAATGTTTCGGTAGTAACACACACAAAAAAAGATGTCACTACCGAAACTTTGTGTGTTATTCCCTAGAATTCAAAAATTAAGCTGTCACTACCGAAACAGTCACGATCAAAACATTTGGTGGCATTCTGATGGTGACAAGTTTAGGAAATAACACCCAAAAAAACTAAGATGTCACTACCGAAACGCAACCAAATGTTTTGGTTGTGACTGTTTTGGTAGTGACAGGTTTTGGGAATAACACCCAAAAACCAAGATGACACTACCGAAACTCAACCAAATGTTTCAGATTGACTGTTTCAGTACTGGCAATTTTAGGAAATAATACCCCCAAAAAATCAAGAAAGTCATTATCGAAACTTTACCAAATGTTATTCCCGAAACATTTGGTGGAGTTTTGGTGGTAATGTCTTGGTTTTTTGGGTGTTGTTCCCTTAACTTGTCACAACCAAAATATTTGGTAAAGTTTTGGTTTACCAAATTTAGGGGTGCAGTTAAACTCAATCTCAGCCATTAGACTTAGTTTCGGTAGTGACATAAAAAATGCGGAACACATTTTTTTTAACAAAAAGTTTCATCATTTAAAAAAAAAAAGGTTTTTTTTTTTTTTTTACTTTTTTAAAAGAATCAAAAATACACTTTTAAAAATGGAATAATGGAATAAAAAAAAATATTTCAATATTTTTAAAAGTTGATATTTAGGGGTTACCTCCCAATTGAAAATACCCAAAAAATGATGATTTATTATATATTAAGCTTACTGATATTTTAAATATTATTGTGAGTCTCAATAGATAATAAAAGGATCTTAGTAAATATCTAAGATTTGAATACTTAAACTCTTTTTAAATGTGTTTTTTTTTTTTTTTTTTTTATGGTTGTGGGACCAATTCTGTAGATGGCCCATAAGCTTTTTTTGTCTTCGGTCTTGTCTTATCTTACTAACTCACAATGCAACTGATGCCCACTCAGAAAATGGTTTCATGTCACCCTTACCTTGTAGAGACCAAATTTATCATCATTATTCTGCCGACCGGAGGACCCAGATCATAAATCATCCGTGACACATAGAATATGCATGCGCATAGTATTTCATGAGCACATATGTGCGCGGTACAGTACAATCTGCTTGTTGATGTTGGTATGCAAATCGTGTTATGTGTGTGGGAGTGTGTGTGTGATTTCTCAGCACTGCCGTGGGCATGTCTGTGTACATTTTGCACTTTCTTGCAAGACCTCTTTCACACCAACACCTCTTTGCTATTCTGATACAAATCCTCCGTGATCTGACCTGTCTGCTCCGTGGGGAAGAGAGAGAGAGAGAGACGGCTTCTGCTCTGTGTTTGCAGATGAAACACCAGTCGACTGCACGATGAGGCACAATGCACAAATAGGTCAAGTAAAGGTGTGTGTGCTGCTTCAGCAGACTGGAAGAGCTCCTTCAATGCTCTGGCCTGACAGCACACACTTTCACTATCCACAATCCACCTGCAGGGCTTTTCATTCACAATAGAAAGAGATTGCATGCAAGCAGCTGGAATGAAAATGATTTAGTAAAGTTAATTAATGATTTATGATACTGTAATAGCCATTAATGTTGGCTCAAATGAAGCATTTATTACAAGATTTATATGTATGTATGTATGTGTGTGTGTGTGTGTGTGTGTGTGTGTGTACATATGTAGACCTATATTCAATCTCTCATAATATTCAATAAACAATTATTGAATAATTCAACATATATAATTAGTAATTAGAATATTTATAATATATTTATTAAATATATTTTTAATCAAATTTAAAAATATATATTACATATATATTTATTTATAAATATGTAAAAAACTAAAATTCAAGTTATTCAATAATTCAACAGATATAATTTGTAATAAGTAATAAATTAATTACTATTAAATATTAAGTATTAAATTAAATATTAACGTGTGTGTATGTGTATACATAATATTCATTAAATAATAATTTATAATACATAATATTAAATAATTTTAACATAATTAATAACTACACTTAAATAATAATTATTACTTATTTATTAATATATTTGTGTATGTGTGTGTCTATAAATTAATAAATACTTTATATAAAATAAATACATAATTCAATATATAATTTAACAAATAAATAACCAATCAAAGTTTCTCAAAATATATTATTATATAACTATATAAAATGTATAATTAAAAGATTAAGTAAAAAATTCAATCTTTCAACATAAATATTATAAATACAATAAAATGTATTAATATAATTAGGAAAAAAAATATATATATGAAAAATGTATGTGTGTATAATTTAGATTAATAAAAATAATATTAATAAAATAATTTGTAAATTACTTTGTGATACAAACATAGTAATTCAATGTATAATTCAACACATTTAATTATAAATTTAATTCTAAACATTTTATTAAATTAATTATAAAAAAGTATGTCAAAATATATTTACGTCTTTTATAAATATATTAATTAAAAAAATAAAAAATATATGTAATATAATATATATTTAAATATATGGAAAAAGGTGTGTGTGTGTCTATTTTATATAAAAAATTAATTCACCAGCATATATATATATATATATATATCATCATTATTATTATTTCTATTTAATATAGAAATAAATAATGCAAGAATTTAACATAAATATTATAAATACAATCAAATATATAAATATATATTTAAATATATGGAAAAGGTGTGTGAGTGTGTGTATCATTATTTATTAATAATATAATATACTTTCATATTATTAATTAATTCATTTATTTGTAAAAAAAAAAAAAAAAAAAAAACATCAGTAGTTCTTGTACGTGGAATACTAACCACAGCGACATCAAGGTGTTGCTATGTGGTTGCTGAATGGTTGCTAGGTAGTTTCCCACAGACTATCTGGTTGGTGCATCAGTGTGAATATACCAAATGAAATGAGTGTTTGAGAAAGCTGATGTCATCTTATCTTGACTGATGTGGGCTCAGTCTGTGATTGATTGGTCGCGTCTTGGCGGTCAGCTTGACTGATCTGCTGATGGTCCAGCTTTATCTGCTGGAGTCTTTGTGGCTGGTATTGTCCCTTTCAAAGAGAGAACACACACAGACAAAAGGTTTAAAATATGAGTTCTTCTAATGCTGAATATGTAAACACATGATGAATGAGCCAATCTGACAGCAGGCAGCCGACTGATTGGATCATTATTTTAACAAACAGCTCTAACAAGGTTAAAGAAACCATGCTGGTCTACTAAAAGCCTGATTTGTCAAAGTCGTCATTAAAAATGCATATGTGAGTGTGTCTGCTTTTGCAGATTTATAGTGTTAATATACACTGATGTGTATCCATTTGTGTTAATAGTGTGTCAGAATCATTCTGAATAGATTTACATGAATTCACAATATCCACCTTCGTCTGGATCAGCTCAGATAATATGCTTGAGACATTCCTCGAGGAAACTAATGTGAAATTACTCATATTTTAGATGAAATCTCGTTTTAAAGGCATACAAACAGGTCTAGAAGCATCATTGTCAGTTTTCCCTTACCGTATGAACCGTAGTGTGAATTGTCTTCTCAACCACCCACGCTTTCATAACCCACACACACTCACAGGCTCATCCTTATTAACTCTGCAGACCAGCACTAATCATTTTGACCTGCTTCTTGCTAAATCTCTTCTTCACTTTCAGTCTTCTTTCTGTATTCTCTCTGAAAGGAAGCAGTGGTATTAAACTGATGCTCATTTGAGTTGCTAGTAAATACAACATCAATGCAGCTTTAGACAGTAAAATTGGTAACTGGTAGATCTGGGGGGAAGAACTAAATCTTGCCGTTTTTTTTTTCAGCTGAACTGTTAACTATAGACCATGCAAAGCTGTCATGGCTTGCACAGTTGTTTAGATAAGCCTTTTAAGACATAAAGAAGACATTTGTGACATTTGACCACTGAAACAGTCATAAGTAGCACACAGGTATATTTGTAGCAATAGCCAAAAATACATTGTATGGGTCAAAATGATGAAAAATATTCGGATATTAAGTAAAAATCATGTTCCATGAAGATATTTTGTAAATTTCCTACTACAAATATATCAAAACTTAATTTTTGATTACTAATATGCATTGATAGGAACTTCATTTGGACAACTCTAAAGGCGATTTTCAGAATTGTGAGATATAAACTTCCAATCACAAGTTATCAGAGTTATCAAATAAGTCAGAATTGCGTGATATGAACGCGCAATTCTGAGGAAAAGTCAATTCTGGCTTTATAACATGCAATTAACTTATTAAACCAGAACTGTGAGATATAAACTAGAAAATATCAGTCTTTTTACCCCTCAGAAATGGACTTTATAATTTGCAATTGTTAAATTAAATTTAACTAAAAATTTAAATAAAATGTAAAAATCTTACAGTTCTGGGAAAAAAAAAAAGTCTGAATTGTTAAGTTTGTTTTTATGCAGTTCTGAAAAAAAGTCTGAATTGCGAGATATAAACTCGCAACTGCGAGAAAAAAGGTCACAATTGTGAGATAAAAAGTTGCAATTACCGTAAGTGGAAATGGGTTTCCATAGACATACTGTGTAAAACCTTTCATACACACTTGAAATCTGGACAGCGAAATCCTGGATTTGTCCTTGGATCTGCTATGCAAATACAGAATTAACTGAAACACTCACGATCCTTGGCAGAATGACAGAAATTACAAATGTTGTTTCCTAACGATTGTGTGTATGGCTGATGTGTATTATTCCATTGCCAAATCGAGCCAAAGCGATTGCTACATGGAAAATACTTCCCTCTTCTTCTTTCACCTTTAAAGAGGCGAGTGTATTTATAGAGCTCTTCTCATCCTGTCTGTGTGGCTCTGTCTGTCATCACAGTGGCACGGCGTTCTGGTTAATGACCCTTCAGAGAGCTTCCTGATGTTCTCTAGAAAGCTTCCTAAATGTCCCTGATGAACATATAATTCGGAATTTCTCGGCTGCTGATTTGATTTAGACCACATCCGTACAATCTGCTAGAGAGCGGAGAAATTAATTGCTTGGGGGTTTCTTTTTAATTCTTGGTGGTTTTAGATGTTTCTGTATTATTTTTGTTTTGTTTTGTTTTTAAATCTCATTTGTGATTTCTCACTGTGTGATGTGTTCACTTCCACTAATGTCGCCTGATCTCTGTTTCTACAGGAAGAGGAAATGCCAGAGGTGGAGATAGACATTGATGATCTCCTGGAGGTGAACAGTGAAGACGAGAGAGCCGTAAAACTACAGGTACAGAAGGCATTTTCTTATTATTTCATCCAAAAATGAAAATGCTGAAAATGTACTCACATACAGGCCATCCAAGATGTAGAAGAGTTTGTTTCTACATCAGGTTTAGAGAATTGTAGCATTACATCACTTGCTCCCCAATGGGTCCTCTGCAGTGAATGGGTGCCGTCAGGGTGACAGTCCAAACAGCTGATTAAAAACATTGCAAAAAACTACTCCAGTCCAGAAATTAACATCTTGAGAAGTGAAAAGTGTGTGTGTGTGTAAGAAACAAATCAATCATTAAGACATTTTATTTATTTATATTTCTCTCCTAAGCAATATTATGTAGAGAAGCCTGGTATTTAACCAGACACACACTGTAAATGTTTCAAAAAGTTGTTTCAAGTTGTTACCTCGCTGATTTAAAATTGTTTGTTTAGTCAACTTGAAAATTACTCAATGTTAATTTAAGTGACAACTAGAATATTTTAGTTGACTAAACTAAAAAAAATTAAGTCAGCGGGGTAACAAATGATTTTAAGTTGAAACATTTTTTTTTTTTTTTTACAGTGCAACAGTTTCAAGTTAAAAACATCTTAATGATGGATTTGTTTCTTAAATACACTCAGGTTTTCACAAGATGTTAACTGATGGACTGGAGTGGTATGGATTATTGTGATGGTTTTTATCAGCTGTTTGGACTCTCATTATGACGGCACCCATTCACTGCAGATGATCCATTGTTGAGCAAGTGGTGCAATGCTACATTTCTTAAAATCTGTTTCGATGAAGGAACAAACTCAACTAGATCTTGACCTGAGAGTGAGTATATACACAGCTAATTAAAATTTTTGGGTGAACAATTTATTTATTTATTTTAATTCAGAATGCAAACGATTCTAGCTATGCTCAATTTCACATCTTATCGTAATGAAATGTAACAGAATGGAATTAATAATACAACATATACAGTTGTATACTTGTTGAGTAAATAGTTTAAACTTAAAAAAAATATGCATTTATAATAATAGCTATATGTTTATAGCTAGCTACCTAGCTAAACAAAACCACATCTGGTTTATTATCATAGACATAAAAGCTGTAGCGCCCCCTTGAGGGTCTTTTACCACAACAGTGATGCAAAAACATGTAAAGCGTGAAAAACAGGACCGCACTTATATAGCCAAGAATGTATGCTGCGTATGTATTAGTCTATTTTAAATCTGTAAGTGTTGACGTTTCTAAAGTTGTTGGTGTGTGTTTCATTCGGTTCATATCTCTCTGTTTTTGCCTCTTTAGGAGTCACTGACAGACTGCTTCAAGCCCACTGACGTAAGTCATACCCTAAAATATAGGCCACTAACACACAGCTCTGTTCTAAAACATAGTGAACTGCCTACATAGGCAATATTTTAAGGCATCATGGATGCATTCAGAAAGCAAAAGCTTTATAGCCATATTCACTGCCTTATATTTGCATACTGCTGCTCATAAGGAGTGTATGTGGCTTGCATGACTGACTGCATGAGTGGTTCACACCAGTAACTTATGAGGTTCCATTTTGATTACTCCACACATATGCACTGCTTCAGGACATGCTAGTGGATTTCATACAAGTGCACTGACCTGAAAACGTGTGTGCACAAAGAATCCATCCAACACTATCAAAATCATAATGCATAAGAGCTACAGCAGACACAATAACCCCCCCACACAAATATACTTTATCCTAATTTAAATATGTTTACTTGATTCTTAAAATTCTAAAGTACTTCTGTTGTTTTAATTTTTAATTAAATTTTACATTTATAATGTTTGTTTTTATTTTTATACACTACCAGCCAAATGTTTTTGAACAATGTTTTAAAGAACTCACCAAGCCTGCATTTATTTGATGCAAAGTACAGCAAAACCAGTAAAATTATGAAATATTTTTAATATTTAAAATAACCGTTTTCACTTTGAATATATTTTAAAATGTAATTTATTCCTGTGATTTCAAAGCTGAATTTTTAGCATCATTACTCCAGTCACATGATCCTTCAGAAATCATTCTAATATTCTGATTTGTTGCTAAAAAACATTTATTATTAATATTAATGTTGAAAACAGCTTTAAAAGTTCAGAAGAACAGCATTTATCTGAAATAGAAATTGTTTGTAACATTATAAATGTCTTTATCATCACTTTCGATCAATTTAAAGCATCCTTGCTAAATAAAAGAATAAATTTGTATTATTTCTTTCCCCAAAATATTATTCTGACTACAAGATTTTGAATGGTATAATGTATAATATTACAAAAGCTTTTTATTTCAGATAAATGCTAATGTTTGGATCTTTCTACTCATCAAAGAATACTGAAAAAGGTGTACTCAACTGTTTTAAATATTGGTAATAATAATAATAATAAATGTTTCTTGAACAGCAAATCAGCATATTAAAATGATTTCTGAAGGATCATGTTACACTGAAGACTGGAGTAATGCTGAAATTTTAGCTTTGATCACAGGAATAAATTACAATTTAAAATATATTCAAATAGAAAACAGTTATTTTAAATATTAAAAAAATTCAAAATGTTACTGTTTTTACTGGACGTTGGATCAAATTGCAAGCCTGGTGAGCAGAAGAGACTGTTCTTACTGTTCAAAAACTTTTGACTGGTAGTGTATGATACCATTATATTTATAATCATTCATTCATTTATTTTTAACAACATTTTTCAAATATTTTAGATTATTATATATACACTACAGTCCAAAGTTCGGGGTCTGTAACATAAGCCTTTTATGTTTACTGAGCATGCATTTATCTGATCAAAAAATACAGTATAATAATGTTTCATAATTGTAACATTTTTAATTTTAGTCACATGATCCTTTAGAAATCAATCTTAAATGCTAATGTGCCTTTCTAATTATCAATGTTTACTATTATATAAATAACTTACAAATACCTTTTACTATCACTTTTAATCAATTTAATATAATATTAAAGATATTATATAAAGTAAACTAAAATATTAATTTCTTTAAAATGAAACTTTTTTTAATTAAAAAGTGTCATTTTACCTTTAGAAATCTAATCGCACACACACAAACACACTCAGTGTGTCCATCATTATCTTGTGGTAAATGAAAAGCAAACACACACTCCTAAAATCCTCTCTACAATCCTCTCTAATCTAATCACAGACCCTTAAACACTAACATGTGCTCTTGTTTGAGTATGTGCGCTCGCCTCTGCCAAAACCAACAACACAGTCTGCAAACCACTGACCTTGCAGCACTGCTGCTGACCTACAGCCACAGGCTTTACACTCACACAGACAGTGAATGAGCAGTAAAAAATAAAATAATTTTATGTCTCACTTTCTCTTTCATTCTCTCTACACCAGGACTTTGTACGCGAGCTCCTCGGCAGGATAAGAGGAATGAGAAAACTCAGCGCTCCGCAGAAGAAAAGCTTTTAAGTGCTCGAAGATGCCAACGACAATCCAGCTACCTGGACTACAGGTCCCACAATCCATCACTCAGTCTGAAGTCAACCTCATACAGCCCTCAAGGACTCCATATCCCAGGATTCATTTTTCTGGCCCAAGATCAATATACTAGGGTTCATTTTCCAATGACCCTGACTTTGCTCAGTATATATAAATTGAGTCATCCATTTCCCATAGATCACACAATAAATCCAAGAGTGCAAAGTTCATCCGGGACGCAATCAACAATCTCAGCAGCCACACGGGACAGTCTGATGTTCCTGTCCTCAACCTCTCAAAGGGTCTTACAGGCCCAACACATTATTGTACACCGTTTGGTGCAGTATTACAGCTATTTTTATGAACCACAACTGACTACAAAGCTGTTTTATATAGTCTATTAAATCTATTTCACATGTTTTTTTTTCTTAAGTAACAATAGCTATTGGCTTTTTCTGCTGATCTCAGAGCAGTTTTTCCCCTCCCTTCAGTTACTGTCCTTTAGTATTTTTCCAATTATTTGATCCTGGATCAGCAATGATGTTCACCAATATCTATCCAAACCCTAAAATTCATAATATTGCACGATAGTCATTAGCCAGAATACATATCAGTCTGTCATATGACCATCATAATTTAATTTAGTTTTTTTTATTACAATGATAATCTTTCAAGAACTGTTCTTGAAAGGTCTTTGCTAAAATAACTACTTTCATAAAGTGAATATGATTGTGGGATGTTAAAAGTTTAAAGATTTTGGGTAGGCTATGATGACAGAAAGTAAAGAAATAAGGCTATATCCGTAATTAAACGAATAGTTCAACTAAATACATACATTTTCTTAAAATTGACTTACCCTCAGGCAATCTAAGAAGTAAATGAGTTTATTTCATCAGAGCAGATTTGGAGAAATGCAGCATTGCATCACTTTCCCACCAATAGATCCTCTGAAGCGAATGGGTGCCGTCGGAATCCAAACAGCTGATAAAAACATCTTGTAAAACCAAAAGTTAGTTTGTAAGAAACAAATCGATCATTAAGATGTTTTTAGCTTTAAACCAATGCTTGTAGATTTCTAGAAAATACAAGTTTGCAAACCATAATAACCTGTCGGCTGTTTGGACTCTCATTCTGACGGCACCCATTCATTGCAATTTCTCCAAATCTCTTCTGATGAAAAAACAAACTCATCTACATCTTGGATGGCCTAAGTGTGACTACGTTTCCAGGAAGTTTTCATTTTTGGATGAACTATTCCTTTAAATACTAGAATACTGAGTGCATTGCATTGTGGAATATAGTATCCTATACACTGCATATGCAAATGCATTCATATAATGTAGCATACTGCTGAATTAGTAGCAGAGCGTAGTATACTAGTATGCTATTGCGAACATAGCCTGAGTTTTGAACACTTCTATATGTCAACAAGGGCTGCATGAGAGTAGATCTTATTAAAAGACATACTGTGATGATGGTACGTGTTCGTCTAACGATCGAGGTGTCTAGTTTGACTCAAGCCATTATTGAAAGCACGTAAATCGTTAAAATCTCGGCTTTTTTTCTCATACGGTTTTACATGGAGGCTGCCAAAGAATAGAAACCGGCTGAGTATTAGCATATTATGAAGTGCTATCGTTGTAAATTGGTACATGTATATTGTGTTTCGCTATAAAGAACATTTAATCTTCGTGTCATTCGGTGTCATACTCATGGGTCAGATTTGTGACGGTGTAAGTTGTAAAACAAGGAATCCAGGGGAAAAACTATGGTGCTGTTTAAACTTTTACCCCTCTACAGCGTGGATGGACGATGTGTTTTTTGCAGGCCGAGAGGAAAAAGGGGGAAAAAAAAGTCTAAATATCGTTGTGGATTTTAAAGAGTTTGCGTGCTTTCAAGTACGTTTTGAACTTTCTCTCGGAGAAGAACATTCAGGGTTTCGGCTGATGTCTTTTTTTAATTTGATTTACTTTGTTTTATTTCTAAAATGTTAGAGATGTATTTGAGTGTACGAAAGCTTTATTTATGCATGTTTTATTGGCATGATAGGAACATTTTGGATCGCTTAAGCGATGATTTGTCTTTTTATACATTATTGACAAGTATTACTCTTATAAATATTCAATTCACAACTTTTTATTAATTTTTATTGACTGTATATCTGCGTTTTGGGTGGTTTGTTTTTCTGTTTTTTTTTTAGATATATGTAAAGTGTGGTCTTTTGTGCTGTTCTACTTACAATAAAGGCAAAGTGTCTGAACTGTTATAATACACGTTCTTCAGTGTCACTTAACTTTATTCACACAAATGCACAATATATCAAAAATACCTTGCGAAAAGTATTCATACCCCTGTATTTTTTCACGATTTGTTACTTTGCACCATTATGTTAAACTGCTTTTTTTCTACACTCCATACACCATAATGGCAATGCAAAAAACTGTTTTTTAACATCTTTGCAAATGTGTCAAAAATAAGAAACTTAAATGATTCCATTGCATATTCATACCCTTATCTGGGACAAATGAAAATTAGTTCAGGAGCATTCATGTTGCTTCTAAATGTTACTACACTTTTAAGTTAATCTGTGGCAAATTCAACTAAATGGGTATGATTTGGAAAGGCACACAAGTCTTAAAAGGTCTAACAGCTGAAAGTGCATATCAGAGCAAAAACCAAGCCCTGAGGTAAAAACAAAAATGCCTGTAGAGCTCAGAAACAGGATTGCATTAAACATCAGACATCTGGGGAAGGGTTCAGATAATAATTCTGCTGCATTGCAGGTTCACAGAAGCATGTAGTCTCTCTTATGCTTAATAGAATAAATTTGAAACAACCAGGATTCTTCCTAGAGCTGGCCTCCCGCCAAACTGACCAATTGATGGAGAAAGGCTTTGTTTAAGTGGTGACCAAGATCCTGATAGTCACTCTAGTTGAGCTCCATGATCATATAGGTGCATCTCAATAAATTAGAATGTCGTGGAAAAGTTCATTTATTTCAGTAATTCAACTCAAATTGTAAAACTGGTGTATTAAATAAATTCAGTGCACACAGACTGAATTAGTTTAAGTTATTGGTTCTTTTAATTGTGATGATTTGGCTCACATTTAACAAAAACCCACCAATTCACTATCTCAACAAATTAGAATACTTCACAAGACCAATAAAAAACATTTGTAGTGAATTGTTGGCCTTCTGGAAAGTATGTTCATTTACTGTATATGTACTCAATACTTGGTAGGGGCTCCTTTTGCTGTAATTACTGCCTCAATTCGGCGTGACATGGAGGTGATCAGTCTGTGGCACTGCTGAGGTGGTATGGAAGCCCAGGTTTCTTTGACAGTGGCCTTCAGCTCATCTGCATTTTTGGGTCTCTTGTTTCTCATTTTCCTCTTGACAATACCCCATAGATTCTCTATTGGGTTCAGTTCTGGTGAGTTTGCTGGCCAGTCAAGCACACCAACACCATGCTCATTTAACCAAATTTTGGTGCTTTTGGCAATGTGGGCAGGTGCCAAATCCTGCTGGAAAATGAAATCAGCATCTTATAAAGCTGGTCAGCTGATGGCTCTTGATGCCTTGACCCCAGCCTCAGTCCATTCCTTGTGAAGTTCACCCAAATTCTTGAATCGATTTTGCTTGACAAGCCTCTCAAGGCTGTGGTTCTCTCGGTTGGTTGTGCATATTTTTCTTTCACACTTTTTCCTTCCACTCAACTTTCTGTTAACATGCTTGGATACAGCACTCTGTGAACAGCCAGCTTCTTTGGAAATTAATGTTTATTGCTTAACCTTCCACTAAAGTGTGTCAGTGATTGTCTTCTGGACAACTGTCAGATCAGCAGTCTTCCCCATGATTGTGTAGCCTAGTGAACCAAACTGAGAGACCATTTTGAAGGCTCAGGAAACCTTTGCAGGTGTTTTGAGAACCAAAGACTTAAACTACTTCAGTCTGTGTGCATTGAATTTATTTAATACACAAGTTTAACATCGCTGCAACACTCCACCAATCTAGGTTTTATTGCAGTGTGGCAAGACTCAATCCTCTCCTCAGTGAAGACACATGAAAACACACAAACTTGCAAAAAAAAAAAAAAAAAAAAACATCTGAAGGGGACCCTCAGACTGTGAGAAAGCATCATGTATGGAGGAAACCAGTCACTGCTCATCACCTGTAGAGTACAATCCCAAAAGTAAAGTGTGCTGTATGGCGGCAGCCTCATGCTGTTGGACTGTTTTGCAGTGACAGGGACTGGGGAATCATCACAGTAAAAGGAAAGATCAATACAGCAAAATATAGAGATAGCCTAATGAAAACCCAGTCCAGACTATTCAGAAGCTCAGACTGGGCAGAAGGTTCACTTTCCAACAGGACAATGACCCTAAGCACACAGCAAGAGTGGCTTATAGACAACTCTGTGAATGTCCTAGAGTGGTCCAGCCAAAACCTGGGCTTGAACTCAATCAAACATTTCTGGAGAAACCTGAAAATGTCCATTTGTCCACATCCAAACTGACAGAGCTTAAGAAGTGAAGAGGTTATGAGAAGAATGACAGATAATTGCTGAATGCTGATGTACAATCCTTGTCGCATCATACTCAAAAAGACTTGAGGCTGTAATGGTGCTTCAGCTAAGTTCTGAATTAAGGGTATGAATACTTATGCAATGTACTTATTTAATAAATTTACAAAGCTGTGACAATTCTGTTTTTATTTTGTCATAATGGTGTATGGAGTGTAGATTGGTTTGGGAAAAAAGTAATTTAAAGCAGTTTTTTAAGGCAGCAACATAACAAAACGTGAAAGAAATAAAGGGGTATGAATACTTTTCCAAGGCACTATATCTTTTCATACTACAAGCAAGCCTAAGGTTTGTGTTATGCAGTTGTTCATTGTGGAAATTGCACTTTCTGGGGTCTGTTAGTCATAAATTTGCATCTAATTACTTTCTCACCAATAGATCCTCTGAAGCGAATGGGTGCTGTCGGAATCCAAACAGCTGATGAAAACATCACAATGTTCTAGTTCATCAATTAACATCTTGTAAAACCAAAAGCTGTTTGTTTGTAAGAAACAAATCCATCATTAAGATGTTTTTTAACTTTAAACCGGTGCTTCTAGACAAAACATGAGTTCATAATCCATAATAACACTTCCTGTCAGATGTTTGGACTCTCATTCTGACAGCATCTATTCACTGAAATTTATCTAAATCTGTTCTGGAAATTTTCATTTTTGGTTGAACTATTCCTTTAAAATACTAGAATAGTACTGAATACTAATACATTTACGAAGCTGTGACAATTCTGTTTTTACTGTCATAATGGTGTATGGAGTGTAGAATGAAGGGGTATGAATATTTTTGCAAGGCACTATATCTTTTCATACTACAAGCAAGCCTAAGGTCTGTGTTATGCAGATGTGCATTGTGGAAAGCGCACTTTCTGGGGTCTGTTAGTCACAAATTTGCATCTAATTACTGAACATGTCAAATTAATCCTGAAAATGTGTATCCGCTTACTTGCTACAAGACTGTTCATCTTGTGGTCCATATCAGGGTTCTTACGAATCCTCCCAACATAATATGAACAGATCTGTCATTTGTCTATAATTCTTATACATATTCATGCTCTTCTCCAACATATTTTTCTTTCGGTTTTCTAAAATGTGTATGAGGTTTCTGAATTAAAACCATTATGTTTGTCAAGTACAAATACAAATCATTGCACTTTTTAACCTTATTTTTACCAAAAAAATTGGTAGCTTTAATTTAAACAATACACAAAAATGTAAAAAATGAATATATTTTTCTATAATAAATAACTATTTTTTTTTATTATTATTCTTTCATTTTGTTTTATTTTAAAAGTATAGTTCACCCAAAAATGACAATTTGCTACAATTTTATGCAATATTATGGAAAGAAAAATTGTATTCAATGATGGATTTAATCTTACAAACATGCAGGTGCAGACTGGTGATGTTTTTATCAGCTGTTTGGACTCTCATTCTGACAGCACCCATTCACTGCAGAGGATCCATTGGTAAACAAGAGATGTAATTTCTCCAAATCTATTCTGAAAAAACAAACATTTTCAGAACTGTTTAAATTTGCAGTGAACTATTTCTTTTAAAACGACCAAATATTGTGGTAACTGATGGTTTAGTTTAATTAAGAGCATAAAATCATAATAATGGCTATTCGTGTATCACTAGGTTCAATATAGCCTAATTTAAAAAGCACAGATACCTTACAAAGACGAGACTATGGAATCGCTTTATAGCGACGCTATCCCTTTAAATTTTCTGACCCACTTTCCACAAGCGCGTTCACGAGGGGAATAATTGAGACTGGGAGGTGCATGTGAGGAGAATGTCTAATGACAGGCGCGTGCTCTGGCTCTGAGCCCTCCAGATGTGCAACACAATCCATTCAAATGCCATTTAGCGCAATCAACAATCTAGACTGAAAGGGTATCAGGGTTTCTCTGCAAGTAAACAAGCCATTAGGTCTAATTTGATTGGCATCAGTGCCGTTGTCGACCATTATAGCATCATATTAAGATGTGATGTGGGCTGACTGAAGTAGCCTGGTTTAACTCTCTTCAGCTATTATTCAGTGTTCGCTAAATCAAGCACTGGTCAGCGTGCTCATCCTCCCCCTTCATTTTCCAGCAGATATCTGTGTTCCGCAGTCTTTTTCTTTCACTCTGCTTTTGTCTCATTCATTTGTTTCTCTAACCCTGTCATATCTATCATGGCAATATTAGCATCTGCCATCCAGCAATGCAATCAGTGGTTTGCCATGCGAGGAAGATTAAAGAGCCACATTCAGAGAATTTTAAAACACACAGTCCTGTCTTTTTTTGCATTTCCCAAAACCATCATGAAAACAGAATATGCATTTGTGTATTTTTCCGAAAACTGTCATAAAGGAAAAACAATGATTAAAACAAGCTTAACGTCATATGAATCATTAAAATGAATCTGTTTATAATGAATGAACTTCTTTTTTGGCAGTTTAATGTAGTTTTCAGTTAGGTGGTAAGCGAAACTGATTAATGTATACATGTATAATTATATACACAGTCAAAGGTTTTTGAACAGTGCCAGCATTTATTTGATCCAAAGTACATGGTTTCAAAGCTGGATTTTTAGCATCATCACTCCAGTCACATGATCCTTCAGAAATCATTCTAATATTCTGGTTTGCTGCTCCAAAACATTTATTACTGTTATGTCGAAAACAGCTGAGTTTTTTCAGGTTTCTTTAATGAATAGAAAGTTCAGAAGAACAGCATTGATCTGAAACATTATAAAGCATTCATTTGTCACATTATACATTTTTGATCAATTTAAGGCATCCTTACTAAATTAAAGTATTAATAATGTTGGGGTGAATTCGGACATCAAGCTTTTGAATGGAATAGTGTATAATGTTACAAAAGCTTTTTATTTCAGACAAATGCAAATTTTTTAGATCTTTCTATTCATCAAAGAATCCTTTAAAAAATGCGCTTAACTGCTTTAAATAGTGATAATAACAATAATTAAAATAAAAATTCTTGGACAGCAATTTTCTTTTGCTAGAAACATACTAGCAACTTGCTAATCATGTTAGAAACATGCTAGCAACATGCTTATCATGCTAGAAACATGCTAGCAACTTGATAATCGTGCTAGAAAAATACTAACAACATGTTAACATAGAAATTATACTGACAAGAAGTGAAAGTCCCCAGGCTCCCAGCAGCAGCCCTACGCTTCCGCCATTTTGGAGTGAAAACCACTTGGCAGCCCACTAGCTTCTTGCTGTCGCTATGGCAAATATCAGCTGTTTTGTTGAAAAAAAAAAAAAAGTACATTAAAGCTAAAATACACAACCTGAATCATGACAACATTTTTAAATATTTTTTTAGTCCTTTCCGTTTATTTCTTAAGAATTGTTGTATTATATTACTTCTCTTAACTATTAAACCATAACTCGTTTGTTATTGAAAAGATTTTTGTATGCTTTGTACGTACCCCAAACTTTGTTATTATTGCAATAAAAAAATTACAACACAGAATAACGTACATTAAACAGACTTTGTCTTCCATTTATTTTTCGCAAAATCTTTGCTCTCTAGCATTATAAACGCTGAACTAATACCAACATATACAATTAAATTAAGGAAATTGGGAATGTTAGACAATACATATATAACAGGAATATAACAGCTTCACAGTAAACTGTTTTTGCAGTATTGTCTTATATTAATGCCCATTAAAGCATGACTAAAAACTCTAAAATTATTTAATTATTCAGTAATGACAGACATGTTCTGTAAGATCATCATGTTTGTAGTGTGTTCCAAGGGATTAAAACGTACAATATAATGTATAAATACAATATATATTTCAGACCTATAATAGTAACTAATAATAGTAATAGTAAAAGTTGCATAAAATAAAAATACAGCAGGCTGCCTCAAATGTGCAATTAATGGTTGGATTCCACAATTGATAACATAAAACATATATAATAATACAAACTTTTACTGTAGTAGTTATAACATTTACTGATTACTTAATTTGAGAAATTGTCTACTGCGCTTCTGAATTGGCTGTGAGATTCGTCAATTTTGGGTGCGTAAAATGTGATGGATTCTGGTCCGTAAAACAAATCTAACAATGTAGAGTGACTTTTTGCACTTTTTCGTGTCGCAGACTACTTCCCTGCAGTCATTGCGTTCTTTTATTTCCACTTTGATTTCTCTTTCGTTGTCATTTTGTCTGCTTCTGTGCTGTTGTCCTGTCTTTTATGTCAATCATACTAGAAACATGCTAGCAACTTGGTAATCATGTTAAAAACATGCTAGCAACATGCTAATCATGCTAGAAACATGCTAGCAACTTGGTAATCATGCTATCAACTTGCTAATCATGCTATAAACATGCTAGCAACTTGCTAAGCATGTTACAGTTTTTTTACAGACGCTAGGACAGATTTCTCAATACTTAGGTCACTTTTGCAAAACTCTTCACACAGTGAGCACAACAGAAGTCTGTGTGGGCTAAACTGAGGATCAATTATCATTGTTTTGGCACAAAATGCATTCAATGACTACATCTCTCAAATTTCATGAATTCTTTTCTCACTCAGACACAACAACTGCCAAAAATCTTTGTACGTACAGGACATTTTGCACGTGCTTACATACTGTTTTCAAAACTGTTAAACTTATGTTCAAAACAATAACATAATGCAAAACTGAATAAGACAGCAAAATTTCATTTCATTACAAAAGGAGACAACTGCTGAATAGGTTTGTATTGTGATGTAAACATGGACCCAAATAAAAATAAATAAACGACATAAAATATTGACGAATTCTGCATCATGTCTGATTCATTCCAGTAACATATATTGCAGTTATAAACAATATATATTGCAATTACAAACAGAGATGTGTCCTTGTTTTACACGAGAAAACACTGTGTAATGCTACATGTTGTTAGTGTTTTTTAGGTCATTGTTTTGTGGGTGACAAAGTGTGTTTGTCGGCTGTCAACCTTTGTGTTCTGGAAGACTAGCAAGTTTATTTGAGACCTGAATAAAGTGTTTTGGTAGATGTAGTTTGAATGTGAAATGAACTGCTTTGCCAAGCTGAAAGTCGGTTAGGAGAATTGTGTGAAGAGTTTTGCAAAAGTGACCTAAGTATTGAGAAATGTGTCCTAGCGTCTGTAAAAAAACTGTAACAACATATATATCAGTGGCGTTACGTCCATATAAGCTGCGAATGCTCCACATACCCAGGCCGTCTGAGAGAATGAGTTCACGGGTTAATTAATATAAACATTATAAGCTGATCCCTTGTCATTTGAGATGTAACTTAAAGCTTAATAAAGAGTTGGGAATAGTGCGTCAAATTGTTTATTTGACAAACAATGGTAATTTTCTGTAAATCTACGTCAGTTACAGAAGCTTCAGGGTAAGCGGATTCTCCGCAGCTTTCTCGCCTCTGCTCTATTGCTATAACTTGTCAGGATTGATACGCATTCTCTGTGTTTTGCTGGCATGCGCGTGATTTCATGTGAGAGGTAAGCTGTCCACGAAGCGCTCACCCAAACGGAAAAACGCGCTGTTGCTGCCAGATCTCAATTGCCAAAAATCACTTTGTATTTGATGCAAAACTAACTCGACTAAATCAAATGAAAAAACACTGTAATTGTGTGTTTTAATGCGGGTCCTTAGCTGGTCATGTGCTGGTCAAGGACCAGCATAAACCAGCAAAGGACCATCTTAAACCTGTCACGTTAAGAGATGAGGTCTGGGTCCAAATGCAGGTGAGGAGAATATTTATTAAATAAACACAAATAAACAAACGAATAAACAAACCAAAGGCCAACACGGCACACACGACAGGGTTTTGACAGGAGCAGGATACACAAAAACTGTAGACAGGAACCAGAAACAATCCAAACTCAAAGAGTGGTGGGAAAGGGGAGACTAATATAGTGCTGGGTGATAGGAGACAGCTGTGTGATCAGGGAATGACAGGTGTTCGTGATGAGGCATGGAGTGTGGAGGGAAAAGACAGCGACATCAAGTGGAGAAGGAAAACGTACTCGGTTACTTACGTAACCTCGGTTCTCTCTAGAGAGGGAACGAGTACTGCGTAAGAAGTATCTTACGCTAGGGGAAAATCCTTTTCTGCGAGATATTGAAGCCAAAAATTATCCTTAATTTTGAAATAATGTAAAGCGCGTTGCAGCAGCATACAGACATAGGCGAAACAGCTTGCGCGCCTATTGGCTGCTCTGCGGCAACTGCAGCAGCCTATTAGAGCGAGGCCTGACGCGACGCCAGATCCAATGGGGGCATTTCGCGCCCTTTGCGTCGCTTCGCGCCCTTTTCGTAGCTTCCCGCCTAAAAGGGCGTGGTCTAGGCCTATAAATATCGCTCATAGGCAGCTATTATCTGGTTTTTCATCATCAAAGCAACCAGAGCGTGCGCATGCACGGCAAGATACGCAGTACTCGTTCCCTCTCTAGAGAGAACCGAGGTTACGTAAGTAACCGAGTACGTTCTCTTACTAGAGGGAACGAGTACTGCGTAAGAAGTATCTTACGCTAGGGGACCCAGTGTAAAACGCCGTGCATGCTGAGATCTGACACCAAAGACCCAAGGGCGAAAGCCCGGGGTTCATACAGTTCATAATCACCTATAGAACTCACAGGGAGTCCGGGGAAGAGGGAGGGGCAACGCCGCACTCTTCCACATAGTGCAGCGTCACTCAGACGCTGAGTAAACGTACATACAGGGCGGGGTTACGGCCTGAGCTGACGTAAGAATAAGGGTCATCACACAGTTTGCCCAGACACATATTGTGCTGCTATTACTTTCACTGTCGACCCTAGAGCTGTGCTCAGTAGACGCAGCATTTCGAGCTGATAAATCAGGTCAGACAACACTGAATATCTAGACTGACAGCAGTCTGGCCTGTAAGGCGGGAACCTCCAGGTTGTAAAACCTTATAAATGTAGACGGAGAGGCCCAGCCCGCCGCCGTACAAATATCTTGTAAGGCAATCCCACTCGACCAAGCCCACGACGAGGCCACGCCCCTCGTGGAATGTGCTCTGACACCTAGCGGGCACTGCTTGCCCTTGGAAGCATATGCCAACGCAATAGCGTCAACTATCCATCTGGATAGGCTGTGTTTCGAAGCGGCCAGTCCCTTTGGGCGCCCGTAAAACGAAACAAAAAGCTGATCTGTCTGTCTAAAAGCAGACGAGCGAGACACGTAAGCTCGTAATGCCCTGACTGGGCATAGGAGGTTCGCGTCCGTTTCCTCATCATTGACCGGTAGGGCTGACAGCGCGATGACCTGTGCCCTGAACGGTGTGTTGAGTGATTTTGGAACGTAACCATGCTTGGGTTTGAGTATGACTTTAGAGTCATTAGGTCCAAATTCCATGCACGTCGCGCTCACAGAGAGTGCGTGCAAATCCCCTATGCGCTTCACTGAAGCGAGAGCCAGCAGAAACACAGTCTTAAGAGACAGGTATTTCAAATCAATCGTCTGCAGAGGCTCGAATGGTCCGCCTTTCATGGCCTCTAGTACCACAGAAAGGTCCCATACGGGGACTGAGGGAGGTCTGGGGGGATTTAGTCTTCTAGCTCCCCTCAGGAAGCGAATAACTAAATCGTTCCTTCCTATTGACTGACCTAACGTTGCGCTCGAAAACGCCGTTATAGCCGCCACATAGACTTTGAGCGTGGACGGGGTTCTGCCCTTGTCCAGCAGCTCTTGTAGGAAGGAAAGCACCTCCATCACACCACAGTTAGTGGGTGACAAGCCGCGGGCTGCGCACCAGCCCGAAAACACTGACCATTTTGAGGAATAGAGCCGTCTCGTAGAAGGGGCTCTAGCCTGCGTGATCGTGTTTAATACTCCTTTTGGGAGTTCATCATATATTCGCTGGTGGCCCAGACATGAAGGGACCACAGCTCTGGGTGAGGGTGCCAAATCGAGCCGCTGGCCTGAGAGAGAAGGTCTCTCCTCACTGGTATCGGCCACGGGGCGGTGCTCGTCAGCTGCATCAGCGCTGGGAACCAGGGCTGGTTTTCCCAAAACGGCGCTATCAGCAGTATTGGACATCCTTTTTCCCTGACCCTCTCTATCACCTGAGGTAGGAGAGAGATGGGGGGAAAAGCATAGAGATGACGGCGGGGCCATTCGTGGGCCAGCGCGTCTCTGCTTTTTGAGTAAAATTCCTGACAGTGAGCGTTGTTCGGAGACGCAAAAAGGTCTATTTCCGCTTTGCCGAATTTCTTCCACAGCATTTGTACTGTCTGTGGGTGTAGAGACCATTCGCCTGCTGGAACATTGTTCCTGGACAGTCTGTCTGGTCCTATGTTCAGAAGCCCCGGCACATGCGCTGCTTTCAGCGAGCGCAGGTTGCGCTGAGCCCATACCAGGAGGCGTTCTGCAAGTCTGTATAGGTTTTTGGACCTGAGACCGCCCTGGCGATTTATATAGGAAACCACTGACATGTTGTCCGAGCGGACTAGTACATGGTTTCCTTTTATTTGGGGACAGAAGCGCGTCAGCGCGTTCTGTACTGCCAGCATTTCGAGGCAGTTGATATGTAGGAGCTTTTCCCGTTCTGACCACTGGCCAAAAGACGGTCTGCCCTCGAGCAGAGCCCCCCATCCCGAGGTTGACGCGTCCGTAGACACCACTTTTACTCTCGAGAAAGTCCCCAGGCTTACACCTGACTGGTACCAGTCGACTGCTTTCCACGGCTTCAGGGCTGTGATACATTTCTGATTGACCGTGATACGAAGCCGACCGGGCGCCCACGCTTGACGCGGGACGCGCGCTTTCAGCCAGAACTGCAGTGGACGCATACGCAGCAGACCCAGCTGCAGAACTGATGACGCTGAGGCCATGAGACCCAGCATTTTCTGAAATGTTTTGAGCGGGACAGACGCGCCGCAGCGGAACGAGCCCGCTGTGCGCTGAATGTCTGCTGCGCGCTGTGGTGACAGCCGCGCTATCATTGACAGCGAGTCCAATTCTGTGCCCAGGAAGGAAGTTTTCTGACTGGGGGACAGGGAGCTCTTCGCCCAATTGACTCTGAGACCCAAATTCTCGAGGTGATCGAGTAACATGGTCGTATGCTGTACAAGCACTGAGCGAGACTGCGCTAGAATCAGCCAATCGTCCAAATAGTTCAGTATGCGCACGCCTTTCAGTCTGAGAGGAACGAGCGCTGCGTCCATGCACTTTGTAAATGTACGGGGTGCCTGGGACAAACCGAACGGCAGGACTGTGTACTGATATGCCTGGCCCTCGAAGGCGAATCTCAAAAATCGCCTGTGACGTGACGCTATCTGTATTTGAAAATACGCGTCTTTCAGATCCACTGACACGAACCAGTCTCCTTGGCGAACTTGCGCGAGGATTTTTCTGGTCGTGAGCATCCTGAACCGACGCTTCACCAGCGCTTTGTTCAGTTGCCTTAGATCTAATATGGGTCTGTGACCCCCGTCTTTTTTCGGTACCAGGAAATATCTGCTGTACAACCCTCCTTCGCTTTGAGTTTGAGAGAGGGGCTCTATGACTCCTTTGCTCAATAGTTTCGCCACTTCGGCTCGAAGCAGGTGTGCTGCTTCTGTCTGCATTGTGGTCTCGACGCGCGCTGTATAGCGGCGCGGGCGTCGGTGAAACTGTAGCGAATAGCCTCCTTTTATAATGTCCAGCACCCATTTCGAAACCCCTGGAAGCTTTTCCCATGCGTTTGCATGAATAGCTAGAGGTTGAATACGAAACGCGCTCCGTTCTATCCGTAACGGAGTGGTTTCGGAGTGCTGTGGCACTAGAGACGTGCTGACATTCGAGGCGTGGGGCACGCTGATAGCGGGAACTATTATGTCTGTGTGTGGATGTGGTCGTGTGGCAACAGGCACATTTAACACACTGCAAACACCGTTCGCCTGCATGCACGTTAGTTTCGCTTTTACGGAAACCTTTTGACGTGCGTGATGTGATGTCTGTGGGCACTGTAAAGTGGGCACGTCTATCACCTGTGGAGCGCAATCGATCTGAGCCGATTTTATGTGCGCAGGGTCTGTCTGACATGTTGTGCTTGTGTGTAGAAATGGGCACTGAGTGGGCATTTTGACTACACTTGAAACACCATCGGCCGTGGCCGGTTGTGAAGCGCAATCGATTCGAGTCGATTTTATGTGCGCTTGACCTGTTAGACAGGGTGTGCTTATGTGTAGAAATGGGCACTGGGGAGTGGGCATTCTGACACGTGAAACACCATCGGCCGTGGCCGGGACACCAGAAAATACACTCTTTTTTGGATTTATCTGGGTAGCCGTGAGAACGGCTTTTGAGTACAGGCAAACGGGCGACAGAGCCGGTTTGTTGGCTGCAAAATACACTGGAACAGTCACAATACTTGGAACTGAACAAGCAAATACCTTTGGTGGGGGTCCGGCGACAGCGGGACTCGCGCACCGTCTTTTTCCTAGCTTTGTTAGGACTGCTTCGGAGGCTCAGGTTTCAAATCCAACCTGGGTCTCGGGCCGCGACCAGCGGGACGGCGGCCAGAAGAGCGGGAACGCGGTCTCGCGCCCTGCGCTCGGTGGCGCTGCGAAGCGGCAACAGCGGGCTGTGGCTGGGGTCGTGCGCTCTGCGCGGGCGGTTTCACACGGCCGGCTGCAGAGCTGGAGCGTTTCGGCAGGAAGTGCCTCATCGCCTGGGACGCCTTCTGTACCTCAGCGAATCTCTCTGCAAAGTCCTTGACAGAGGATCCAAAAAGGCCAGCGGGAGAGAGCGGAGCATCGAAGAACGCGGTGCGCTCAGACTCAGCCATCTCCGAAAGCGTCAGCCACAAATGCCTTTCGGCTACAGCGAGCGAAGCCATGTTGCGTCCGATGGCCTGTGCTGCAGACTTTGTAGCGCGGAGTGCGAGGTCCGTGGCGCTCCTTAGGTCCGGCACACAAATCGCGTCAGGGCCTTCCTCATCCATCCTTCGGAGGAGGTCAGCCTGAAAAACCTGCAGCGTGGCCATTGTGTGCAGCGCTGACGCTGCCTGCCCAGCGGCGGTGTAAGCGCGGCTGTGCAGGTTTGACGTCTGGCGACATGCTTTAGACGGCAGCGTCGACTTAGCACGCCGTCCAGCGGAGGGCGGGCACAAGTGGGCTGCTATCGCCTCCTCGACAGGCGGCAGAGAGAGGTATCCTTTTTTCTCGGCGCCGTCCACAGTGGAGAACGCTAGAGAAGAGGATGGGCGCACTCTCGCTGAGTAAGGGGCGCTCCAGGATTTAGCCAGTTCTTCGTGAAGCTCAGGAAGAAAAGGCGCTGGTTTGCACGCGCTCGAAGCGCGTTCCCCTTTCGGCAGAAAACAGCCGTCCAACCTGTTATGAGCGGGCTGCTCCGGTGAGGACCACTCGAGGCCAAGGCACGCCGTGGCCTGTGTCAGAATCCTCATCAGTTCTGCCTCGATCGAAGCTCTCGAGCCTGACGGAGCGTGGGCGGGGGGAGCGAGGTCCACAGAGCTCGTCCAATCCTCACTGCCTGACGCCAGAATAGAGCAGGAATCCTCCTCCTCCATAACTGTGCCCTCGTCAACCGTGTCGGTGCAAGCGGCGGCGGGCAGCGGCCACTTAACATCTGGGACGGAGGCTGACGAGATTGGTGAAGCTGGCGGGCGAACCGGCGAGCTTTGTCGGCTGGGGGGGGGTTCCGGTGCCCGCTGGGCACGGCGCTTCTTACGGCGCGACACCGTGGCGGGCGGGGGAGCAGATTCGGCGAAGAGTGCCAGGCGAGTCCTCAGAGTCGCCATCGGCAGTAGTTCACAATGAGGGCAGCCGCCCTCAGCGAGCGCGAGCGCCGCGTGCTCCTCACCCAGGCAGGAAACGCAGACGATATGGCGGTCCCCGTCACTGAGTGTGGCTCTGCATGAGCCGCAGGAAGGCATCTTTAAAAAGACGCCTGCTCTTTTATAGAGAAGTGTGTATCGCAGCGGCGACACACACTTGAGATATTAAAAGGATATGAGCGCCGGAAAGCGCAGCAGGAAGGCACGGAAGGCGGCGTGGCCAGCAGCTTCAGAGACTCGTCCCGCTGAGATGCTTGCAATCGACGGCGGCTTCTTCTCCGGCTCCAGCGATGCGTTTGCTTCGCTTGAAGGATGAAAAAAGATAATAGCTGCCTATGAGCGATATTTATAGGCCTAGACCACGCCCTTTTAGGCGGGAAGCTACGAAAAGGGCGCGAAGCGACGCAAAGGGCGCGAAATGCCCCCATTGGATCTGGCGTCGCGTCAGGCCTCGCTCTAATAGGCTGCTGCAGTTGCCGCAGAGCAGCCAATAGGCGCGCAAGCTGTTTCGCCTATGTCTGTATGCTGCTGCAACGCGCTTTACATTATTTCAAAATTAAGGATAATTTTTGGCTTCAATATCTCGCAGAAAAGGATTTTCCCCTAGCGTAAGATACTTCTTACGCAGTACTCGTTCCCTCTAGTAAGAGAACGGAAGTCTGCAATCGCGGTACTTTGATAACCGTCAGGTCAAACGCGCGTATGCTGTTTGCCGTGATTGTTTGATGAATTTGAACCCGGGCTTGCAAAGACCATGAGACGTCGGTTTGCGACCGTTCATCTTTTGCTGATGTGTGCACCCCAGTAGATGTGATGAAGTACAAGAAGTACCTCTTGCAGAAGAAAGACATTCCACGTACAACACAGCATCGGTGGAGAAGGTATGTACATTTTATTAAGATTATAAGTTACCCAATGCAGATGGCAGAAGGACTTGATGGGTCTGTAGCTAATGGTTAATTTGTGATCACATAATACAGCTTCAGTCGTATTAAAAGCATTTCATGACTGACACTCTGGTTCTTGCCTAAAAAGACAAGTATATAATGCGCGTTGTTTACAGATTACACTAACAGTTTGGTCAACTTCTGACTATGAAGAGAGATTTTTTTTTTCAAAAGCACCCCCCCCCCTCTGTTTTTTTTTTCACAAATCGCACCCTATATATATATATATATATATATATATATCTCAGATTTTAGTAAATGCTAAAACATTTTTCCCTTAATTTTTGATTTATGCTTTGCAGACGAACCCACCATGTTGGAGTGCGTGGACAATGCTTTTGTCAACGTGTTAACGTTACAGGTAAGGTTAAAGATTATAGCATTTAGCACCATCTTGTTTTTCAAGACCACTTTTTTTTAGGTTCTAATCGGCCTACTCAAAGCTTTTTATGTATTAAATGACACTACCACCGTTAAGTTTGCATAATAAACTGTGCATAATGATATTTTTACTATTTAAATTTTGTTTGTGTATGATGTGTATGAAAATATGGATTTGTGTTAGCCAGTCTGACATATCCAAAACCTAAATTCCTATCTCCAACAATATAATTTGCATCTCACTGTTGCACTTGTCCTAAACAAGCATGCCCAAAACACTTGTTGTAGTCATTATTTGTGTGTTTTATACATTAAGTCAGGTGAATGTATGTAAACATCAAAAGTTACTTTAGATGGGTCACTGTTTCACATTTATACATGTTTATGTTGTGTAGTAATTAATGTTGACACTGTTAAATGAAACAATGCATTCTCACTTCTGAATCGCTTGAAGAGAATGGCTCACTGCACATACTTGAAAGCCCACACTTTACAGGTATCACAATGCTACTGTGGTCTAGTATGTCTAGTTGTTTGAACTTTGTTCCAAACTTAAGATTTTTTTTTAATGCTCTATAACTTTAATAAGCTTAACATTTAAAAAACACAATCACTCTTGATGGTTGTACAAATATTGTTGTTTTTTTCTCTTATGAATTTATGGGAAATAATTTTTGTTGTATGTTTTGGGTATTACTTTAGTCACCATCTTATTTTTATTTGCCTTTCAGCAAGACCCAGCTTTTTTTGACATGCGTATCAAGCACATGACCAGTACTTTGCAGGTATGGAGAATATTAATTACAAATTACTCTTTAATGTGTTTTATGTTGTATGAAATACATCTGTCGTTAGTCAAAAATGTTACAAAATACAGCTTGAAGTAAAACAATTCTTTAGCCCCCTAAAATACTGCAATATATTTTGTACAAAAAAAAAAATATATGTATCATATTGCAATACAGCAGAACCAGACTCCAGAAGACCAGAGTCCAGTTGTGACCATCAGCCCTGTAGAGACATCCAGCCAGGTGAGAAAAACAATGAACACAATTGTTACAAACAAATTATGTCCAATGTGCTTAAGTTTGAATTAATTAATTAAGTGCTTTCTACTGTTGGCTGTAGTGGAAGAGTGGGAAACAACCTAACCCTGACTTGCACACCAAGCTCAGAAGTGTAATATATATATATATATATATATATATATATATATATATATATATTAGTGGTGGGCCGTTATCGGCGTTAACGTGCTGCGTTAACGTGAAACTCTTATCGCGCGATAAAAAAAATATCGCCGTTAATCTATTCTCAAATTTGGGTTGGGAGCTGGGTCTAAACTACGCAAGCTATGATGACTTTCACCTTGATAGTTTAACGCGGATGTATACCGAAGACTATATGGTCGCGCGTTTAAGTCTCCTCCGCCAAAACACAGACGGGATCGCGTCGTCCTCCATTCATAAAAACCGAATCTACTATAGCGAAATGCCACGTAAATTCGTCGTTTTTTGGATTCATAAATCAAATGTTGGTCAGTCACTTAATTCAAATCGCGATATGGACTAGTGTATGTGAAAACTGAAATGCAAAAAGACCGTTTTAATATGAATCCGATATGTTCCTTTTGCCTAGCTGTATGTATGCATTGCGGAGACGAGCTTTTACTACACGCATACTGAAACACACGTGACGCTCCCGGTAATTTTTGGCATTTTCATCTAACATGAACAGATAAACTCAATCTCCCAAACTGCTGTGAGTGTCACTTTTACCGTTTCATTTGAGAAAACTAGTATCATATCATACTGTATGAGGGTCATTCCAGAATTGGAGGACATTTCATGTCCCCCCTATGAAATTTCAAATAATCTATGTATAATATACAAAAAAAATAGTCACTGTGTAAAAAACACTTGTCCTGAAACTAAATATATATAGACTTGAAGATTTTTTTTCTCCTAAATATTATTAATAATAAAAAAAGTCTCTAGTACCCACTTAAATGCCATTTTTCTCTTGTCCCACCTTCTAGATGACCAAACTGAATGTTAAATATAACTGTTAAAATACATTTTAAATATCCTTTTTTTGTATGATTTTGTTTATATATGCCTCTTTTAATTGTTAAAGCATTTTTTAAATTGATATAAATATTTTAAATAATTGAAATGTTGCAAAAAAGTTATGTCCCCAACATAGTGCAACCCTGTTACCAAAATATTTAGACTGGCAGAAGAAGAAGAAAAAAACAGCGATTGACATGATACACAGGGAATTACATCACTAAGCAGTTTGCTGCCAGAATGGGTAGAACAAAGGTATATTCTCTCTTCGATTTTTCATGTTATTATATAATTTTTACTCTTTATTGAATGCGTCACTCTAACAAATGCAACCCTGTTACACTTATTATCAGAATAAGACAAATTAATTTGAAGGTTTTCTTCTTCTTTTTTACATAAGTAAGTTTGTCCTAAATATGACAGTTAGAGCTAGCTAAACAGCTAGTTTCTATTCATGAGAAAAAGCTAACATTAGCATTAATTTGCAACCCTGTTACTCGCAACCCTGTTACCATAATTATAGTAACAGGGTTGAATCTCCTTCAGTCCACTCATAAGGGACGATCTATCATCAATAGTTAAATGTTATTTAACAATGTGCCTGTGTTTCCTGAGCATTTGTCACATTGTTGACCTGATCTTTTATCAAAAGTAATCTATCTATCAATCCCTGTAGCTTTTTTGCAACCCTGTTACTTAAATTTCAACCCTGTTACCGTATAATTTTTATTAAAATAATAATAAATTACCTTTTTTAGCTCACAGGGGCTTGAGCTATTGTCCTTACTGTAGTTTGAAGGATTATATGCATTATGCATTTTAGCAAATACTTGAAAATATATACTTTTTTCAGGTTCCCGAGTATTGGTAACAGGGTTGCATCGAGCACCAAAAAAATAAAATAAAGAGTATTATAAAAAATGTGCCTTTGATACCTGAGCTGGACGAATCAAATTATTTAATGGTATATTGGCTGTTTTTATGAAATACATAATAAAAAATAGTAAAATAAAGGGCCAATTTTTCAAAATTATGGATGCCTAAATGTCCTCCAATTCTGGAATGACCCATGACACAGAAACTTCACGGCAACCTGTCAAAATAAAAGTACGGTGTAACATGTAATGGGCTGGGTAGGTGTTGACGTTAAAAAAAAAACACAATCTAATAGGTAGAAAAAATAATTTCATTGTTAGTTAGTTAGTAAACACAAGTACATCTAATTGAACATAATTTATTTTCATCAACAAATTATCATAGAACAGCTTTATGAGCTTTATGATCCATTCTCAAAGACTTTAAGTCATTATTTGGGTAGCACACATATTCTGAATGCCTTCAGCAGAATTCAAATTAGCCATTTTAATCTAGATTAATCTAGATTAATTCCAAGATTTAATCTAGATTAATCTAGATTAAAAAAATTAATCTATGCCCACCCCTAATATATATATATGTAATATTCATGCCCCCAAAACACTCATTCTCCACTATCTCCTCGCAAGCACATCAAAACTTTCCACAAATTTAGAGAAGACAGTCTTTTGACACAGAGGTAAAAAAAACAAAACAAAAGCACAAATGTAACAAACTACCCTGTGTAACTGTAAAAGGTCTATGTTACAATTAACCCTATGGTTATTTGTGCCCTGCTCACCCTATGCGTTATTGGTGATTTTAAGATTATTACTAAAATGAGGTTTGTGTTTAATAACATGATGATTAGGGTTTTTTTTACTGTAAAAATAACATCTGATCAAGGGGAGGGGATGATTATTTTGAGAAACAACTCAGATAAGTAACTTAAACTTAAATAATTTAAGGAGCCACAAGGCTTCACTTTTGGAAGTTTGGGTTTGATCTATAAGCCATTTTTGAAGCGTGTTCAAAAAAAAATGTGGATACAACTTGGATTTCTAAACTTTGTTTCTGAATATAATCTCCTCACAGCAACAGGGCCGGATTTAGCCAGCCCCAGTAGGGGGTGCATGTAGAATATTGGGGGGGCGAGTGTGGGTGAGCTTCTCTGATTATCTATGCAAAGAAAACTATACTAACTATGCTGTCATCATATTAGTCCACCTATCCATATTTCTATCTTCTCCTTTGATCCATTTGATTTGTCTTATAGGTTTTATGTTTGATGCCCTACCCTCTGCATTTACCCGGGCTTGGGACCGGCACAAATAGCTTGTGCCCTTTTGAGGCTGCATTTATGTTTTTTTTTTTTTTTTTTAATTTTTACTTTTTAAATGTGTCTGTCTATCTATCTATCTATCTATCTATCTATCTATACTTTAATTTTTTTGTCTTTTATTTTATTTATATATTTTTTCATTTCTTTTTTTTTGTGTATTTTTTTGTCGATTTTATTTCTTAGTTCTGTACACAGCATGGCTTATAACAATCATTAAAGCATCAGTTGTCTGCTTTTCTGTGCAAAAAGACTAACAAATGCATCCATATCTAGGCCTGTGGTTATGCCCTTCTCCTGAGCCAGAATAACTAAATTTATTTTTCTTTCATGTAGCAATAGTGCGGCGGAAGGGAATAAGAACACGAGACAAAGTGGAGAAAGAGCTCTCGCATGATGCAGATGATATTCCAATCACAAGCTGAGGAAAGGCATTCTTATACCCGTGTAGATATTTGCAAATGGTGGAGAGGTCTACAAACTCTACATTGCCATCATCATCAGCCTTTTTAAATTCTTTTTACAGTCTTTTTGCATTTCAGTTTTCACAGACACTAGTCCATATCGCGATTTGAATTAAGTGACAGACCAACTTTTGATTTATTAATCCAAAAATCGACGAATTCCGTGGTATTCCGCGCTATAGTAAAGTCGGTTTTTATGAATGGAGTCCGCGATCCTGTCCGTGTTTTCGCTGAGGAGACATTGTAAACGCGCGATCATGTAGAGACAGAAATGACATGCCTTTGTGTAAATAAGATAAATAACATAAGGCTATTTAGTTTGTTTGTTTTATGAAATTCTGAATTTTGCATGCCTTTACGTTTGGGGGGGCAGTCACAGCATTTAGGGGGGCATTGCCCCACCTTGCCCATGCCTATGTCCGGGCCCGCACAGCAACATCATTTCTTTGTAAGTTGTAAATGATCTGTAAACTTTTTTATTTATTCTGTAATTATTATTTTTTTTTTCAGGATTTCGCAGATGTTGATAAAAAACATGATGATCTGGATGCACCCGACGGGTTCTTGCAGGCAAGGAGAATGCATATTATACATACACTATCAGAACAAATGGTCAAAATATGGACCTTCTGTCACAGGGGCAAAAGAACCTAAAATGTGCATATCAGTACTCCAGTATCCCAGACAACACTGTTTAGTTATAGACAATACATTGTATGTCACTTTAAACTCAATTTGTCTTGTCACTTTTATTTATTTAATAGACAATTAACACAAAGTGACATAGTGTTATATTGACACAGTGTGTTAAAATGTCATAAAAAAAAGTGTTTTTGTGTTATTAATTAACATATACTTTTTGACAATGTTGATGCTGCACTATAAGAAATTTGATCTAGCCTGTCAATGTGAAGTTATGTGGTTCTTTGCCAAATACCACACATCATCAGAGTTGTATTATCAAAATCTGAGACTTGTTTCAAAGAATATATAATATTTTGTACATTTGTATTTTTATCATAATTACACCAATACACAGTATAACCCCCACAGCTGCATCATTTCTTTAAAACCCGTAAATGATCAGGAATGGTTTTTATTTATTCTTTTAAACATTCTTCTTTTCAGGTTTTTGCAGATGCTGAAAGAGAAGATAATCTGAATGCACCTGATGGATCTTTGCAGGTGAGGAAATGCATGTTATATGTTTGTGTATGCATGAGTATCCACGCATATATTTTTTCCTAAAATTTGTAAAAAAAAAAAAAGTCCTAAAACTAGGAAAAAACTGTTGATTTCATATAACCTTATGTGTACTATCATGACAGAACTTGTATTTTATGTTTTGAGAATTGATTTCTTGACTTTGACTTTTAGCAACAAGCTGTAAAGGAATCAAGTATACCTCAGGGTTCAAGCATCCTACACAAAGTGGAAGTCAATGTGCAGGTAAGGATGCAATGCCATACAAACATTGATTTTTTTTGTTTTGCTTTCAGGTTTTAACTGATGTTTTAAAACTAAAACTGTTTTTTTATATGTGCGCTTCCATGAGGAACAGAAAACGACTGACTACCAAGAATCAAGTGATGATGGCATTGAGGACGTCCAACATGGCGAAGACATTGGAGAGAATGACATTTTGAGGAATGAATGCAATGTATCTCCTTCATGTTCAGTGTCAGAATACAGTGAGAAAGCACTACATGAAAAAAACAGAAAAGAGTGTGAGTTGCTGCTCCTAGCTCTTAAATCGAAACATGGTTTGACCGATGAAGCACTAGAAGACATATTTAAAGTCATAAATGCTATCACCGGTAAACACTCAGTGTCAACTACTAAACATCACTTCTACAAGAACATGACTGATTACTGTCTTAATGGAAACAAAAGATGAACAAGTAGGTTGCAGAATTTGTGGCAAACAATTTGATGCAAAGGAGCACATTAAATTGGGAAACTTTTTTATGGTTCTCCCTCTAGAAGCACAACTACGAAATATTATTGAACAACACAAGTTTTCACAGTTGAATGTCAGTAACAAGGTTAACGTAAATGCTCACTTAATTGATGATGTATGTGATGGTCTGCTCTATAAAAAGACCTTGAAAACCTTCACAACTATAAATGATTGCCCCAACTTTTCAATCACCTTCAGCTGTGATGGTACCTTTATTCAAATCTTCTTCACAGTCCATATGGCCCCTTTTGTGCACTTTAAATGAACTACCTCCCAATCTGAGATCGGACCATATAATGCTAACAGCGTTGTGGTTTGGAGCTAAAAAGCCCCTGATGAACCTCTATCTTGACCCATTTGTGAAGGAATGCACATATCTACATGAGCATGGCTTTGATTGGGTTACATCTGATGGTGTGCGTGGTACCAGCAAAGTATATGCTTTAATACTTGTAAGCGATTCTGTTGCCCGTCCACTCCTACAGAACTTTAAGCAGTTCAATGGGGAGTTTGGATGTTCTTTTTGCCTTCACAAAGGAACGCTTGTTGAACGTGGCCAGGGAAAGGCCAGGGTTTACCCATTTGAGGAAAATGTGGAACTTAGATGTCAAAGTCAGACTTTGGAGCTAGTTACAAGGGCTGTTGAGACAGGCACACCTTCAGTAGGTGTGAAGGGACCTTCGGTGTTGTCCCTTTTACCTGGATTTGATATAATTGAGGGATGTGTCCCTGACTACATGCACAGTGTCCTCCTTGGAGTTACAAGATCTATTACTTCACTATGGTGTAACTCTGAAAACCACCAATCTCCTTGGTACATTGGCAGGTCCATACCACAAACTGACCAACTACTGTTAAAGATAAAGCCCCCAAGTAATGTCTCCAGAACACCTCGATCCATAAAAGAAAGACGTTACTGGAAAGCCCATGAATGGGTGATGTGGCTACTTTACTACAGTATTTCCATTCTTAAGGGGATTCTACCTGAGAGATACCTTAATCATTGGCTGAAACTTGCGAGTGGCATTGCTTTGCTGCTTACCACATCGATTTCATCTCAGCAGCTTTTAGAAGCACAGGAACTTCTTCATCAGTTTGTAGCTGAGATGGAGCCCCTTTATGGTATAAGCAATGTCACCTACAATGTTCACCTCTGCCTCCATCTCTCAAGAAGTGTCCAGAATTGAGGGCCATTATGGGCCCATTCGGCATTTCAGTTTGAGGCCTATAACATGGAGCTCATAGAAATGGTCAAAAGCACCCAGTCTGTGCCCATCCAAATATGTAAAGTTTTCTGGTTGAAAAAAGCCCTTCCACTGTATGCCAGTCAAACACTGAAAAATTCCTCTTCAGAGTGCAGTGCTGTTCTCAGTCAGTTATTGAGGCGAAAACGAGAGCGAAAGCATGCAGTGAAGTGTTTCGGAGTTACAGCTTTTGGACCACCCAAGAGAAAAATGATGGCACATGATGACTACATTGCTTTGCATAGTGTTGGTGATTGGGTAGAGAAGCAGGTTGTAGACTATTACAATAGAGTGTTTGTCAACGGTGTGATTGTTCATTCCCAGGCCTACCGCCGTGCAAATACTAGGAACTCAAGTGTAGTTCGTGTAAAAACTGACAACACATTCTTTTCAATTAAGACATTCATGCAGACAGATGTTGGGAACGGCAGTGCTTTTTATGCTATTGGTCGCTTTTTTGAAGAGGGAAAGCACAGCTTTTCAGCTTGTGTTCAAAATCCGCTACACTTTTATCCAGTGAAGAAGGTGCTGCCTCACCTAACTGCTGTACATGCCTCAACAATTGAACAGAAATGCTTGTACATGCCTTTGGAACAGCACCGATGCGATTATATTATGACTTTTCTCAATGATTATGAAGTAACAGTTTAATGTCTGACATCAGTGACAATAATTTTTGCAGCTCTGCCAAGCTTTGTTAGAAGCACCCAAGTTTTTTTTTTTTTTCAGTGCTAGTGGAGAACCCAGGTTTACATAGATGCAACAGTGCAGTCAAGAGAAATGTTTAAATTAAATGTGGGGTCCCTAGATTTTTTTTTCTTTGCATGTGGAGACATATTAACTGTGATTCTGTATGTATCAGCATATGTAGTATATGAGTATGTATGTATATATTGTCTTATAGAAATGTATGATATTGTTGTATGGCTATTGATGATATGAAAAATAAATAAATGTATTGTTCAATTTGCTTAATAGAATTTGTGTAGTATTTTATTTGTTTTGAGCAAGTTAAGCTAAAGGTAAAAGGTACAAAGGTAAAATAAAAGAATGTAAAAAAAATAATAATTCATAAAAAAATTGTATTGTAAAATTCTAAAATGGGATGGAAATTAAATTAAATGTGGATTGTGTAGACTTATTAAAAGTTTAAGCTTTTCAAATAAGGAAAATATAAGGAATTAATAAAGGAAAACAAGCATGTAAAATGTATGTATGTTGTTTAAATAAATTGGCATATAAATTAAACATATATCAGTGACATATATGGTCATAATGTACATTTTTATATAAACAATTATCATATACATAGTATCAATGTATGTCAATATACTCATTTAATATGGAAAATTTATATATGTTATAAACTTATACCAACATATATCTAGAAATATGTATATATGTGACATCAATATATTGTATTATATTTAACATATATGACAGCGTTACTTGCGATATAGGGACATATATGTCATATATTACATTTCTGTATATGGTAGGCTAAGTATTTTACGTTTTTACATATTATTATAATTTTTAAACTTACTGTTCAACGAATTAAATATTCAAGATTAATGAAATTATCCCATATCATGTCCTTTCTGACTTTGATAGTGCGTTACTCATATCATTTTCATGCTAATTGAAAGTGAAAGTCATTGCCAGGATTAAAAGAATTTTCAATAATCAATAAATACAGGATATACAGTTTAAAGGTTGACTGTAGCCTATGCGTACTGTCTCATATGGTAGAAGTAGATAGGAAGTAACTATTTATTTATAATAAAAAGAATAAAACAATGTTTTGTGTTTCAGGTTCTCACTCTTTGTGGTTACCTTCAACATATATTCAAGGAAAAACGCAATTTCCTAAATTTGGTTGCACAACAACTCTGGATGACATCCCAGATGACACTGAGGTCTAATTTTGATATCAGAATGAAAAGAAAGCCTTTTATAACAAGTTCTGCTTAATATTATTTCTTTATTAAAAATAATATTGCGCCTAAACCAAGTCATGTGATCCAACTAACGTGTGTCAAGGTCAATACGTCTTTTAAGATATTTTGTTATTATTAAAAAATCAGTTACTTAAATTTAAACTTTTTTTTTTTGAAGAAGACCAATTCATGACTATCTCTCCCTTATTTTCCTTACACGTCTTACTGTTTATCAGACACTGGTTGTCTGTGAGCTGCTGGACCTTGACAAGCCTGGAAAGATGATTATTAAAGATGCTGCCGGTGGCTGGACCACAGATGAGCTGTGTTACTATAACAACAATTTTACTTACAATGTGACTGTAAATATCCCACAAGAACTGATCAAACCTCACCTATAGGAATTTAAGCAGGAATTTGCAATGATTTTTTACCCAGTTTGCATAACAACCCTCTGGAATTACCTTAAAAAGAGAGGAGGTTAGATGAATAGAAGGAGTAAGTCCTCAAGGACACATCTTAGTTTCCTACATTTCTATTACAAACTTTCCGGATGTTTAACAATCTGCAGGTTCATAAGTAAACCTAAATGTTATACAACCCCTTGTGTCATCTCTGGAACTTTATGTTGTGATGTTTACTGTTTCCTGTGCCTTTTGTAGTCAGTTTGTAGTTTTTCTATTAATCAGCCCATCTTTGTTCCCAAGTGTTCCTTGTTCCCCTATTAGCCCTCTGTATTTGTACCCGTGTTTTCAATTGTACTTCGTCAGTTGTTGTTTCTTGTCACTTTTGTTCTGGTTCTTTTCTGTTGTCCTGTTCCCACCCATGCTCTTGGTTTTGGTTTGCTTTTATTTATGTTTCACGTTTTTGTCCTTTTTGGTTCCCTGTTTCCTGCCATTTTGTTTTACCTTTTAAATTAAAAAATAGTACTGTTGAGCCACTACACTGTATTTACTTTTCTGACCTTTTGGTATACCCATGCATTTATAGATGTGACTGTTTTTATTTTAAAAACAGTAACGCCCAATATCAGGCTCATACCAGATGAGGAAGAGTCTGGAGATCAGTGCAGTGAAACACAAATACACCTGCTCTGCCACACACCTCAGCCTGGACAACAAACTGGACGTCATTTTGGGTAATGAGCTCAGATCAGAAAAGATCTGGTAAAGTCTTAATGATCTTAATCTAAATTCTTCCTTTTTTAGAAGATGAACTTTCCAGCTATCACACAGTTGTTCTGCTATCTGCTGGTGCTGTGCTGCTGTTGGTATGTGTGATTTTGGCAATGGCTATCTACATGAGAAGGCAAGCAGAAAGACAGAGAGGTAGGCCTAATTTTATGTTCTGGTATGCTTTCCTTCAAGGTTACTTTGAGATTTCTATTGAATTTTTTACACGATCACTTTGTGTATAATGGCTTATACTTTGAATTAGTCACAGTTTCCTGGAGCTTGATAAAATGAAAATACACCACTTTTGATACAAATGAACACTACTGTACTATCATCAGAATGGAATAACAACTATTCAGATTGGTGTATTTATTTTAAATAACATTTATGTCAATGTACAGATGCTGACAATGTTTTGTAATCTTCTGAAGACATCCATCCTATTTGCAAGGAGATCAAACTATCACATCTTCTGTTGTATCCAATGGAGATGTCACATATGATGGAATAATAATTTCATCATATATAATAAGTTGAGATCTAATTACACACTTATGTAGTATAAGATGGGAGTGAATAACAGTGAATTAAAAGCTTACTGTTTATCCTGTAAAGTGTAAAGGTGTAATATGTTTACAAGGTTCTTAAATCTTAAATTCTGGTGTCAATAATGTGCAAGGTGTAATATCATTTAGTAGTCTCATCCGCAGACGTCACGCACACGGAACGTTGCATATGGTACACATAACTGGAAACACTTCAGGAATGTCGAAGTCGTCGTCTGATTAGTTGAATTTGACTGGATTTCCGGGAGACACGAGTGTCACGTTTATTTTCGGTCTGCCGGGAAACAAAGCGCAGACTGATTTACTTGGCGTTTTGCTAAAATGTGCTTATGCAGATGCCATTGTTGTTATACACATATGCGACGTTTGCGAATAAATTACTGACTTACTGCTTGTTCTCCCTCTTCCTCTTCCTTTAACTTTCAATGCTGGTTATTTCAATGACTGACTTGTTGCATGCCAGTCTGTTGTTGTGGGGGCATTTCCACGCACCGAAACGTGATGCTGAACGAAACAAACTGTGATTGGTTGTTTGACATGGCGATCAAACGGTCTTATGGGCGGGCCTTGGCCAATGAAAGCTGCCATGAATTCCAGACTTTCAGCCGTCAGTCTGAAGGTCTGGCTACATGAGACTAATCATTTAGCAAAGCATTTGTATTCTACAGAACAATGTCTCTGATATTGGGTGTGACCAAAGACTATAGAATACCCAACACTTGTTACTCGTGTAGTTTTAAATGGGGAAAATCGTTGATAAGTAAAGTCAACGAGTCACTGCAGCTGCCGTTAGAAGTCCCAGGCATGTGCACTGGCTGATCTAACCTGAAAAAATAAGAGTTTTTTAAACGCTATTGGAGCACAAGGAACTATATATATGGGGCAGTTATTGTCGGATTTTTTTGGTGTTTTAAAATATGAAATATAATCATAAGTTTGGTGGACAGTTTTGGAGAATTTGATGTTTTCTCATTCAAAGAGATAGGAGCTGCACTTGCCTGCCCGAGAGGCATTTTAAAGATGGCCGCCGAGTGACATGACTTGCCTTAAAGGGACTTTGGTGTGACAAATATATGAAGAACATGGATGGACTTGTTAAAGGTGTGTATACTGGGTGTGGAATGGAGTGCACAACCTCCACTCCCTACCTTTTGGCGATGCAGGCCTACTCAGTCTGCGTAGGGCACCAGTTACCTGGGGGCACCAGCTAAGAGGCGCAGCTGTGATTGGTCCATTTGGTAATCTTTAGCATGATAAAAATATATCTGCAGTAGCTTCGCATCTATTTGTTTATATTATGTAACAACAATATTAGTTATAACATGACAGGGAAACTTAAAAGAAAACTTGCAGAATGATGTTACATTCTTACACGCCACTTATATATGAAGCCAAGTTAGCCAATAATATGTTGTGGCTATCATGCGCTACCAGCTGAGCTACATACCATATTCAAAATTATTCTCCATTTGACAACATTTATAATTATAGTTATAATATAAATAAAAGAACTTGAACTTTCATAATCATTATAGCTTAATATAATTAAGAGACTATGGGGAACTATATATGGAATATCTATGAAATCTTGGGAGGCTATACTACCCAGTCTGTAAAATTATAGAAAATTACCTTAAAAAGCGAGGAACTCAGTTAAAAAGAATCCTCATGTGTTTCTGGTAATTTTTTAAATTGGACAAAAAAAAAAAAAAAAAAAAAAATTAAATAAAATAATGCTGCTGTTCTTTTTAATATTAATTATTCAGGTCATCATCATAAAAGCTCTGTAAACACATTACCATTACATTCACATTAATAAAGATATTTGTTTAATGTTTTGTTCAGTTATTGAGGTGATATTCAATTGATCAATTTAATCAATTTAATCAATTTATCAGTTTAAAAGTGAGCAATCAGAGATCATGTTAACTGTCCCACAACAAAACTTGTTTGCACATTTATCTGTCTGAATTGAAAGTATTGCCTGATTGAGTATTACAAGTCAATATTAAGAATTACAATATGTGGTTTACTAAGACTGTCTGTATATTTTCAAAAAAAAAAACATCATATGGTGTCAATCTATGTCAATGTTGAGTAAGCAAAGCTGCTATCTGAACCGATTACATGTAGTCCCTTCTAGTGGTCGGATTCAGTCAATGTAAAGAATCTCTGGCTTATTTAGGAAATAAGCATTCAAATATAAATGTGCATGTATTTCTACGTATTGTAAATTTATTCATTTTCAAATATATATTTTTAGAGAAATAAACATAGTGATGATGCCAAGGACCCCATGACTTGACAGGGCTTGACTTTATACCAACTGTAATTCAATTATTTTTTAAATGGGGGCAAGTCACACCAAGTCACAGAGCATAAAAAACTAAATAAAAATCAAGCAAGTCAAGTCAAGTCCTGCTAAAGGACTTGTTAAAGGTGTGTTTACTGGGTGTGAAACGCAAGCACAACCTCCACTCCCTACCTGTAGGTGATGCAGGCCTACACAGTCTGCATAGGGCACCAGTTACCTGGGGGCACCAACTGAGAGGCACAGCTGTGAGTGGTCCGTTCAGTAATCTGTAACCTGGGGTTTTGGTTATGTTTCGTGTTCATGTTTTCATGTCTTTTATTTTGAAATTAGCCATGTTCCTTGTCTAGTCTTGCTTCCCTTTTCCTCTTGTATTCCTGCCATTGGTCCCTTAGTTCAATGAGTCATGTTCTCATTGGTTGTCTTAGTCATGTGCCCTGTTTTCATTGGTTGCTATGGTCTTGTTCCTTGTTTTCCATTGGTTGGTTCTTGTCATGTGTCCCTCTTTGTTTAGTATAAGTAGGCCTTATGTTTCAATTGTTTCTTGTCTCATATTAATGTTGTAGCCTGCTGTCTGGAGAGTGTCTGATTATATCAAGTCTGTTTCAAGTTAAGTTTCTGTCAAGTCTGTTCATACCAAGTCAAATCTGTGTCAAGTCATGTTTTCCTCTCGTGTATGCGATTTACTGCGCGCTCCAGCATCAGTGGTGCGCTCGTTTATTTTTGTCATTGATTTGCCATCATAGATATGCTGCATTCACGCCATGTCGTAATTCTGAGATGAAAACACGTGACATTCTACTCTATCTGAATAATGTGTTTCTATGGCAATGCTATCAACGCCAAAGCCCTCAATTGCTCCTGAACTTGTAATTACAACTTGTAAACTCAGAATGATCTGAGAGTTACGACTTAAACCAGTTACAGATGGACCACGTGACCGCCGTCAGGTTCATTTTGACTATACTGAGGTGCTACCTCTGAGTACGACAACATGGAACATGGGCCATCCCTAAGCCTGTTCACAAGATGGCCGCCACACCAGAGTCCCCAGCCAAGATGGCTGCCACGCCAGATTCCCCGGCCAAGATGGCTGCTATGCCAGAGTCCCCGGCCAAGATGGCCGCCACACCAGAGCCTGTCGCCAAAATGGCCGCCACGCCAGAGTCAAGCCAATCCACGGCCCCTATGCCAGAGCCACGCCATGTCTCGTCTGATCTGCCAGAGCCACGCCATGCCTCGTCTGATCTGCCAGAGCCACGCCATGCATCGTCTGATCTGCCAGAGCCACACCATTCCTCGTCTGATCTGCCAGAGCCACACCATGCCTCGTCTGATCTGCCAGAGCCACACCATGCCTCGTCTGATCTGCCAGAGCCACGCCATGCATCGTCTGATCTGCCAGAGCCACACCATTCCTCGTCTGATCTGCCAGAGCCACACCATGCCTCGTCTGATCTGCCAGAGCCACACCATGCCTCGTCTGATCTGCCAGAGCCACGCCATGCATCGTCTGATCTGCCAGAGCCACGCCATGCATCGTCTGATCTGCCAGAGCCACACCATTCCTCGTCTGACCTGCCAGAGCCACACCATGCCTCGTCTGATCCATGCTATGTCATGATTGCCACCCAGAGGTCCCTACACCCTCTAGCCTGGCTACACCCACAGAGCTTCACTGTCTGCCATTGCTCCACGGTCCAGGTCCACCTCTGCTCCATGATCCGGGTCTGCCATTGCTCCATGTCTTTTAATGAAAACATTAAAAGATAGTAAAGATGCAATTTTCCAGGCTGATAAGATTAGGAATTACACTTCCATTCTGGTGTAATATACACCAGTCTTGAAATAAACACTATTTACTGTTAAAAAACAACAGTTTTTTTTTCAGGTTCAGGACACTCTTTGTGGTTGCTTTCAACTTACATTCAAGGAAAAACACAATTTCATGTATTTAGTTAAACATCAATTTTGGATGACATAATTGTGGGACACTATAATTCAAAGATTTATTTTCTAAGAGGGAATACCACAAATGAAGATGATGTGATTAATTCAGAATACTTAAAGGGTATGAGTGATTACATGTATGGCTCCTTTTGTCATGATTTTGTGATTTTCACCACTTCCTGTTCAACTTATAATTTGTCAGCTAGCATCCAGCTTCATGTTCCTGGTCTTGTAATTCCTCTTTAATTATCCTCATTGATTTCCCCTGTCTCACTAAATGTATAAGCCTTTTTGCCAGATTGTCTCTTCTGCTCATAGGTGAACAGCCAGTTCCAGAATCTGATCCTTGAAGCCATTGTGAACTTGATCCTGCCTGGAATCTGTTTTTCTCTCTCTGCCTGAACCCCCATCAAGAGTCAGTAAGTTTGACTGTCTTTATCTGCTGCTCTGGAAGCTGGATTATCAGTTCATTATGGATCTGGATTTGAATTGAGGAATTAATGTTCTGGACTTGGCACTGGAAAAGAATAAAGGAACTTTGTGTTGTCGTCAGTACTGTTTGTTCTTTACTCTCCTATTACTCCTCAGTACACCTTATAGAACACTCTGGTAGACTCTTCTGTGTGGTACTGTTTCTCTGCCTGTCACGTGGTAGACTGGGATTCAATTCCCAAGCTAATCACCCCATAGATAGTATGTAGTAACACACATTCTTGTTTGAATCAATCATTATTGTCATTTAACATTTCTCTTGCAGAACAGTTGAATATTTACATGAATGCAATAATCTTTTATTATTATTAAAATGGCATGTTTTGATTCATTAAGTTAAAATTTTTCTTGAAAATGGCTTGTCTGATCAAAGAGGCTTCTCGCTCATTCTCCTCACAGGTATTAACGTCTATCAGTCACGGGTTGTCTGTGAGCTGCTGGACCTTGACAAGCCGGGAAAGATGCTTACTAAAGAAGCTGCACCACAGATGAGCTGTGTTACTTTAACAACATGTTTACTTACACTGTAACTGTGAATATTACACAAGACTTCAAGCAAAAATGTGAATTATTACCTAATTTGTATTAACTCAAGAACAACCTCAAAACAAGAGAAAAAGTAAACGGTTTTCAAGACCTAGTCTTACAACAAACTGTTGTAAAAAAATCTTACCCTAAATTCTGCCTTTTGTAGAAGATGAACTTTCCAGCTATCACACAGGTGTTCTGCTATCTGCTCTTGCTATCCTGCTGTTGGTACCTGTATGTGAGATTTTTGGCAATAGCAATAAAAATAGCATCTGCATAAAAAGGCAAACAGAAAGCCAGACAGGTAGGCCTAATTTGATGTTCTGGTATGCTTTTCTTCACTTTGATTCAAAATCAAACTTCTCATGTGTGATTGACTTTTTTGAAATTTGTGTTCTCAGTATAATGAATGTTTAGCATATTTAGGAAATAAGCATTAAATATAAATGTGCATGTATTTGTGTACTTTTTTTATATTACATACATTACATTTTAAAAGCTAAAGGGGTGTAAAGTTCAGTTCAGCTCTCATTGCATTAATGTCCTTTTGACTCCAAACCTTGAATATAAAATATATTATCTGTCCGGATCAACGACATTCCAGGCGACTACTGTAGCAGTTAAAAGGGTACAGAGTTTTTTTACTGCCATTACAACAGCACAGACTGTACTGGAGAATTGCAACCAGAATGGAAAGAATTATTTTCACTATCATCATTTTACTTCCAGTGATTGCACCAAAAGGTAGTACTTGTATTATTTGAAATATTTTATGAAATGTATGCAGACACTTAAGTCTACTTAAAATTAGCACAGAACACACAATCTTTTGTTAATACCATGCTTGCTGACTCCTTGCCTGGAGTGTTACTTACATTCAGATTAATGCATTTGGCAAATGCTTTTATCCAAAGCAATTTACATTGTATTATTGATATCACTTTATGCATACTCTGGGAATCAACCAATCACCTTTGCTTCTTAAAAGTTATAATGAAGAACACTGTTTAATTTTTTGACATATTTATATGTTAACTATTAGAAATGCAATTTGAATTGTAGCCAGTAACATTTTTATTGCCTGAGAATACAGTCACTTAAAATTCTAGCTTCATTATAAAGCTGACTCTTGCCTGAAAGGCTGGTGTTAATAACGGCAATGTGTTAAAACATTAGCAAAACATGTTGATTCTGCAAAACAATGATTCTAATGTTGGGTGTGACAAACATATAAAGAATGAGGATAGACAGGTTAAAGGTGTCAATATACAGGGCGTGCAACATAGAACCACTGCTCCCTATAGCCTAAATGGGCTAGTTTAAACTAACCCAGCTGGGATTTGTCTTTTTTGTAGTCTTTAGGATAAGAAAAATAATGTCACATGAACTACTCCAAGATTTATAAATTGCATATCCAAGCTCAGTTTTTCTTGAAACAGGTCCAAATCAGTAAATCCAAAAAATAAATAATTCCTAAAGACAAGGCAAAAGAATAATCCACAAATAGGCAAGGAAGAGTGCCCTCTAGTGGCTAAAGAGGGCACATCAGCTGGACACTATGACAAATAGGCCTACAGTCAAGCCCAAAATTATTCATACCCTTGGCAAATTCTGACTTAAAGTTACTTTTACTTTTAACCAGACTTACTTTTAACGTTGTCGTGCTGAAATGTCCACTGGTGACTACTGGTGGCCAAGTTTCTCTGCAGACTGCCTGATGTTGTTGTTAATAATTTTGATGTATTGCTCCTTTTTCATGGTGCCGTTTACTGTGATTAGGTTCCCTGGTCCACCGGCTGAAAAACACATTAGGTTCCCAACCACCATGTTTGACAGTGGGGATGGTGTTCTTAGGGTTGAAGGCTTCTCCTTTTTTACGCCAAATGAAGGCTACATCATTGTGGCCAAACAATTCAATTTTTGTTTCATCTGACCAGGGCCGGCCCAAGCCTTCGGGTGGCCCTAAGCAGAATTTTATTTGGGGGTCCCTCTGTGCCACCAAGATAACTAATTATTGTAAATCCTTTATTCGCACACTATAATTCTAACACACCCAAATAAATTGTATTCTTTTGTAGCTGTGTTTTTTTTTTTTACCATTTGTATTATATTTAATTGTAACAGTAGCAAAACCGGGATTAGACAGGTGTTAATTTGCACTTTAACATTCAAAGTCTTGCAGTACCAGTTGGCATACTTAATGTGGTGTACTGAAAAGTAGCAAAATAAACTAGTAGACAATGCTCTTACTGTAAACACTTTAACCACTTTAATTTATTTTTTTGCAACATGTAAAAAGTGCAATACAATCAACTACAAAGAAAATAAATAATAAAATATAAGGCTAACATTAACCATTTTACTTTTGGTCAGAAAATTTTGCAACATGTAAAAAGTGCAATACAATCAACTACAAATAAAATAAATTATATGATAAATAATGAAATATAAAGCTAAATACCAAAGAACTACAAATTAGTCAAATACAAACAGGGTATTTTTACGTAAAATATATATATGGCAGCAAGCCATCTGAACCCAGTGGTGTGCAGTGGCTGTGGATTGTCTGCCTTGAGATGTTGCCACCAGCAGAGCCCAGATTCATCAGGATGGTCTTGGTGTTGATCACTGGATTCCTTTTTTTTTTTTTTTTTTTTTTTTTACCTCTCACTATTCTCCTGGCCAGTACAGGTGTCACTTTTGGCTTCTGACCACGTCCTCTGAGATTTTTCACAGTGCGGAACGTCCTGTATCTTTTAATAATACTTTGCAATGTAGCCACTACACTGTAAAAAAATCAACTTGCGTTTTGTATTGCAAACTCTGTTTTTAAAGTTTATTCAACTACTTAACATTTAAAAAGTTGAGATAACTTAAAACAAATAGTTAAAATAGAAATTAAGGCCAATTTGTATGGCCAAATTAATATTTAAAGTTGGGACAACTAACAATTTTAAGTTTATTATTAGGATTGCCAACAAAGGATGATGAGCATGCGCAGTTTGATAACTTATATATATATATATATATATATATATATATATATCAGGGCTCGCAAAATTTCAAAATCTCTGGTAGCCCTTCGGGCAGGTACTCTTCAGATTTTGGTAGCCCAGAAATTAATTTAACTAGCCCAAATAAAAAAAAAAGACAATTTTCTTTTTAAATACAGAAAATCAGATAGGAGTCTAAATGTCAATCAAAAATGTTTTCAATACACAAATATAAACAAATATCAAGGAAGGAATTTTATTTCACTATTTAGTTTATCTGCAGAATTTTAAAATATCAATTTAAGGCAATTTCTTTATTTTGAAGAGATGCACAAGTAAAATGAACACAGTATGAGTGGGGTTGGACAATGTACAATATAATATTCAGTCATAAAATGATTTATAATTCAGATACAGGTTCACACAAAAACAAAATATCTTATACAATGGCATTTCAGCCTTTATAACAATTAAAATGGATAAATTAAGTATATAATTTATTATATGTATTCAAAACATAAATATTACTGTCTTAATTGTTTATATTTTTAGAAGGCACATTAACTTCTTTCATGTTAACTCTGTGTCACTTTAGGAGTGCTGAAATATTACGGTTTCCCTAGTAACGGCTTTATACAAAGCAGCATTAACACAGTTTTATCAGGCATGAAATTAAAATACCGATGATACATTTCTGAGGACAGTCGGTTCCCTTCAGATACATTCATATAAAGACATCCGTGCGGCGTTTTGACTTTGACACGTGCAGTGCGTATAATTTTATTCAATGACATCATTGCAGGGACATCGGGCTAGCGATTTTGAGAGCCACCTTTTTAATTTTTCCCGCTTCATTTTGGAGTTGCCTCAGCGCCCATTTTTTTCTGACATGCTGTGATTCAGGTATTCAGGTAAGTTATTTATACGCATATCAATTTATTATAGGACTTAAATGAAGCCTGTAATCCAATATGGGCTGTACAACTCTATGGTTGGTCAGATTAGTATTTACCTTCCTCTTCGAATTGCCTCAGGCACTGTTTATTCCGTCATTGTGAAATGTGTGAACACAACTGTAAGTATGGTTTATGTGTATCAATTTACGATATGATTTAAAGGAAATTTGTTTACAGTATCCAGTTCTGTACAACATAAAGTTAGGTGGAGTCAAGTTAGTCAGTTACATTTCCCTGCCTGGACTGCACCAATTTTTAAATAACCGACAGTGCAATCGCTCCGGTAACGTTAGGTGCTTTTCGATATAAAATATTTTACCATAAGGCTTTAATTAAGTTTATTTTATTGTGCTGTGTAACTTACACGGTATTTCCTATTCCTATTTCCTATTTTAAGTTGCCTCAGGCGGCGCGGCGACCATTAGTCAGTCAAAGTGACTAACGTTACTCCGGTAATGTTGTTTTCTGTGTAACTATCATTTTACGATATGATTTGAATAAAATTTGTTCGCAATAAGCACTTTTGTACAACGTAGGTGTGTTTTTGTACAAACGCAGGTGGCTGCAGAGTTGGGTCTTTCTCTTGAACTTCGAGTTGGTTTACGTTAGGCCGCGCCCGTTTAGTCTGTCAGCGTGATCATACGGTAACTTAAGTGTTTTCTGTGTAACGTTAGCTCTCATTTTAATATATGATTTGAATAAAATTTGTTCGCAATAAGCACTTTTGTACAACATAAGTGTGTTTTTGTACATAAACGTATAGGTGGCTGCAACGTTGGTCATATTTCTCTTGGAGTTGGTTTAGGACGCACCCGTTTAGTCTGTCAGCGTGATCATACGGTAAGTGTTTTCTGTCTAACTATCATTTTAAGATATGATTTGAATAATTTTTGTTCGCAAAAAGCACTTGTACAACTTAGGTGTGTTTTTGTACATAAACGCATAGGTGGCTGCAACGTTGGTCATATTTCTCTTGGACTTCCAGTTGGTTTAGGGCGCACCCGTTTAGTCTGTCAGCGTGATCATACGGTAAGTGTTTTCTGTCTAACTATCATTTTAAGATATATTTTGAATAAAATTTGTTCACAATAAGCACTTGTACAACTTAGGTGTGTTTTTCTACAAAGTACAAAGACAGGTGGCTGCAGAGTTGGTCATATTTCTCTTGGAGTTGGTTTAGGACGCACCCGTTTAGTCTGTCAGCGTGATCAAACGGTAAGTGTTTTCTGTCTAACTATCATTTTAAGATATGATTTGAATAAAATTTGTTCACAATAAGCACTTGTACAACTTAGGTGTGTTTTTCTACAAAGTACAAAGACAGGTGGCTGCAGAGTTGGTCATATTTCTCTTGGAGTTGGTTTAGGACGCACCCGTGTAGTCTGTCAGCGTGATCATACGGTAAGTGTTTTCTGTCTAACTATCATTTTAAGATATGATTTGAATAAAATTTGTTTGCAATATGCACTTGTACAACTTAGGTGTGTTTTTGTACAAACGCATCGTTAGGTGGCTGCAGAGTTGGTCATATTTCTCTTGGACATCGAGTTGGTTTAGGACGCACCCGTGTAGTCTGTCAGCGTGATCAAACGGTAAGTGTTTTCTGTCTAACTATCATTTTACGATATGAATTGAATACAATTTGTTCGCAATAAGCACTTGTACAACTTAGGTGTGTTTTTGTAAAAACGCATAGGTGGTTGCAAGTTGGTCATATTTCTCGTTTGTAATATGTACTTCTGTAACTGCGTAGGTGGCTCCAAGTTTGTCAGTACGACTTCTACTTCATCTTCGAGCTGCCCTAAGTCATACGGTGCCAGTTGTTTCCCAGAGTTCGTCTGAATCATGCCTTAGGTAAGTACTGTTCTATGTGTTTTAATTTTGTATTTATTTTGTACAATTGTGTAGGTACCTTTTGAGTTTTATTTGTATTGATTTCAAAAAAATTAAAACAAATGTAATACAAGTTAAAGGAGAGCTCCACTTCCAGAACATAAATTTACAGATAATTTACTCGTTGTCATCCGAGATGTTCATGTCTTTTTTTTAGTCGATAAGAAATTGTTTCTTGAGGAAAAACATTTCAGAAATTTTCTCTGTATAATGAATATGTATGGTGCCCAAAGTTTGAACTTCCAAAATACAGTTTAAATGCAGCTTCAAAGTGCTCTATGCACTTAACTAGCAAAATGATGAATAATTTTCTAAACAAATTGACAATTTGTATACTTTTTTAAATCTAAAACACTCGTCTAAATCTGCACAAACTGTTTTTTTTTTCTGGTTCAATATGGTCAATACAGTTACAGTAATATACAGGGTATATTATAAATGTCGGTCTCATTTTCTTCTACATCAAAATCATCCTGCTTTGCACCATTTTTTGTAAAGGGTATTTGATCTACTTTGTATGTTCACTTTGTAAACACTAGGGCCGTACTTCTGCGGTGATTTAGGAAGATTTTGAATTTGGGGGAAGAAGTAGTTTTTCGACATAGCCTAACTGTATTGGCCTCACTGTAGTTCACGCAGACATGGACAAGACAAGTGTTTGAGGATCATTAAAAATATATAAATTGTAAATTTGTTTTAATAAATTACTCGTTTTGCTAGATGAGATCGTTCTTTGTCATTTTTTTTTTTTGTTCTGGAAATAGACTTCTAATTTAAGCTTGTGTGTTTTTGTCAAATATGTATTTTCTTCATTTAAATTTGTTTCCATTTATGTGCTTGTTCAGTGCTAAGTATTTGTGTAGCTTATGATTGCATGTTTTATTGTGTGTGTGTCCTTGCTTGCTTTATGATTCTTTTCTTTTTTATAATGTTCTCTAGCAATAAACTCATGTATAGCTTGTGTGGAAAATATCTTCATATGTTGTTGCCCAAAAAATTAATTCTACAAATGTAATGTTTATTTTTGTTTTCTCATTAAGGTGATGGAGTGCAAGATATGCAAATTTGAACACCCTACTCAGGAGGTCCTTTTAAAACATTACCGATTGCGCCACTACCAGGGAAGAAACAGCCAACTCCCCTGCCTATACACGATTACATCTGCTCCTTTAAAACCACTGGAGCGTTGAAGTCTCACCTTTTAAGATCTCACAAGCACTCATCTTCAAGTCAGAGTCACTTAACATTTAATTGTATTTAATTTGTTGTCCTAAATGTCAATGTAAATTGGTTTTCCTTTTGTTCTATCTAGTTGTATTTTATAATGCTGTTTTTGGAGTGAAATGTTAGACCTGGAGTTTTATATTTAACAAGTTTCATCTAGTTACACTTTGTGTAAAAAATTTGATTTTGTAGTAAATTTCTCTGGACTTGAAATGCTCAATCATCAAATGTGTTTTATACAATATTTGGACTTGTATGGACTTTAAAAGGTTGTATCATCTAACAGATGCATCAAACTGCACTTTTACTACCATTGCGATAAAATGAAATTTTGAATTTTTTTCAATTTGCTGTTTCACAATGAAATAATATTGATGCAAAAAATTTGTGATTCTGTACAATGTCAATTTAATGTTTAATAAATTGATTCACTACTGCATTGACAATTCTGTGCTGAATTTAAAACTCAAATCAAGTAAAATCTAAAAAGTTGAGAGAACTCAAATCTTCTGAAGCCGGTTGCCTTAAACTTTTGTGTTTTCTCAACTTTCGATTGTTTGCAGTTACTTAAACTATCAGGTTTTGTAAACTTAAAGTTTTAAATTATTAGGACTCCTTATTTCTAGTCGACTGAACATACAATTGGAAGTTTAACTAAAATTTTTCAACTTAATATATTATGTTGATTAAACATGCACACAAGTTTGTACAACTAACTGACCTTTAAGTTGAGTAAACTCAAAAATGTCCTGAAGTTTGTTGCCTTAAAATTTTAAGTTTTCTCAACTTCTGATTTTTTACAGTGTAGAACTTCAAAACATTTAGATATGGTCTTATATCTCTTTCCTGACTTGTGAGCTGCCACAATGCACAGCCGCAGGAGAGCAGAGAGCTTCTGTTTTTCACCTGCTGAGTTGATTAAAACAGCTGTTCCCAATGAATCAGGATAATTAGGATGCTTTAAAACATCTTGGACTATTTGGAATGGTATAGAACTTTGGATTTTCCCATAGACTGTGAAAGTTTGCAAAGGGTATGAATAATTTTGGACATGCAACTTTTTGTTTAAATGTAAATAAAAACTGAGAAATATTTTTCCTCTCTTGGTTTAATTGCTAAAAATAATATCTGTAATTTTTCACAGGTTCCCATTCTTTATGGGTGCTTATAACTCATATTCAAGGAGAAACACCATTTCCTGCATTTAGTGGCATATTCATGTTGGATGACATCATAGTAGGTTATTATAATTCAGAAACAAAGATCTGTGTCGTTAGAGGAAATACTACAAGTGAAGATGATGTGGCAGATCCAGATCACCTCAATACCATAAGTGATAATGTGCTTACTCATATTACAATGAGATCAAAATATCTGAGGTTGGACAACCACACAGAAAGTAAGTTCATCTGATTCAATTATGAATGTCTTTAAGTCAGATATTGCATGAGTGGAATATAAAGTCAAGTTAAGTAAGATAAAAGTAAAAAAAAAAAATCTCATGTAACTGTAATGTTTCAAAGTTATAGCGCCACCAACTGGCACCAGGAAGCATGTCATTTTCAAATTGCTTTAAAATCAGCCTCTTAATGTTACTCAATTTGCTTAAAACTTTTTTTTCTTTTTTACCTAACAGCTCATGCAGTTTTTCAGATAATGAGTAACTGTGAACAGGATTACAATGAGACACCTGGACAAATGATCACCAAGACTGCTTTTAGAGGTTCTGCTCTTGATGAGCTCAGATATTTTGATGGCGATTTCACATATCAGAGTTCTTCTAATTACACCGCAATGGAAATAAAACCATATGTAGAACTATCTATGTGGCATGTTGAGATGTTATACTACCCAGCCTGTATAAAAATTATGAATAATTATTTTAAAAAGAGAGGAACTCAGGTAAACAGAAAAGGTACTGGTTTTAAATTACCAGGTTACATTAGATTGTACAGTATGACACTATAATAACATACAAAACCCATACATGTTTCTATTTAACTTGTGATATATTTTCTTTCTCCCCCTTCCATACCAAGTGAAACCGCAAGTCAGACTCATTCAGAAAGCCTCCTCAGATTCTGGAGGGTCTCGTGTGATTTGTTTGGCAACAGGATTTTACCCTTGTCACATCAACCTGACCCTGTTGAGAGATGGGCAGCCTGTAGCTGATCATGAGATCACTGGAGGAGATCTGCTGCCCAATGGTGACGGGACGTACCAGACGAGGAAGAGTCTGGAGATCCGTACTGCAGACAAACACAAATACACCTGCTCTGCCACACACCTCAGTCTGGACAACAAACTGGATGTCACTTTGGGTAATGATGTGTGACAACACTAAAAATATCAGAGAAAATATCAGTGTGTTTTTCTAAACTGTTTGTGAAAATATTTGTTTCAGAATTTGATCCTGATGAACCTTTTATTTCAGTGATCCCCTCAGTGCTGATAGTTTTGTCTTTGGCTTTGGCATTTGGAATTGTAGCCGTCATATATAAATGCAGTAAGAGACAAGCAGGTATGACAAGAACTGAAATAAATGATATATTGTGTCCAAAGGGTCCAGTCTAAATGTGACGCTTAAAGTGAGTTTTGCAAGTCAGAGACCCAGTGAGTCAATGTATAGAAAAAAAAATGTAGAAACCAGTTTTTCTTTAAAATATACTATTTAAATACGCTGCTTAGGCTTCTGGAGTCATTTTTGTGAGGAAAATTTTAACTAAATCTGAAAACCGGAAGTGCCCCAACGAGAGGGATAGGAAAGCAATGGCAATGACAGTTGGGACACCGAGGAAATGTTTAAGGATTATTCTAATTATAATTAAAGTTTATCCATGCCATTGATCCTCCTGGTGATCACAAACTCGACTATGAATTAACTATACTAAGAGGTCTTTTGTGTTTGTGAAAAGTGAGAATTGCTTTTAATTCCTTTCACTTCAAAATAATTAAATATACTTTTATTATGCAGATGTTGTCATTTATGACAACATTTAACTGCCCTTAATAATTCTTACTTCTGCCTATAGCTTCATCAAAAAGTGATTATTCTGCTTCTTCTAGTGAGTACTTTGCTTTTACACTTAATAGAGATAATGAAATTTTAATTAGTTAATAAAATATTAAAATCACATGAAATGATTAATTTATTTTTCAGCATCTGAAGAGAGTATGGAACAAGCATTTTGATGGTCCTGATGAAGGTGTCGCATCGGAAATCAGCACAACATTTTTTAAAACTGGTTTACAGTAAATAATTTACATTTTTGATGTGTAAATTGGTAAAAAATAAAATCCTTGTTTTTGTTCTAAAATAATTCATTGTCCAGTGCCACTATTCTTTTTTTTTTTTTTTGTCATTTCAATTCAGCGGTTATTTATTATTGCCAAAGATTATGAGGTTATTTTGCAGATTGTTTTAAAATTGTAATCGCAAATGTCTGCATAATCTCTGTACTATTGGGACTGTATGACAGAAATTTTTATTTTAATTCTTGATTTAAGATTTGAAGATCTATTTCCTATAAGTGAAACTTGCTTACTACAGTTAAGAAAGGATTCTGAGTTAGGATGCTTATGCAATACAACCCAGGATATCTTGTCTTACAATTTGTAGATGTCTTAACGTTGTGGTTGTTTTGCTTGGATTCCCGGATTAATTTATTAAAGTACTTTGTTTATTTTATACTCTTGCTCCTTGTGTTTCCCTCTGGCTCCTCATCCCCAGCAACCCGTCACAGAAGACAGGACTAAAAAAATGACGGCTGAGGAAAAGTTATGGAGTTTGCGGCAGGGCGGTCGGAGGTGAGCTGGCCCGACGCCTCTCTCAATGTCGTGTTTCCGTTGGGACTGGATGGGGAGACTATAATTGACTGTGTATGATTTACCCTTGATCGAGCTTATCAATCTCATTCTTTATTTAAACGGCTCTAAATTCGAGGTTGAAGAAATAAAAAGAAACTGTAAGTCTCATCATCCAGTCCTCTCTAGAGCACGCCACATCACACCAGCTCATATACCGCCGGCCACCACCCAACACTCAAGCTTGCCGACCACCACTCAACACTCAAGCCCACCAGCTGCCGCCCAGCCTTCAAGCCCGCCGGCCACCACCCAACACTCAAGCTTGCCGACCGCCACTCAACACTCAAGCCCACCAGCTGCCGCCCAGCCTTCAAGCCCGCCGGCCACTGCCCAACGCTCAAGTCCGGCGCTCAGTACAGCAGGTCTCGGCCAAGATGGCGGCCTTGACCTCACCTTTAAACCCCTAAATTCCCCCAAGAATTTTTTTTTTGCTGAGGCCAAGGCCATGGAGGCTGATCTGCCATGGTATCCTGAATTGTCTACTCTACCTTGGCCCCCTGAACTGTCTAACCCGCTATGGCCTCCTGAGCTCCTTGATCTGCCATGGCCCCCGGAGCTCCCTGACCCGCCATAGTCTCTTGAACTTTCTATCCCACAATTGCTCCCTGAGCTCCCTGATCCGCCCTCCAGGCCTTTCTTGTCTCCAGTGTTCCTGTACTGTATCAGCCATCAGAGTTGTTCCAGAGTTTCATTTGTCCTGCCTTATCGTTGCTATATGTGGTTGTTTTGCTTGGATTCCCGGTTTGATTTATTAAAGTACTTTGTTTATTTTGTACTCTTGTTCCTCGTGTTTCCCTCTGGCTCCTCACCTCCAGCAACCCGTAACAGATTTGGGTCTGTAATTATTTAATGTAACATGCTAAATGTGTCTCAGTTTTTGCTTATGGCAAGTCTATGATCACGGGCATCATAGCATTTATAAATGCAATAAATAAACTACAGAAATAAATATAATGTATATGCTTTAATTTCTAATAATTGAATAATAGCATTAATGTGTAAATTTGAATGCTCATTCCTTTTAGAGAATTGAAACTGAACTGCCCTTTTGTTATAAAAAAAAATTGGTTATTAAGACACTTCATTACAAAAATGTGATCAATTTGAGTATTGAGAAGCAACCTACACGAACCAATAAACAGTTTAAGTAGCATTTTTAAAATTCTTTTACAAGTAGCCTATTTATGAGCTCAAATCAAAATTCTTACAGATTGTATGTTAAAGTTTATCATTATTTCAATAATGTACCTAAATGAAGCCCAATTTGTCTATTTTCTTTCAGGTTCTCACACTTTGAGGGTGTTTGCAACTTACATTACAGAAAAAAGAGCATTTAGTGCTTCAGTTATGTTGGATGACATCACTGTAGGATATTATAGTTCAGAAACAAAGATCTATGTTGCAAGAGGAAATACTACAAATGAAGACGATATTGTAGACCCAAATAGCCTCAGGTCTGTAGGTAATAATGTACTTGCTCATTTTACAGAAAGATCAAATCGCCTGAGACCTGTCAACGACACAGAACGTCTAGGTTACGAAGGTAACCCTCGTTCCCTGAAGGAGGGAACGGAGACGTTACATTGGGATCTCGCTTGAGAGACCGATCACCTCTGAGCCTTATTAAAAAGGCCAATTGAAAATTGGCGAGTGGACGTGCGCGCCGGCCACGCCCCCGTACATACGGGTATATAAGACGGCTGCGCGCACCACTCAGTCAGGCTTTTGCTGAAGAGCCGGGAGAGCCCGGCGTCAGCGCGACGCCAGGGGCGTGGCAGGGGAATGTAACGTCTCCGTTCCCTCCTTCGGGGAACGAGGGTTACCTTCGTAACCTAGACGTTACCCCTTCAGTCGAATCACTTCGACGTTACATTGGGAACTTAGACCCATGGAAAAGGCCACGACCCTGACGTCGCGTTACGCACAACGCCACGTGCCGGCAGGTCTTCCCAGACGTGTCCGCAGGCGGTCATTGAAACGTAACCTTCCCAACGCCCGAGGCCCCTTTTTATAAGGGGGGCCTGCAGGGATGCCAGTTGTACTGAAGCATGGGTTGGAGGGGCGGAGCACATGGAATTTGTGCATGTGGAAATGAGAATAATTCAATATATCCATAAGGCTTCTTAGGGATACACGAGGGAAACAGTGGTCTCCTCCGCTGGAAATATTGAAAGTATAGCCACAACCTGCGGGGCGAAGGAGACCCAGGCAGGATCACAGCCAAGGACTACTCCGCATCTAGCCCTGACTGCGGGGCATGGAGGACACCAGCCGTCCTCCCGCTCGCCTGAAGTCTTATGTTAAGACACGGGAGGATACGGCCTCTGCGCGGAGGTTGTAGAACCTAGCGAAGGTATTAGGTGTCGCCCAGCCCGCAGCTCTACAGATATCTGCTAGTGAGGCCCCATGAGCCAACGCATAGGATGAAGCAGCACTCTTAGTGGAGTGGGCATGAAACCTAAGGGGTATGGCTCTCCCTGATATAGATAAGAGAGGGAGATGGCATCTACCACCCAATGAGCCACCTCAGTTTGGGGACAGCATTCCCTTTCTGCTGAACCCCAAGCAGATAAGCTGCTCGGTGCGGCTGAAGTGCCGAGTGATTTCATTTTCACATAGACACAACGTCGCAAGGCTGGGTCTGCCTCCTCCAGGGCAGAGCTTGCAGGTTCACCACCTGATCGCGGAAAGGCGTGGCGGGGAACCTTGGGCACAATAGCCGGGCCGGGGTCTCAGGTAGTAACGTGAGAGTCGCCGGGCCCGAATTTCTCGACACGCTTTGCTGGCAAGGAAAGCTTGTAGGTCTCCAACCCTCTTAATAGGAGCCAGGGCAGTCAGGAGCGCCGTCTAAATGACAGGACTCGACTGAGGCCCAAGGCTCCAACGGAGCGACCCGCGGCCTGAAAAGGCGACGGGGAGATCCAAGAGATATGAGATGCGGTCTGAGCACCTCTGGGGAACCTTAGTTTGCTTAGTGGAAGCCAGGGCAGTCAGGAGCGTTTTACTCGCTCGACTGAGGCCCGAGGCTCCAAAGGAGCGCCCCGCGGGGGGGGGGTCCCAAGAGGTTATGAGGTGCGGTCTGGGCACCTCTGAGGGACCTCACGACCAGTGGGTGCTTACCTACTTTGCTTCATCTACTGCATGTGATATGCGGCGGCATATATTCTGAGAGTTGAGGGGACAGCCTGCGCTCCAACTCTCCTGCAGGAAAGGAAGCACTACTGCAATCGTGTATCTCTGTGCCTCTCAGCGAGAGGAATGCCAGCAAATAGACCTCATCTCAGTGCATAAGCCTGCCTTTGTCAAGGGAGCTCAGAAACGAGTGATAGTTTGTATCACGGCCTGGAAAGGCCGGAGAGGTCTACGGTGTCAAGCCGTGCCCTTACAGGGAGGGACTGCCGCGAGGGGATGGTTACTAAGACCTAAGTCCGGGTGGGCCATCCTTGTAGCGCAACCTACAGACTTACTCCTCGTCCTCCCTGGACTCGCACAGAATCTGTGCAAGGAGGCTCACTGGGGAAGGGCGTACTTGGGCCCCGGAGGTCAGCTGTGTGCCAGTGTTACTCTGGCAATGGGAGGAATCGGAAGGGCGAGCGGATGTGGCTGGGCCTGCCGATATAACTCCAACTAGCTGCGTCACGGGGTGGAGTCACCATTCTGCAGGTGGGTGGACTGCCGTGGGAGCCGGCCGGCTGCACGGTTGAGTTTCCCTGCTTCAAATGAATGGCAAGTAGCAAAATCTGCCACGTTGTACTCCATGGGAGCAGATGGGGAGGAGCTGTAAGCCTCTGTTGTACATGGCAACCCAACCCGTGGTAAGCCACGGGGTGACTTGTCGGCAATACTGTGGGAAAACGCCAGTCCGGAGTGAGCCGAGATGCCATGCCCATCATGGGACTCGATCGTGCTGAGCGGTCTCACATGAACAAGCTTAGCGGCAAGCGGCTAGAGCTGTCATGTGCCCCAGGAGCCTCTAATTTTGAGAGGACCGCTGAATTGTGCCTGATTAACTCAGGGACTACAGCACTGACTGCGCGCTCTTGGTATTTTAGCAAGGCGGGCCGTCTTGTGGACCGAGTCGGGCTCCCGACCAAGGAAAGGATTCCCTCGGTTGGCCTGAAGGACCGGATGGCGGGGTGCCGAAGCACCAGGTCCCTGTATTCGCACAACGGAACTCACGAGTGGGCTGGTAAAGCACCAGTCGAAGAGACGGTTGAAGACGCGAATACCTGTCTGCCGAAGAGGGGACAGGGGAACTCCCATGGCCTAAAGAAAGCAGGAAGACAGGGACCGGCCAAACGGAAGCACCTCGCACTGAAGTACTCGACCCCCGGGGCAGACCACCGAAGGGGTGTACGTCGGGGGATCGAGACGCAACAGGAGGTGACCTTCAGGCAGATGGCTGCAACCTAGCCCTGGAGACGGAAACATACTTGTATGTGCGTCGTCGTGAGCATGTGTGCCGACAGCCTAAGAACGGACCGGAACAGAGCTCCATCCAGGGCGGATGTTAACCCACCACTCTAACCGGACACGTGAAGCTGGGACTCTTATCAAATCCTGACCTCGTCCCGGCTGGAGGGACAGGCTAGACCGCGTCCTTCGCCAGTAGGAACGTGACCTCCGCAAGCAGAAGAGAGGCACGCCTGCCGAATAAAGAATGTAAGGGGTACCTCTGAGTCTGGGCGGACGCCTGGGCCGGGCCGTACCGTCCGTATCAACCAGTGTAGTGGTATCAAGGGAACGTTGACCGACGTGACCGTGGTGGGGCAGCCTAGGGAAGACAGGGAAGGAGACAAAACCCAGAAGGATAAACGTCCTGAAGAAGTGTCTGACTGCACTAAGCAGCGCTTACCTTCTTCCCTGGTTCCCGCGCTGGCGACATCCGGTCCCGAGTCTGGTTCCGAGGAGTGGAAGTGCTGCTCAGGAAGGAAACTCGGGGCCGGGACCCCGGAGGCGGTGTCTTTCTCTGTGATTTCAATGGAGGGCTAGGTCCCGCTTCCAGCGGTAGTGCCGACAGTGTAGCTCTCTCCACCTCCGGGGTGCTCGCATCAGGGACGCTTCGAAGCTCGCCCTGAGAGGTGAGCGGCGTCCCACTCCCACGGGCAGCTCTACGTCGGCTGTGAGCCTGGATCGTGTGGCTCAGCAGGGGACGGAGCTGCGGGAGGACGCCCTTGGCGACGGTCAGGCGGAGGCGAGCCCAGGCGGCGAGATGGTAACTTCGCGGCGGGGCAGGATATGTTGGATGGCCTCCGTCTGCCTCTGGACCGTTGGAGCGCTGAGGAGACGCCCAGCCCGAATGACGGGGAGGCGAACTGCTCTGGCATCTCGATGGGGTATGCTGATGGCGGAGGATCGCAGGCTTTGCGGAACGTTCGACGCCGCTGAGCAAAACCCTTCATGGTGTCGCCGAATAGGCCGCTCTGGAGAAGGGAGAGTCAAGAAAGCGAACTTTGTTGGGCTCTGCCATCTGAGCCAGAGTCAGCCATAGGTAGCGTTCTTGGACCACGCAGGTGGACATCACCTGACCAAAGGGACGCGCCGCGACTTCAATGGCCCGAAGGGCGAAGTTAGTGGCGGCACGGAGTTCTTCAATACCCCCTGGTCTGGACCACTCTCATGCAGGCCTTTAAGTGCCTGCGCCTGGTACATTTGCAGTGTTGCCATGGCATAAAGGGCGGTGGCAGTGTGTCGGCGGCACGGGGGGCTCAGCCGATGAGGGCGGAAGAAAATTTGCACACCCTGGAAGGGGGACGCGGAGGGCCCCGCCAGGCGGCTGCGCCCCATGGGCAAACGTGCACCGCGACGGCGCGCTCGACCCGGGGGACCGCCACGCACCCCTTGGCTGCCGCGCCATAGAGAGTGGCGAGGGGAGCGGAGCTGGAGCGCGCTTCAAATGGATAGGGAGCGCGCCATAGATTTTATCAGCTCCTCATGCATGTCCGGTCAGAACGGGACCGGGGGGGAGCGTGGCGCTACCGCCGGTGCCCCCCCCAGGAACCAGTCGTCCAACCTAGAAGGATCGGCCGGAGGCCCCTGAGGAACCTCCAAACCGATCCCCCCCGGCCGCCCCGGAGAAGCATAGCCGACAGTTCGACATCAACATCCGGAGGGGCAGCGACCACGGGTGGGCGCCGCGCCGCGGGAGAGATGTGTTACCGTCTGACTCTCCCTCTGATGCTGTGACAGACATCTCATCCTCTGCAGGAGCACCGAAGGAGACGCTCAGCCCGCCAGGCGGGGAAGCGTACTGCTGCGGAGACTCAACGGGACCACGCTGAGATAGAGAGGTCCACAGGGCTTTTTGAGCCGGCGGAACGCTGTCTATCGTAATTTGAATGTCCCCCCCCGCGCCCTACCGTGGTGGCCGAAGAGCATAGGCGGCTCAACGGCTGACCACGGGAGGGAGGCGGGGGGAGCCAGCTCGCAAACGAGCGGCGGGACTTCAGCGTGGTCATGGTCTTGCTTTCACCGCATGAACCATTCATGAGCGCCACCCCAGCGTGCTCAAAGCCTAAACACGTGAGGCGCTCATGTCCGTTCGCTGAGGAGAGGAAACTAACACACCCAGAAACGCACGGCCGAAAAGACATCCTGAAAAGAACGTCTAAAACGGCCGCTAGAAATTGCTCTTTTGTGATCCCGGTTTGCCCAGGGAGGGGCCGCGGGGCAACGGTGCACTCGCCGGGGCTGCTCGCTGGAATGCAAAAAGGCTTTATATGGCCGTGAAAACGGCCGCCCGCGGGATCGCGCTGGCAGCTGCCAAACAATGCTCTTTCTGTGAAACACTCTTTTAGTTATGGCAGCGCAGCAGCAGGAGGGAGCATGAACTCTGAAGAACTCTTATCAGCTGTTTAGAGGCTCGACACATCGGCTCTGAAAGCAAAAGTCTGACTGAGTGGTGCGCGCAGCCGTCTTATATACCCGTATGTACGGGGGCGTGGCCGGCGCGCACGTCACCTCGCCAATTTTCAATTGGCCTTTTTAATAAGGCTCAGAGGTGATCGGTCTCTCAAGCGAGATCCCAATGTAACGTCGAAGTGATTCGACTGAAGGGGTAAAGTAAGTTCAGTTCAGTGATTTAATTAGATATTGCATTAATAATTTGTCACTGCATGGTTGTGTATGACATTTATGAATGAAAGATATGTAATTACATGAAGATACATGAAAATTATGTTAAGTAAAAAGGGTTTGGTTTTGTAACAGATACATTGTTAGTTTATGATAGATGTGATAAGATAATTTGGCTCTGATTCACACTCAAATTTTTTTTTGTCTTCTTCTATGGTGTCTGAGGCAATCTAACATCTTCACCCACTATTTAAACAATTCTATTCTATCTCTTTTCTATTATAATTAAAAAAAATGCCAAATTGGTTGTGCAGATTATTTTCGCTGTGCATGGCGACCTGTAATGGTAACAAACTGAAAGAAAGACAGAGAGAGTTCATTGCAAGACTTTTCCTTACAGGTCATGAAGTTTTTCAACTGATGTGTCTTTGTGAACAAAGTGACAATAATCTTGGACAAATGATTAGCAAAACTGCTTATAGAGGCTCTACGGTTGATGAGCGGCGTTTTGTTGATGGCAAATTTACATATCAGGTTTATTCAAATTACACAGAAAGAGAAATAAAACGCAATCTAGAACTATCCAAACTGCATCTTGAGAAGTTATATTACCCAGCCTGCATAAAATCTCTGAAGAAGTATCTTAAAAAGAGAGAAACCCAAGTAAACAGAAAAGGTACTCTATATACATACATTTTAAAATCTATTGGTAATATTCCTTTATTACTCATTTTCTCTGACATTCTTTCCTTCCGCAGTAAAACCTACAGTCAGAATTATTCTGAAAAGCAAACTCAGATTTTGGCAACAGGATTTTACCCTCGTCACATCAACCTGACCCTGTTTAGAGATGAGCAGCCTGTAGCTGATCATGAGATCACTGGAGGAGATCTGCTGCCCAACGGTGACGGGACGTACCAGATGAGGAAGAGTCTGGAAATCAGTGCTGCAGATAAACACAAATACACCTGCTCTGTCACACATCTCAGTCTGGACCACCAACTGAAAGTCAATTCAGGTATTGAGGGGAATTAAGGTAAAAAATTACAATGGGACAGAACTGTTTCTCTAATCATTTTGTGAACTTTTTTTCAGAATCTGATTCCCGTGAATCATTTAAATCAGCGATTCTGTCTGCAGTGTTGATAGTTTGGCTCTGGTGTTGGTGTTCGGGATTGGAGCCATCATATATAAATGCAGGAAGAAACAAACAGGTAGGACAAAAACTGAAATGATATTAAGTTTTGTTTAGAAAATACTAGAATTTTATAAATAACATCCTTTTGTTTTTGTAGATGTTGTCAGCTAGAAGTGATTATTCTGCTGCTTCTAGTAAGCATATTCTTACATTTATTTTTGCTGTATATGAATTAAATTATTTTTGTATTATCTTTTTGCATTTTCAGATCATTCATTAACCCTTTTTTTTTCTCAGCATCTGAAGAATCCAAGCCGAAACAACATCATGATCAATTAAATATCATGACTTGATGGTACATGAGTCTATATCTTCAAACTATGAAAAAATGAGTTTCACCAGTTGCTTTTCTTTATGATTAAAGATACTATCAGTTGTCAAGAGTCAAGTGTGAAGATTCAAATGCTCGACAGTTCCACATCAACATTTTAAAGTAACTATATACCACCATGGAATGAGAAACTGTTTATTTGTGCAATTTCATCCTTCACTGTTATTTTACACAAGGTCTGAGTTTCCTCACAGCGTGAGTAATATTGTTAGTTTTTATATATGCTATTTTAACAATTGTCCTTAAAACACACTGTGGTCTGCACAAATCATGTCCATTTACACAATCTGTCCATGTTGGCATCCTGTGAATTTGTGTCAACATACTGCCTTTTTACTGTCTTTGACATCACATCAAATACAGAAAGCAATTTTCCACACTTTGGAAAATATAAATTTGCTGTCTTAAATATTAAATGGTTAGTATATAGACTATAACAGTTTTATTTCACTTGTGTGGAAGTGCATTTCATGTTATTTGAACTTTTAACCTAAATTGTTCAGTTATTTGCAACTATTTCAGGGTATTTTTTTAAGTACATAATATGTAAATGTATTTGTAGTATACTTAGCATGAAATAAATGTATTTCAAAATCAATTTAGTGTATTAATTTTTCCCTTGGGACAGTTACTAAATTGGTGCTATGCAACTCCCATCACAACTCACTGGTCAAGACCTAAAAGTTTTGGTCTGTAGATCTTTTGGAAGTTGACTATTGTTAGTTTTAATGAAGGTTTTAGATAGGGTTGCCACCCGTCCCTTAAAATACGGAATCGTCCCGTATTTGAGAATGAAATTGCGCGTCCCGTTTTGAATCAATACGGGACGGGTTTTGTCCCGTATTTTTTATCTTTTTTTTAAAGCAGCGTCTCATGCAAAAGATTCACTGCGGTAAAGCCATCCGCGGTTCAGAAAAACACGGTCAATCCAGCCGCGATTGATTTTAAGTGTGCGCGCATATTACAGTGATTACGGTAGTTTCAGAAACAACACAGAGAGAACGCGCTTGCAGAGCGCTTTTCATTTAGACGCCCAGGACAAAATGCTCGTGAATTTTTACTTATTTATTTGCATTTCTGCTTTAATATCCGTTTTATTTATTGGTGTACTTGACGGTTCTTTTCTGAGAAATGGGACATTATTAGACTTTAGAGTAATAAGTAGAAAAAAAAAAAATGATCAGTTCTTATTCAGGACGTGCCATATTATATGCAAAACTCATATGAAACCTTTTTACTGCAGCATTTTTTAGATATGGGACATTATTACATTTTAAAAGGGTATATAGACCCCATTTCTAAAAAGTAGACAAAAACAATGATCAGTTCTTATTCAGGACGTCCCATATTATATGCAAAACTCATATGAAACCCTTTTACTGCAGCATTTTTTATATATGGGACATTATTACATTTTAACAGGGTATATAGACCCCATTTCTAAAAAGTAGACACAAACAATGATCAGTTCTTATTCAGGACGTCCCATATGCAAAACCTTTTTACTGCAGCATTTTTGAGATGACCCATGATGACACCTTATTTTTGGGTAGTAAAAGTGGTAACCCTAGTTTTAGACTAATGAGACAGTGAAAGGAAAAAACAGTTTGTGGTGCAAAGGTTGACAAACACAAGCATCCGTTTCCTTTAAAAATGACCTAGCTAAATATTAAAAGCTTTAAAGCTCAGTCAAAACACTCACTAACTACACCCAAGGGCATCACAAGTTTATTTCAAAGTTGATCTTTTGTGAGCGAGTGCTGACTGAAAGCACAGTAGCCTATATGTCAGAAATATGGACAGTTTCGTTTTGTTTTTTCTACTTTTGCTTCCAATAGCTGCCCCAAAAGGTAAGATTTCAAAAGAATTATATAAAATACATTTTTCAAGTTTTACATGTCACTTGCATGCTGAGTTGTTGATCAATAGTTAAATAAAACAATGTGCTTCCAGCAGCTAAATTATCATCTTAAGCCTACAAAGTACAAACAAACTGAAATGTAAATAAAACCCAAAAATGATTAGTGTAGATGTTAAGAGTCTTTAACTGTCTTAAAGTGTTGCCTGTTTAATGCATGTGTTTGTTTTTGTTTTTCCCTTTGAAATTTGATTGCGTATTTAGCTTGAACAATTCCTTGTGGTAATAAAGAGTTTGCATGGTAAATATTTAAACCGACTTGACTTGCTGCCAACAATAGAGAGAGAATGTTTTTATGAGCCTTTTTACAGTGCCTTTGCGAAAGTATTTATACCCCTTCGATTTTCACGTTTTGTTATGTTGCTGCCTTATGTTAAGCTGCTTAAATTACTTTTTTTCCACATTGATCTACATTCCATAACCCTTAACAGGTTTCTAACATCTATGCAAATATATATAAAAAAAAAAAAAACTTAAAGGGATAGTTCTCCCAAATATGAAAATTTGATGTTTATTTGCTTACCCCCAGGGCATCCAAGATGTTGGTGACTTTGTTTCTTCTTTCATCAACACACACAGACAAATCCAAATTACACCCTGCGACTCGTGACGGTACATTAATGTCCTAAGACACGAAACGATCGTTTTTTGCGAGAAACTGAACAGTATTTTTACATTTGATACACAGCCACGTCCATCTGTCCTGAGCACAAGCTCATCATCGGGCTCATTACATGTGTAGAATACGTAAACGCCGGAAGCGATCTGTCACGTGTACACGACGCTCGTTGTTTACACAGTGCACATAGATTGTGAGTATATTAGCTATTCAAAATGGTAATTACTTGCGCTTATCCTGATTGATCAAACTGATTTAAAGCTAAAAGATTATGTTTGCTTGCGCAAACTCATCCAGGACTTTTCACCGATTTACCCTTACGGCGTTTGCGCATACTACGCCAGAGTGCGTACACGTGTAACGAGCCGGATGATGAGCTCGTGCTCTTGACAGATGGACGTGGCGGTGAATCAAAGGTAAAAATTATATGAATACTGTTCAGTTTCTCGCAAAAAAACGATTGTTTCATCTCTTAGGACATCAATATATCTTCACAAGCCACAGGGTGTAATTAGGATTTGTGTGTGCATGTTTTGTTTTACTTTTGAAGGTTCGGTGCCTATCCACTGACATTATTTGACTGACAGACTGCCCCGCTTTGAGTTAAAAATCTTTGTTTGTGTTCTGCTGAAGAAACAAAGTCACCTACATCTTGGATGCCTGGAGGGTAAGCAAATAAACTATCCCTTTAAAGGATTCCATTGCATAAGTATTCATACCACTATCTGGGACATTTAGCTCAGGCACATTCATATTGCTTGTAGATGTTGTTAACCTGTGGCAAATTCAATTGAATGGGTATGATTTGTAAAGGCACACACACCTCTTTTATTTTTAATAAATGTCTAACAGCATAAAATTAATATCAGAGCAAAAAAAAAAAAAAAAAAAAAAAACAACCCACACATCTGGAAAAAGAAGTTCAGGAAAAAATCTTCTGCACTGAAGGTTCACAGAAGCACGTAGTCTTTGTTACCCTTAATGGAAACAACCAGGACTCTTCCTAGAGCTGGCCTTTTGGTCAAACTAAGCAATTGATGGAAAAGGGCTACGTTAGAGTGGTGATCAAAAACCTGATGGTCACTTTAGTTGAGCTCCATGATCATATTTGGAGAGAGGAGAAACCTACAGAAGGAGACCCATGACAGCAACTTTCCGATCTGGGCTTTATAGCAGGGTGGCCAAACTCAATCCTCTCCTCAGTGAAGACACATGAAAACACACTTGGAATTTACAAAAAAGCACCTAAAGAACTCTCAGACTGTGAGAAATAAGATTCTGTTTGAAGGAAACCAGGCACTGCTCATCACCTTCACAGTAGGATCCTAACAGTAAAGTATGGAGGTAACAGCCTCATGCTGTGGAGCTGTTTTTCAGCGGCAGGGACTGAGAGACTTGTCAGAGTAAAAGAAAAACTCAGTGGACCAAAATATTGAGATAGCCTTAATGAAAACCCAGTCTAGAGCAGAAGGTTCACCTTCCAACAGGACAATGACCCTAAGCACACAGCAAGAGTGGCTTATAGACAACTCTGTGAATGTCCTTGAGTGGTCCAGCCATAGTCTGTGCTTGAACGCATTAAAACATTTCTGGAGAAACCTGAAAATGTGTATCTACCTCCATCCAAGCAGACATTAGAGGTGAACAGATGAGAAGAAGAATGGCAAATAATTGCCAAATCCTGATGTGCAAAGCTTGTCGCATCATACCCAAAAATACTTGAGGCTGTAAAGATGCTTTAACTATACTGAGTTAAGAGTAGGCTATGAATAGTAAGTAAGAACCTATGCAGTGTTTTACTTTTAATAAGTTTACAAAGTTGTGACAATTACTAGATTGAAGTGGGGGAAAAGTGTTTTAAAACAGTATAACATAAGGCTGCAACATAACAAAACATGAAAAAACAAAGGGGTATGAATACTTTCGCACTGTAAACATTCTCATTTCTAACTCTAATTACTGAGTAAAAAATAAAAAAATTAAAAAATCTCAAACACCATTGAAATTTCTATGTTTTGTTTCTGTTGTTACAATTTACTATATCCCAGGCTCTCATTCTTTGTGGTTGCTTGCTACATACATCAAAGGACAAACGCCATTTCCTGAGTTTAGCTACGTAGCGATGCTGGATGATGTCAGAGTTCTGTATTACAATGGTAAGACGAAAACTCTCCTTCCAAGAGGAAACTCTACAGCTGAAGACGACGTGTTTGATTCAAATATTCTCCTCACAATAAGTGACTACATACAATTATCCTTCATTAGCAAATGGGAAGTCGCAACCAAAAATGTAAACAAAACTGATGGTAAGCATTATACAGGACTGTAGGCTTTAATAAAAATGTCCTATACTAGAAATGATTATTTTTAATATTTTGTGACGATGAAATATCAAAGATTTGTGCATGTACATGTGTAAATGCTACCTTAAAACTGTGTCTCTCCATTCAAGATGTTCTCGCCCTTCAGAGGCTGGTTGTGTGTGAGTTGAGAGACGATGGTGAACCGGGACAAATGATCACACGGGATGCTGTCAGAGGATCCACCACTGATGAGCTGCTATATGTTGACAAGAAATTTACATATCAGGGCACATTAAATGTACCAGCCCAAGTGCTGAATATTCATCTTGAATTCAGCATGAGGCGTCATGAAGTTTTATACCAACCATTCTGCATTAAAACACTCAAGGGTTACCTTAAAAAAAGGAGAAATCAAGTTAATAGAAAAGGTACACGGACTTACTCCTAGCCAAACTACTCAAGAACAAGTGTTCTTATTTATGTTTCTCTTACCCTTTTTCCGCAGTGAAACCCAAAGTCAGGCTCCTCCAGAAAAAAATGTCTTCTAGGTTTCGTGTGAGTTGTTTGGCAACAGGATTTTACCCTCGTCACATCAACCTGACCCTGTTCAGAGACGGACAGCCTGTAGCTGATCATGAGATCTCTGGAGGAGATCTGCTGCCCAATGCTGACGGGACGTACCAGATGAGGAAGAGTCTGGAGATCAGTTCTGCAAACAAACACAAATACACCTGCTCTGCCACACACCTCAGTCTGGACAACAAACTAGATGTCTATTTAGGTACTGAGGTGTTTGTCAAAAAAAAAATAGCAAAATATCCCAGTGTCTCTGTTTTTCTAATCTGCTTGTTACCTGTTTTAACATGTTTGTTTCAGAATTTGATCCAGGCGAACCATTTAAATCAGTGATTTCTTCAGTGCTCATAGTTTTGGCTCTGGTCTTGGTGTTTGGAACTGGAGTCCTCATATATAAATGCAGACAGAGACGAGCAGGTAGTACAAGAACTGAACTGAATGATAAATCATCCAGTGATAATTGTATTTATAATACAATCTTTAATTGGTATAAATGATTCATTTATTCCCCTTTCATGTTATAGGTTCCTTAAAGAGTGATTATTCTTCTGCTTCTAGTGAGTAGACTACTTTAAATGTTTTATTTGTACTTGCAAATGCCTTTTAAACCATGATTTACTGCCTAAAGAGCACAATTCACATTATTATTGTTTACAGTAAAACAAAATTCACAATAGTAGATTTTAAAATGATAAAATTTTAGTATTACATTCTTCTAAATCAATAAATAAATTCTTTTCCAGCATCTGAAGAAAGCATGGATGCAGTATTCTGACTTTTGTCAATTCTCTGAAGCTACTTCTTTTCTACTTTTTGCTGTAGATAAATATAAATGTTTAAAGCTTTGTGCAATATTCATTAAAATATGTTTGTGTGTCTGTAATTGTTGCTAAATGTTAAGACAGAATACCGGATTCTGATTGGTCTGTTTCAGCAGTTAGCTCAAGGTCAAGGATTTGTCATCATGGCAACGGAGATTTGCACTGTCTTTTTTCATGAAGTGGTGCTATCTCGTCACAGTTATCCACTGCAATAATCGTTACTTGTCCTCTTTTTCTTGCTTGTATTTAGTTTTCCCCCCTTTAGTAGTTGAACTCAGTTCAAGTATAAAGATTACACAGCCCATTATATTAAGAAAAAAAAAACTTTTGAAATACTTAAATGTTTATCAAACAAATTGATTGTTTGTTAAATTATGATTTTCTCTAAATGCTGTGAGGGAAACATTCTGTTGTGAACCACAGAACAAAGATTATACTGCACTTTCTTCTACTGCATGGAATGACAATGAATTACTTAAAATCTCAAATATTTCTATCAAGAACCTTATATTTGCATGACTTCAGTTTCTGACGTTATGCTTTTATACACATACTAAACCCATTGGTGTATTCATGCATATATTATGTGAGATGTTATCTTCCCTGTAGTCTTCATTGCATCGAAATGACAATCCACTACAGTAGCCTTGCCTTTCCTTAGGGAGTTGTCAGTTTTACCCTCGAATAACAACACTGGATATACGCGAACAACAGTTAACAGGCTCGTTTGAGATGCGCCTTGCAGTGAGGGGAGGAGTAAAATAAGTGCAGTGAAGACAGACAGTTCTGCCCACTCTTAACTGGAACAGATACCTACAGATATTTACAAGTTGAACTCTTTACTCTAAAAGTTCTTAACACCAGGATTTTGCTGTGTCAACATGATCTCATGATAATTCGTATGTATTTTACGTAAAATGTAGTTCTACAAAACATACATTTAGCCTACTTATGTTTTTCTAGACAATAAAACATTCAATACTGGCGTATTTACAGCATCTAAACGTACAAATACTTACGTATTTTTAGCATTTTAATGTCCAATACTGACATTTTGATGACACCTAAAAACAAACCCTTTGAATATTAAAATCGCAGCATTATTTTCATTATTATTGTTGTTTTTAGTTGTCATACCATTGGCCTTATGTTTTCAATAGCATTATTAAATAGTTTAATAGTTTACTTAACATGAAATGATAACATTTCACTCTGTTCTGTGTGATTTCTGTTGCCAGCTCGTTTCCAAGAATAGGTCTACATAATGTTGTCATGTTGTGAAATGAGGTCAGGGTCCAAATGCAGGTAAAGATATTTATTAATAAAACAAAACACAAACAAAAGGCCAACACGGCACAACACGACTTGAAAAGCAAAACCAACAAAACTGAAAACATGAGCTAGAGTGCAGACATCAGGAACATAGAGACAGGGTACAGAAAGCAATGGTACCAGGATGAGTAGTGGGAAAGGGGAGACTAATATAGTGCTAGGTGATGGGAGACAGCTGTGTGATCTGAGAATGACAGGTGTGTGTGATGAGGCATGAGGTGCGTTCCATTCGACTGTAAGTGGACTGCGAAGTGGACTTCACAGGGTATTCCGCCATCTTAAGTGAGATTCCAGACTGAAGGGAGCGAACATGTTCAGTTCAAAGGGCACTGCGAACGGCATAGGGAATAAGGGAACATCGGTACTTCACTTCACAGGAAGTGGACGGGGAAAACTACCCAACTGTCATTGCACACCGCGTCACCAGTTAGAAGTAATGATGGAGCAGAGCCGTTGAAGTTCCCTTCCGGAGGGAACTCTACGCTGCGTCCTGGTTCACGACACTATGAGACGCAGCGTCTCGTTCCCTGTCCTCAGGGAACTAGGGTTACCTACGTAACCTGAGATGTTCCCTGTCCTCAGGGAACTAGGGTTACCTACGTAACCTGAGACGTTTTTTTAAAGGCTCTGAAATGGAGTGGTTGCAATAAATGTTGTTATTATTATACAAATCAGAATGTTTATGAATGGTTATGGCGATTCATGTTACATTTGCATATTGTATTTTATGAATTAAAGTAAAACTGGCGAAGTGAAGATCTGTCTTGTTTTATTTAATGTTACCACAGGATAGTTAAATATAGGCTGTGGGGGGGGGGGGGGGGTTAAATCTGTTAACGGTCTAAACATATATATTTGGACTATTTTTTTTAGATACATACGTTTAAATGTATTTTATATGTATTTAAATTTGAAAGTAAAATAAATTACAATATTTATTTATGTTAAATCATAATCTGCGTGACCCTGCCGTTAATTTGCTTTGATGACGTTCCAGGGCATTCCAAATGAGCGATTATTGTCAGCGAAGTCCACTTCAACGGATATACCGTGCTAAGGGAGTAGGGAGCAGTGAACACTGCGTAGGGACCCTGTCGATCGGAACGCACCTATGGAGTGTGACAAGAGTGTGCAACACGACAGGTGATATCAATTAGTGGAGTGGGGTGCGGGAGGAAGGGAGACAGTGACCTCTAGTGGGGAAGGAAAAGTCCGCAGCCCAGAGTCATGACGCAACCCGGTATCACATCAAAGCGTGTAATAGACACGTTGGTCCATTCGAGGAAACGTGTGAGTGTCACGTTTTGCCTCCTCTAAACGTGAAAATGACACGCATGTACAACATGGAGTTATCATTGGAGCACCACCAGGGGCGGTAATTTTTCCCCAATGCCAACAACTCCACACGGATTAAAGACAAGCGATGTAGTGCGTTAAAAAAATGGATTTAGATCGCTTCAAGACGCATAAAGGTAGGGTTTCCGTCTCGTATAATCATCGATTTATGAGTGAAATTATAAGATTGATATTTGTCTGTCGTGTGTAACCCAAGACTTTTCCTGAATGCAGGGATGACCACAAAAGAAACAAACTAATACTTAAACTGATGTCACGTATATAAATTTATTAATACAAATAAATTTATAACAATTAATATAAATCAAAAATACATCAGAAAGCAAAAAAATTCATTCCCTCTCCAAAAAGATGATATTAATGGCCAGCCAACCCTTTATAAACTCCGATACACTTACAGCTTACTTTACACAAAGTAATTACACCCTCCACTTTCTATACATGTAAAACACCTCACTCAAAATAATCACACTCCAAATCAACCATTAATTTCACTGCAAACATAACCCTCATGCAAATGAATACTAAGGTGTTTAAAGCATCGCATGTATAAAGGACTACAAAGGTTGGCTGGCAACACGAGGCTGGGAAGTGATATAACAAACGAACAAAATAAACAAACAAACAAACAAAGAAAAAAAACGCTCAGCTAGCCGGTCTGATTCACAACATTCATCACATCTTAATTGCGCTGGAGGCATACAGCGCACACATGTCGAGACCAGCTAGCTGAGAAAAATGTAACGTAACAAACACTGGAGGAACAGCGATCAACTAAACCTAATACAAAAACAAAACACAATCAACAATATTCAAAAGGAAATTACAACACTTAATTTTTATTTTAATCCTATTAAAATAATAAAAACATTAATAAGTCCCATATTAAAAACCTCTGCAATTACCTGCAAGGCAGCAAGCAATCCTGAACTATTTTCCACAGGTATTCCAGATCAAGGAAGAATGAGCGTGACCATCGGCAAACATCAAAGAAGAATGAACGTGACCGTCGACCAACAAATCCACGATGTTTACATCTACCTTAAAAAAAGGGGGGGGGGGGGTAATCATGTCCCATATCTCAAAAATGCTGCAGTAAAAAGGTTTCATATGAGTTTTGCATATAATATGGGACGTCCTGAATAAGAACTGATCATTGTTTTTTTTTTCTACTTATTAGACTCTACAGTCTAATAATGTCCCATTTCTCAGAAAAGAACCGTCAAGTACACCAATAAATAAAACGGATATTAAAGCAGAAATGCAAATAAATAAGTAAGTAAAAATTCACGAGCATTTTGTAGTATTATCTCTCAGTCCTGGGCGTCTAAATGAAAAGCGCTCTGCAAGCGCGTTCTCTCTGTGTTGTTTCTGAAACTACCGTAATCACTGTAATATGCGCGCACTCTTAAAATCAATCGCGGCTGGCTTGACCGTGTTTTTCTGAACCGCGGCTGGCTTTACCGCAGTGATTATTTGCATGAGACTCTGCTTTAAAAAAAATTATAAAAAATACGGGACAAAACCCGTCCCGTATTGATTCAAAACGGGACGCGCAATTTCATTCTCAAATACGGGACGATTCCGTATTTTAAGGGACGGGTGGCAACCCTAATAGTAACTGACCCTCGACCATGTAATGTGTAGTCAATTCTTACGAAAATGACCATGTTTTATTGTAGTAAGAAAGTATTGATTACTATTTGTATAACCACAGTTTTACTACAAATGCCATGGTTAAACTATGGGTAACGTTAGTGTAGTAAAATTAATTTGTTGTTACCATGGTTTTACTACAGTAACCATGTTTTTAATTTTGGTTTAATTTGTAGTATTACCATGGTTACCCACATGTAAAAAAACAAACATAATACTGTAATACAGTATAATACATGGTTCAAAAACTATAGTATTTACTACAAATTACTATAGTATTTTTTTTAATGTGAGTATTTTTTGTAGGGAATGCTCAGTAACCACAATATATACCATGCTTCTCCCATTTTAAATGTAGTTTTATTGTGGTATTTCTAGTTAAAGCACATAACCACAACATTTAGTATGGGTTTACCTCAGTAAGCGTAGTTTTACTGTGGTATTTGTAGTTAAAGCACTTTAACAACAACAATTACTATGTTTTTACCACAGTAACTGTTTTATTGTATACTATTTGTAAAGCACAGTAACCAATGCTTGCTACACCTTTAATACCTTTTTGTGAAGTGATTGTAATTTTTTGTGTCAATTTGTTTTCTGTCTTGCAGTTACATCAGATCACATATATAGGACACTTTAATTCAAAAACATGGACATATGCTCCAAGAGAAAATACTACAGATGAAGATGATGTGGTTGACCCACAAGATATCCGCGTCATGAGCAAAAATATATATGATGATTTTGTGAAGAAATGGATTGTACTGGACGGGGGTAACCTTACAGACAGTAAGTAATAAGGATTTCATATATCATTTGAAATAATAATAATAAAAAAATAATAAAAAATAAATAAAACAAAAACACAGGCCAATCATATCTTGTGTCCTGTGGGTTGGTAACCTCAGTTTTTTTGGTAATATCATTGTAATGGTAATTTTCACTCAAATAACAAATGTATATCAGTAATGGTGGCATATTTAGTTTCAACACAGTAGCTGGAACACAGAGTGATAACCAGGCAAATGTTGTTGAGATGTATGTAATTTTCTTCAGGAAATACAGACTTTTTTAATTGAGTCACCCTTTCACATCCATTCAGGTCTTCAGGTTCATCAAAAGATGGTTTTGTGTGAACTGCTAAACAATGACAAACCAGGACAAATGATCACCAGGAGTGCTTCCAAGGGCTTCACCACAGATGAACTCTGTTATCTCGATGGCAAGTTTACTTATCAAGGAACTTCATATATCCCACAGCAAGAGCTCCAACCTCATCTGCAACTATCCATGTGGCGTCATGAGAATTTGTACTACCCAGCTTGCATTAAAATTCTGAAAAATTACCTCAAGAAGAGAACAAATCAAGTTAACAGAAAAGGTTTGTATGAGCTTGAATTATAATATAAATGGGAAAAAAGAGAAGTACGTACGTTTTTTTTTAAATTGTCAGCCCTAATAAAAGTCATAAAATATGGGTTTAACAAAGCATAGACTAAAAACTAAAGATGCTTTGTGGTGGGCAGTCTGCTTTGAAAGGTGTAAAATGAACTGATTTACTGCATTTACATATTTCTGTCCCTTCCCTGTATAGTAAAACCCAGACTTAAATTAATCCAGAAAGCAAACACAGATTCTGGAGGGTCTCGTGTGAGTTGTTTGGCAACAGGATTTTACCCTCGTCACATCAACCTGACCCTGTACAGAGACGGGCAGCCTGTAGCTGATCATGAGATCACTGGAGGAGATCTGCTGCCCAATGGTGACGGGACGTACCAGATGAGGAAGAGTCTGGAGATCAATGCTGCAGATAAACACAAATACACCTGCTCTGCCACACACCTCAGTCTGGACAACAAACTTGACATTAATTTAGGTGATGATTTAAAATGATAAAATATCCCATTATCCCTTAATTTCTAATCTGTTTGTGACCTTTTTAACACTTTTGTTTCAGAGTTTGATCCTGGTGAACCATTTAAATCAGTGATTCCCTCAGTGCTGACAATTTTGGCTCTGGTCTTAGTGTTTGGAGTTGTCATATATAAATGTAGAAGGAGACGGGCAGGTACAACAAGAACTGAAGTAAATGATCCAGTTTTATATATAATAAAATATTAAATTGGCATGAATAATTCTATTTTTTTTTATATATTTTTTCACGTTACAGCTTCCCCAAAGAGTGATTATTCTACTGCTTCTAGTAAGTACATTGTTGACTTTTGCTTATGTTTTTTGTTAACAATTCTGGAAATACAAAATTCTTGAATTTTTTTTTTATTTTCTTCTAAATCAATGAATAAATTATATTTCAGCATCTGAAGAAAACGTGGACCCAGCATCCTGAGTTTTTTTGGACCTAAAACCAAAGATGAATTGAGATTATAAGTAGGATTGACACACTATCTGAATGGAACAGTGTAAACATAAACTTGGTTGACTTGTTATAAAACTTGTTATTTGACACATCGACTAAATGTGGTTGTAAAGAACACATTTTTACTGCTTGATAAGAACATGAAAGTTTTTCTCAGTTTTTTTTTTCCTGAGTGTGCTGTTATTTCCAACAGTTGATTTAGCAGGTAGGATTTCAAAGAATTAGCCTTTAAATCAGGTACAGTACAGGTGTTGTCTATATTAATATGTACACATGCTGATTTTAAACATATGAAATTTTAATATTGTTTTAGTTTTGTGGAATCTCAAAAGACTGCTTAAATAAATAATTATTTTGAGAAAGGTCATGCTTTCAACCACAGAGGGTTGAAATGTGTTAATAAAGTGGATTAATACATGACTTTTCCATTAATATTTTTGACCTATAGGTTCATTTATTGAAATTAGAATTGTACTCATTCTTATTTTATATTATTTACAAACCAACACCTGTTGGAAATTCCATAGGGAAAGACTGGGTCATGAATCATGATGAATTACCTTTTTGGGTTAACAACTTTATTGTTTGTACTAAAATAAAGAAATTGTGATTCATGTTTGATTCTTGCTCATATCACAATTTAGTTAGGTGGAGTTAAAAGGGAAACTCCTACGGTCATATTACAGGACATTTTGTATGTTGCATGCATTTCAGCTTTGAACCAAAGATTCATACCCCTAACTTGCAGGTCTTGTCTTGCTTTGTTACTTGGCAAGGACATTTGAAAATGTACAAACTTGTTTGGCTCCATCAGTTAGTCTTTGTTTTGCTTTCTCTGGCAGTTCAGATATAAGGCTCATCCATACTTTCACAAAGTCCCAGCCCAGTCACCATTTCAGTCGCCAGCCATTCATCAGCTCAGTCACCTTACTTAAAGGGATAGTTCACCCAAAAATGAAAATTTGATGTTTATCTGCGTACCCCCAGGGCATCCAAGATGTAGGTGACTTTGTTTCTTCGGCAGAGCACAAATTTTTTTTTTTTTAACTCAAACCGGTGCAGTCTGCTAGCCATATAATGGCAGAGGATGGGCACCAGACCTTTAAAAATGAAAAGAAAAGGAAAAAGACAAATCCAATTTGCATCCTGCGGCTCGTGACGATACATCGATGTCCTAGGACACGAAACGAACGTTTTTTGCGGAAAAACTGAACAGTATATCATTTTTTTACATGAGCACGAGCTCAGCATCAGGCACGTTACATGTGTACGCGCTCTGGCGTAGTATACGCAAACACCGGAAGCAATCTGTGGCGTTTATACAACATTCATTGTTTGCACAGTGCACAGAGATTGTGGGTATAACAGCCATTCAAAATGGTAATTACTTGCGCTTATCCTGATTGATCAAACCGATTTAATGCTAAAAGATTATGTTTGCTTGCGCAAACTAATCCGGGACTGTTGAATTTTCCCAGATTTCCCCTTCCAGTGTTTGCGTATACTACGCCAGAGCGCGTACACATGTAACTAGCCGGATGATGAGCTCGTGCTCAGGACAGATGGATGTGGCGGTGTATCAAAAGTAAAAAATGAGATAAATACTGTTTCTCGCAAAAAGAAACGATCGCTTCGTGTCTTAGGACATCAATGTATCGTCACGAGCCGCAGGGTGTAATTTGTATTTGTCTGGGCATTTAAAGGTCTAGTGCCCATCCACTGCCATTATATGACTAACAGACTGCAACGGTTAAATTAAAAATCTTTGTTTGTGTTCTGCTGAAGAAACAAAGTCACCTACATCTTGGATGCCCTGGGGGTAAGCAGATAAGCATCAAATTTTCATTTTTGGGTGAACTATCCCTTTAATTTAAGGACTACAGCAGCACACCTGCCACCATTCACCTCATCACCTACCATATAAATGCAGTTGCCCTTCACTCCCTTATTGTTTGGTCTCATCATTGGTACCCCTACATGTAATGGGATACACTTCCCTCAATCCTCATCAGGGGCCCTCATTTATAAAATTTTAGACAATCTGTGGTACTCCAGGATGCCCAAGAACCTTCTCACAAGCTTGCTCACGTAGTGCATGTATTACGCCCTGCAGAGTCAATCCACTCCATTCAGTTCTTCGTCTAAGTCCTCACCTGTTATGGCTGCCGATCTCCAGACCTTACCCCTCATGGCCGCCATCACTGATTCTTTCCTTGTCATGACCACCAGTTCCAAGTCAGATTTCAAAATGACCGCCAGTCCCGGGTCAGATATTATGAATGCCACTAGAGCAAAGGTGGGCGTTTTCATCCGGCCCGTGAGGCAGATGGAACAAAATGGCTAATTTGACGCAATATCAGTAAAATCCAATAGATGACGCTGTGGCATAGTGCGGTATAGCTATAACGCCTTTTTCCGCTTCGCTAAACATAAGCGCCTAGTCAATTTTTGACGGCCGCCGCGTCCAAACCGCACAGCTCAGATACAAAATAAAAAGCCAAAATATACACCCTGTGTAAAAACGGGCACATTTGTAAATAGTTACTCGTTTTAAAAATGTGAAAATGTTCATTTGCCTTAAACTGGTACGGATTTAAAAATGCTTAAAATGCTCTGTAGACTTCGGAGAACAAATGCCACTGTTCTCCTCCTGCTAAAGGACACTGTAATTTCGTAGTGAAAACAAGAAAATAAATTGGTAGTTTTATCTTGCAAATATTATGCTTTCTTCTGTTTTCCACACATTTTTATGAAAATTGATATAGTAGCCTACTTTTTAAAATTATAAATCGCTATTTTTATCATCTGAAACATGCTGCAAATTCCAAGGCAATTTATATAAAGCAATTAAGGTCAAGCACAAAGCGTGCACATTTGGATTGGTGACGAATAAGAAATGCAAATGAATTTGTATCGCACATTTTCCAGCAACCACTTCGCTAGTTTCAGTTTCGCTTTAAATATTTAGGCTGGGCGTTTATAATAAATGTTTATAGTGAATGCCACTATAATTTGGGTTTGTTTTTTACTTACACTACCAGTCAAATGTTTTTAAACAGCTAAGATTTTTTATGTTTTTTAAAGAATCCTCTTCTGCTCACCAAGCATGCATTTATTTGACACAAAAATACAGCAAAAGCTAAAAGAAATGCTTTAAAATTACAGGAATAAATAAAATTTATAAACTATATTCAAATAGAAAACTGTTATTTTAATTAGTAAAAATATTTCAAATTATTTCAAATTACTTCTTTAAAAAACAAAATTCTTACTGTTCGAAAACTTTAACTGGTAGACTGGTAGTTCATTTATCAAAAATCCTCAAAAGCTTAATTTGACATACATATATTATGCGGCCCTTCACTTGATGTGAAAAACCTGATGTGGCCCTCGAGTTAAAAAGTTTGCCCACCCCTGCTGCAGATATTCCCAAGATGCTGATGAAAATGCTCGTTAATTTTCTAAAGACAGCATAATTTAACACTTGGAACATCAAGTAAGTTTATCTTTGGTTGTTTAGGTCGACTGAACTTTAGCCATTTACCTATGTATGTAGTGACATCTGGTGGTCTGATTGCGTAATAAGGTAAAACGAAAGAGAGATGGCTCTATTCTCTGTCCCAGCACTCCACACATAGCCTAATAAACAAAGTACTTTTTAGAAATGTGTTGGTGTTTTAGAGGTGAATAATGTTGATAATTTTAAAATGATAATAAAAAACTACCTGGGAATAAGAAATACTAAATAACCTATCAAAAGAAAATCAACAAACAAAACCCTATTTCTATAACGTAACACAGGAGCAAAATGGCACCCACCTCCTTACTGCTTCTACACACACACACACACACACACACACACGAAAACCTTTATAGGCCTAACACACTAGTTATAACTATGGGACTCATTCACTAATAATTGCGTAGATTATTCGTGTTTTTACGCACATTTTAACTTCTTACAAAAACTTTCCGCCTAATTCACAACACGTGTGTACGCACATGAATTTGTTACCTGGAGAAAGGGTGCTTTTTTTCTTATTTGTACATTCCCGTATATATGCTATACAGTGACTCTTGTTTCGTTTGAATGATTGGCTGCTTCGGCTATTATACACACATTCGCCTACTGATCTATGCAGAAACTCTCACTATCACCTTTTCAAGATGAGTTATGAAAAGGGAGGAGCTCTTTTGCAGGTCTAAATAAACAACCAGTAGAGCTAGTTTCACGTTCGAGTAGGCTATCCAAAATGGTTAAATATATGACTGTAACTCTGATCCTGCTGCTGTCAATTCCAGCTGTTATGTCCAAAGGTAAGATTTTAAATAGGGGGAAAGCTAAAGGTTTGTTTGTCAGCTTAATGTCTTAGTCTTAATCAAGTGCGTATTTAGTAGGGATGCTAGAGACATGTGCGTACAAATATCCAACGACTAGACCTACTAAATTATCCCTAGCAACAATTTTGTTTAAACAAGCAAATATACGCATATGTAACCAATGTAATTTCGACCGCAAGTCATACCAGTGATAGGCTTATTACCTGATTTAAAGTAAATACGCTTGAAAACTGCGCGCTTTCAAGGGCGTATAGGAACAGGGGGCACCGGGAGCATCGGGACATTCCCGGTGGGCCGATCGCCGAAGCTAGGGAGTCCTTCACATAGCCTATTAGGCGCTCTTTTTAAATTACAGCCCACTCAAAACTGCAAAAAGCAAATAGCCCAAAAGTGTAAGCGGCGCTACCCGATGTATATTTGATGATCAGGCACCCGCACAATTTTTTATTCTTAAAAAAACGCCATTATTTTATTTTAAAAAGTTAATCATTTTATTTTATTGACAAAATATTATAGTTTGTCGTGTATTATTATTTTCTTTTTTTCATTTTACCAGGTAACATTTTAAGCTGTCATATGGTTATATTACAACGTGCCCATCAGATGTTGCAATGTACTACCAACGGGGCACGTTCTAACATTTCACTTCCTTTCTTTTGAGGTAAATAACTAAAAACGTATAAGGCCCGTAGCAGCCTAGCGTTTTTTTTTTTTTTTTTGTTTCAAAAAGTGAACCTTTTTCAGTTCCCACCCATTTTGTATTTAATTATGAGGTTCAAATTGTCTACTTCATTTTGGTGACTTCTCATGCAGCAGTTTGTAATTGATTAGCGTGTCTGGTGGTATCTTAAAAAGCATTTATTTATTTATTTTGATGCACCAAAAATATTTACTACAATGTTTTCAAAATGTGCAAGATCATGTATCACCTTCTAAAGTAAATATTAAGAGTATACTTAAGAGCCATGAGTGACAGTCTTAATGCAATAAATGCACCGATCCTTTATACTGACACACTTCCAGTTGAGTTTGTTTATGTTTGTAGATTTAAATAAAAAACTGGACCTGAGCGAAAACAATGAGGCGGTAATGGTGATGGGTGAGGGCTAACATCATGGTCACAGTCATGGTAACACCGAGGGTCCCCCTGGAGAAAATTTTCTAAATTTTAAAGTTAAATTCATTAATTTGGTGCACTTAGAAAGTTCAAAAATAAGAGCTCCAACTATGTTCAGTGTGCAAATTCTTCCAATCCTGTATGAATTTCTGTCTTCTGTGGAAATGTAAGAAATGTTTGTCTATATAGTAGAAATCAAGGGTAACTAAATATGTAACTAAATAGGAATGACATGAGGGTGAGGAATCTGTCCTGTTTTATTCATTTATTTATTTACTCCAATTGAAGGCCCTATAACCCAGCAACCCATCACTGATAAAAGAGGATGCGGTTTAATTGTCAATTAAATGCGTGTGAAGGTTTTTGTTACTATACCAACAAAGAGTGCCATGTGAGTCTTCTGTCAGAAAATATTTTTGTAATTGGTCCAATTCTTTTTTATTTTTAAAATAAAATTACAGACAGCGTGATTATGGCACCCAGTGCTCTGATGCTGCTGTAATGTTGGTGGTTTTGCATAATCAAAATTGTGTAATTATTTTCTGTTGAACAGACCAACATAAAGAGCTCTCTTTATGAATTATAATACAATATCTATTCATAAAGATTTTAAATGACATGACACTCTGGTCTAAAGTCTATCATAAATGTGAAAATGTTGGGGTAGTTGGATGGGAGGGGATGCTGTTATGCTGTTATTATGCAGCTGTTATGTCCCCATTAATATCAAAATCAAATCTAGGACCTTGGCCTTAAATCACAGTTGACATAACAAATAAGTTATATGAACTATATTGTTTATTTTTTAAGTCTATGTTACACAAGATGGACATTACTTATTTCCTCTCCATCATATTTTTTTAATTAAATCTCATACTATATGTTATTCTATAATTCTATAATGATATAACTATAACTTGTTAAGTAGAATGCACTAATTTCATTAAGTGGCAAAATGCATTAAACTTTTTTTCCCCCCACAGGTTCACATTCTCTGAGTTTGCATTCAGCATACATTAAAGGAAAAACATCATTTCCTGAATATAGTTACACGGTTATGTTGGATGATGTTGTAGTAGGACACTTTAATTCAAAGACATGGACATATGTTCCAAGAGGAAATACTACAGATGAAGATGATGTGATTGATCCACAACATATCCGCACCATAAGTAAATATATGTATGATGATTTTGTGTACAAATGGATTGTACTCGACGGGGGTAACCTTACAGACAGTAAGTAAAGAGGATTCTAAATATCATTTTAAACAAAACAAAAAAAACACAAACAGTTATGTGATGAACACACCTTTCATCTCTTGTCTCTTGAGTGGGTTGGTAACCTCACATTTTTGGTAAAATCCCTGTATTGGTAATTTTCACTCGTAATAATTGTATATCAGTAATGGTGGCATATTCATTTGGAACACACTAGCTGAAACACAGAGTGACAGCCAAGCAACTATCATTGAAATGAATGCGTATGCTATATAACTTTCTCCAGGTATTACAGACCTCCTTAATTGAGTCACCTTATAAGTTATGTGCATTCAGGTCTTCAGGTTCATCAAAAGATGGTTCTGTGTGAACTGCTGAACAATGACAAGCCAGGACAAATGATCACCAGGAGTTCTTCCAAGGGCTTCACCACAGATGAACTCTGTTATCTCGATGGCAAGTTTACTTATCAAGGAACTTCATATATCCCACAGCAAGAGCTCCAACCTCATCTGCAACTATCCATGTGGCGTCATGAGAATTTGTACTACCCAGCTTGTATTAAAACTCTGAAAAATTACCTCAAGAAGAGAACAAATCAAGTTAACAGAAAATGTATGTATTCCAATCTTGTAGAATGAGCTTGTAATATTATTTACATGCTTTGTGATGGACAGTCTGCTTTGAAAGGTGTCTGCTTTCTGCCTTTTCCCTGTATAGTAAAACCAAGACTTAAATTAATCCAGAAAGCAAACTCAGATGGAGGGTTTCGTGTGAGTTGTTTGGCAACAGGATTTTACCCTCGTCACATCAACCTGACCCTGTTCAGAGACGGGCAGCCTATAGCTGATCATGAGATCACTGGAGGAGATCTGCTGCCCAATGCTGACGGGACGTACCAGACGAGGAAGACCCTGGAGATCAGTGCAGTGAAACACAAATACACCTGCTCTGCCACACACCTCAGTCTGGACAACAAACTGGACATTAATTTGGGTGATGATTTGAAATAATAAAATATCCCATTATCGTAGAGTTTCTAATCTGTTTGTGACCTTTTTTTTAACATGTTTGTTTCAGAATTTGATCCAGGTGAACCATTGAAATTAGTAATTCCTTCAGTTCTGATAATTTTGACTCTTTTCTTGGTGCTTGGGACTGGAGTCATCATATATAAATGCAGAAGGAGACAAGCAGGTAGTACAAAAACTGAAGTGAATGATGATCCAGTGATCATTTTATTCATAATACTATTTATTAAAAGTATCATTAATATTCATTTTGTAATTTTCTTTCATGTTACAGAATCCTTAACAAGTGATTATTCTGCTGCTTCTAGTGAGTACATTGTTAACTGTTGCTAATGTCTTTTGTTTACAATTATGGAAAAAATCATGAATTTTAGTTTTATTTTCTTCTAAATCAATGATTTTTTTTTCTAGCATCTGAAGAAAACATGGGCCCAGCATCCTGAATTTTTCTGAACTTAAACCCAAAGATTAATGGAGATTATAAATTAGTAAGCAACTCAAAATCAGGAAAGTACAAACATAGGCCATTAAAATTAGGAGCCACAATAGGGTTGACATGGTACCATCTGAATGGAACAGTGTAAACATAAACTTGTTTGACTTGTTACAAAACTTGCTATTGGACACATCGAATCATGTGGCTGCAGAGAACACATTTTTACTACTTGTTAACAACATGACATTTTTTAGCAGGCAGGATTTCATAGCCTTTAAATCATGTACAGTACAGGTTTTGTGTATTTCAATTTGTACACATGCTTATTTTAAACATGAAATGTTAATATTGTTTTAGTTTTGTAGGACCTCAACAGACTGTTCTGCGAATATATATTTTGTTATTATAACGGTACTTTAAGTTTAAATGCAAATATATTTTGTGACGGGCGTCCCGAGGATCTATCAGCGTCGCCCTGGCAACACACGAGCACCAGCTGGAACCACTCATCACGGACCAATCGGTCACGGCATCACCAGCTTTATAAGCAGTCTGCTGCAACCAGAGAGACGAGAGCCATCTCCAATGAATCGTGAGACTTACCTGATCTTTGTGTCATTTCTCCCACAGACTCGCCGTGACCGCTTGGTCCCCACTTCCGGGTTGCACGCTCCGGGGTTAAAGCACGTCCCTTGCACCAACCCCTGCACCGGCCACCGTCACTGGGAAACACACCATTCAGGAAGAATCCACCCTGCACCGTGAAGAAGACGATCTCACCTCCTCACTCACCCGTATTGTTCATTTCTGCCACATCTGTTTCAATAAACGCACCCTCCGGGGCTCACTCAACTCTTGCTGTGTTGTTGCTGTTCTCCGCCCGGCCACAATATTTTTATTTTTCTTCTTTGTACTAGATGAGGAAGCTCTCCCTTTTTTTTCTTTGCACATTCTTATGATTTATGTGACTACACATTTCCTATAATTCACTTGGTAAGACCTAAACAGTATGTTTCACATGCCCCTTACTACAATTATTATTCATTTAATCATTGGGGTTTTTATACTGCAGTGTCTGTGTATATTATTATTCAATGTCATACATTTAATTACTGTAATATTGTGTATTATTATTGTAATACAAACAAACTGTATTACAGTCTTTTCCAATAATACTTGGTTAATGTAAATTAGTATTGTAATTGTTCTTATTTTATCTTAATTATAAACCAATAACTGTTGGGAATTCTATAGGGAAAGAAACTTTATTGCTTGTACTAAAATAAATAAATTGGGATTCATGTATGATTCTTGCTCATATCACAATTTAGTTGAGTGGAGTTAAAAGGGAATGGTCATATCACAGGACATTTTGTATGTTGCATGACAACGTTTTATGTTTCAGCTTTACAACAGTCTCTTGTGTAACAGCTTCTCGGGTTGTTCCCTCAGTGCTGATAGTTTTAGTTCTGATGTTGGCATTTGGAACTGGAGCCATCATATATAAATGCAGGAAGAGACAAACAGGAAGGACAAGAACTGAAAAATGATAGATTGTGTCCAGAGTGTGATGGACATGTGATCATGCTTAAGATACAGATATTGAAATTTATAACACAATATTTGTGTCATAAACCTTCAATTAAGGTTTATTAGCATCACAATTGTAGTACAGTATTGCCAAACACTCGCCTTTATGAGGTTATTTTACAGATGAGAATGTCTCATACTAAAATTTGAAGAAGGAGCCATGGCGGGAGCAGGGAGCTCTGGAAGCCATGGAGGAGCAGGGAGCTCAGGGAGCCATGGTGGAGCAGACAGTCTAGGGAGCCATGGCAGAACGGCCTCCATGGCCTTGGCCTCGACCCTCGGCCCGGCCACTAC